>NC_091453.1:49079294-49379294 GCF_964237555.1 Oryctolagus cuniculus | reverse complement strand
AGGTCCAACTTATTTCACTCAACATGATATCCTCCAGTTTCATCTATTTTGCTGCAGATGGCAGAATTTCATTCTTTTTTAATAGCTGTATAATGCTCCATTGTGTATATATGCCACATTTTCTTTATCCATTCATGTGATGCTGGATGTCGCTCCCCCTCTTCGTGGAGGAACGACACTAAGCCCTGCCTAGGCTTCATATCCGAGTCACGGCACCATTATGTCGCTCCCCCTCTTCGTGGAGGAACGACACTAAGCCCTGCCTAGGCTTCATATCCGAGTCACGGCACCATTATGTCGCTCCCCCTCTTCGTGGAGGAACGACACTAAGCCCTGCCTAGGCTTCATATCCGAGTCACGGCACCATTATGTCGCTCCCCCTCTTCGTGGAGGAACGACACAGAACCCTGCGCTGTTCTTTCGTCTGCTCGGCCCTCCCCGGGTTTGCTGCTGGTTCTTCCCGGGTTGGCTACTGTCCCTTCCACCTCCGTGGAAGGGCAGTTCCCCCTGGCCACATTCCCCACTTCCGCAGGGGAGCGGCACACCGCCAGCCGGCTTTCTCGGGGGCTGCACAGGTGTTCCCTTAGATGTTCCCCTTAGATGTTCCCAGTGCATGCCGTCTCTCTCCTCCTTTATAGTCCTCCTCCGCCAATCCCAACTCGGCTGCCCACACGCCGAGTACGCTGCTCTCCTCCAATCAGGAGCAAGTCCTACAGTTTATTGGTTGAACTGGAGGCAGCTGTGCAGAAGCTGTTTACTTCTCTCCCAGCGCCATATTGTGGGAGAGCAGATGCATAGAATAAGTCTTAATTCCAGTAACTCAGTCCAGTCCGGGCTGCTCCCCACAGATCCCCCTTTCTTTTTATTTTTTTTTTTTGGCGTTGATACGCGCCTGTCTTCGGTGTCCTGCGGCACACACTCTGCTCTACTTGCTAGAGTTGCCACAGGTTCTTACAAGTCCTATCAATCAGGCAAACCGAATCCGGGTCCTCTCTTCGCCATGTTGTGAGGAGGTTTTTAGGCGCTGATGCGTGCCTGTGTTCGGTGCCCTGCAGCGCATGCTCTGCTCTGCCTGCAGGGGCTTACAAGCCCTAACAATCAGGCAAACCGAATCCAAGCCTTCTCATTGCCGTATTGTGGGGGAGACTTATTAGTGTTGGTTCGTGCCTATCTTCGGTGACCTGCAGCTCATACTCTGGTCGAGCTGCTTGCTGGTGCTTACCGCCTTAATCAGGCAGACCGAATCCAAGCCTCCTAATTGCTGTATTGTGGGGAGGCCTTACTGATGTTAATTCGTGCCTGTCTTCGGTGACCTGCGGCGCATAAGCTGCTAGCCGCCCGCAGGTGCTCATCGCCTCACTTAATCAGGCAGACCGAATCCAAGCTCTCACATTGCTGTGTTGTGGGGAGGCCTTTCTCTTTCTCTATTTCTCTATCTCTGGGCATTCCTATCTCTCCCATTCCACTTCTATCTTCCAGCATTCCTATTTCTCTCACTTTACTTCTAAACTTCTATTTCTCTTATCCCTGCAGCTTCCCGGCGCCTCGCCCTGCCGGCAGCTTCCCGGCTCTGCGCCGCTTCAGCCAGCGCCTCTCTCATCTGCACGGCTCGGCTTTGCGCGCACACTCCGCGGTTACTCACTAGCCCTTTCGCGTCTGAACCACGGCCTCGCGCCAGCCCCGCGTTCCCTATGTACTTGAGCCCCGCACGCTCTGTCTGCGCGCGGCAGCCTCCGCGAGTCACACAGCGTAGCTTACGTGTCCGCCACTAGCATTCAATCCAAGTTCCCCGGGCTAGCCTGGCGAATTCAACCCAGCTTACGTCTCCGCCCCACGATCTGGCTTCCCGTCCTTTGCTCCCCGGGCTAATCAGACGGATCCCAATCTGGCTTACGTTTCAGCTTCTGGTTTCAACTTTTCGCCCCCTATTCCCGGGCTAACTTGAGAATCCCAAAGTGGCTTTCGTTTCCGCCTTGGCCTGCCCCCCGCGGCTTCAATTTCCCTAACATTTTTCTCTACCCGGTATGTTTCCCCAAGCTTTCCTCCAACAATACTCCTCCCTCATTTCTCCTGGCTTCTCCCCACAGTCCGTATCCGAGTCCAAGCCTCCTCCAGGTTTCACTTTCGCTTTCAATCTCCTAGCTTCCCCGCCATAGTCCGCATCCGAGTCTATGAAAGCTTTCACTTTCGCTTTCAATCCTAACTTCTTTTTTTTTTTAACTTCTTTTTTTTTTTAACTTTTATTTAATGAATATACGTTTCCAAAGTACGAATAATGGATTACTATGGCTTCCCCCCCCATACCGTCCCTCCCACCCACAACCCTCCCCTTTCCCACTCCCTCTCCCCTTCCATTCACATCAAGATTCATTTTCGATTATCTTAATATACAGAAGATCAGCTTAGTATACATTAAGTAAGGATTTCAACAGTTTGCTCCCACACAGAAACATAAAGTGAAAAATAATAGATGATTTTTTTTAATGATGATGAAATCAGATCAGACCTATTGTCATGTTTAATCCCAGTGAGAGTCAAGTTGGGAGTTGATAGTTTCTTTTCTTTTCTTTTCTTTTCTTTTCTTTTTTTTTTTTTTTTTTTACAGAGGATCAGTTTAGTATGCATTAAGTAAAGATTTCAACAGTTTGCACCCCCATAGAAACACGAAGTGAAATATATTATTTGAGTACTCGTTATAGCATTAAATCTCAATGCACAGCACATTAAGGACAGAGATCCTACATGAGGAGTAAGTGCACAGTGACTCCTGTTGTTGACTTTACCAATTGACACTCCTGTCTATGGCATCAGTAATCTCCCTATGCTCCAGTCATGAGTTTCCAAGGCTATGGAAGCCCCTTGAGTTCTCCGACTCTTATCTTGTTTAGACAAGGTCATAGTCAAAGTGGAGGTTCTCTCCTCCCTTCAGAGAAAGGTACCTCCTTCTTTGAAGACCTGAGATCTCACTCACAGAGATCTTTTGCCAGAGTGTCTTGGCTTTCCATGCCTGAAATACTCTCATGGGCTTTTCAGCCAGATCTGGATGCCTTTAGGGCTGATTCTGAGGCCAGAGTGCTATTTAGGGCATCTGCCATTCTATGAGTCTGCTGAGTATCTCACTTCCCATGTTGGATCACTCTCCCCTTTATTTATTCTATCGGTTAGTGTTAGCAGGTACTAGACTTGCTTATGTGCTCCCTTTGACTCTTAGTCCTTTCATTATGATCAATTGCGAACTGAAATTGATCACTTGGACTAGTGAGATGGCATTGGTACATGCCACCTTGATGGGATTAAATTGGAGTCCCCTGGTATGTTTCTAACTCTACCATTTGGGGCAAGTCAGCTTGAGCATGTCCCAAATTATATATCTCTTCCCTCTCTTATTCCTACTCTTATGTTTAACAGGGATCACATTTCAGTTAAATTTCAACACTTAAGAATAACTGTGTATTAATTACAGAATTAAACCAGTCATATTAAGTAGAACAGACAAAAAAACTACTAAGAGGGATAATGTATTAAGTTGTCCATTAACAGTCAGGGCTATGCTGATCAAGTCACCGTTTCCCATAGTGTCCATTCCACTTCAACAGGTTTCCTTTTTGGTGTTCAGTCAGTTGTCACCGATCAGGGAGAACATATGGTATTTGTCCCTTTGGGACTGGCTTATTTCACTCAGCATGATGTGTTCCAGATTCCTCCATTTTGTTGCAAATGACTGGATTTCGTTGTTTCTTACTGCGGTATAGTATTCTAAAGAGTACATATCCCATAATTTCTTTATCCAGTCTACCGTTGATGGGCATTTAGGTTGGTTCCAGGTCTTAGCTATTGTGAATTGTGCTGCAATAAACATTAGGGTGCAGACCGCTTTTTTGTTTGCCAATTTAAATTCCTTTGGGTAAATTCCAAGGAGTGGGATGGCTGGGTCGAACGGTAGGGTTATCTTCAGGTTTCTGAGGAATCTCCAGACTGACTTCCATAGTGGCTTGACCAGTTTGCATTCCCACCAACAGTGGGTTAGTGTCCCTTTTTCCCCACATCCTCGCCAGCATCTGTTGTTGGTAGATTTCTGAATGTGAGCCATTCTAACCGGGGTGAGGTGGAACCTCATTGTGGTTTTGATTTGCATTTCTCTGATTGCTAATGACCTTGAACATTTTTTCATGTGCCTGTTGGCCATTTGGATTTCCTCTTTTGAAAAATGTCTATTGAGGTCCTTGGCCCATCTCTTAATTGGGTTGTTGGTTTTGTTTTTGTGGAGTTTCTTGATCTCTTTGTAGATTCTGGTTATTAACCCTTTATCTGTTGCATAGTTTGCAAATATTTTTTCCCATTCTGACGGTTGTCTCTTCACTCTCCTGACTGTTTCTTTTGCAGTACAGAAACTTCTCAATTTGATGCAATCCCAATAGTTAATTTTGGCTTTGACTGCCTGTGCCTCCCGGGTCTTTTCCAGAAACTCTTTGCCTGTGCCAATATCTTGAAGGGTTTCTCCAATGTTCTCTAGTAACTTGATGGTGTCAGGTCGTAGATTTAGGTCTTTAATCCATGTTGAGTGGATTTTTGTGTAAGGTGTAAGGTAGGGGTCTTGCTTCATGATTCTGCACGTGGAAATCCAATTTTCCCAGCACCATTTATTGAATAGACTGTCCTTGCTCAAGGAATTAGTTTTAGATCCTTGATCAAATATAAGTTGGCTGTAGATGTTTGGGTTGGTTTCTGGTGTTTCAATTCTGTTCCATTGGTCTATCCATCTGTTTCTGTACCAGTACCATGCTGTTTTAATTACAACTGCCCTGTAGTATGTCCTGAAATCCGGTATTGTGATGCCTCCGGCTTTGTTTTTGTTGTACAAGATTGCTTTAGCTATTCGAGGTCTCTTGTGCCTCCATATAAATTTCAGCACCAATTTTTCCAGATCTGAGAAGAAGGTCTTCGGTATCTTGATTGGTATTGCATTGAATCTATAAATTGCTTTTGGGAGAATGGACATTTTGATGATATTGATTCTTCCAATCCATGAGCATGGAAGATTTTTCCATTTCTTGGTATCCTCTTCTATTTCTTTCTTTAAGGTTTTGTAATTTTCATCGTAGAGATCTTTAACGTCCTTGGTTAAGTTTATTCCAAGGTATTTGATTGTTTTTGTAGCTATTGTGAATGGGATTGATCTTAGAAGTTCTTCCTCAGCCATGGCATTGTCTGTGTATACAAAGGCTGTTGATTTTTGTGCATTGATTTTATACCCTGCTACTTTGCCAAACTCTTCTATGAGTTCCAATAGTCTCTTGGTAGAGTTCTTTGGGTCCCCTAAATAAAGAATCATGTCATCTGCAAAGAGGGATAGTTTGAGTTCTTCCTTCCCAATTTGTATCCCTTTAATTTCTTTTTCTTGCCTAATAGCTCTGGCTAGAACCTCCAGAACTATATTGAATAGCAGTGGTGAGAGTGGGCATCCCTGTCTGGTTCCAGATCTCAGTGGAAATGCTTCCAACTTTTCCCCATTCAATAGGATGTTGGCTGTGGGTTTTTCATAGATTGCTTTGATTGTATTGAGGAATGTTCCTTCCAAACCCAGTTTGCTTAGAGTTTTCATCATGAACGGGTGTTGTATTTTATCAAATGCTTTCTCGGCATCTATTGAGAGAATCATATGGTTTTTCTTCTGCAGTCTGTTAATGTGGTGTATCACATTGATTGTCTTGCACACATTAAACCATCCCTGCATACCAGGGATAAATCCCACTTGGTCTGGGTGGATGATCTTTCTGATGTGTTGTTGCATTCTATTGGCGAGAATTTTATTGAGGATTTTTGCATCTATGTTCATCAGGGATATTGGTCTGTAATTCTCTTTCAGTGCTGCATCTTTTCCCGGCTTAGGAATTAAGGTGATGCTGGCTTCATAGAAAGAATTTGGGAGGATTCCCTCTTCTTCAATTGTTCTGAATAGTTTGAGAAGAATTGGAGTTAGTTCTTCTTTAAATGTCTGGTAGAATTCAGCAGTGAATCCATCTGGTCCTGGGCTTTTCTTTGTTGGGAGGGCCTTTATTACTGTTTCAATTTCTGTCTCAGTTATGGGTCTGTTTAGGTTTTCGATGTCTTCCTGGTTCAATTTAGGTAGGTTGCATGTGTCCAGGAATCTATCCATTTCTGATACAATCCTAACTTCTTTCCCACAGTCCATATCCGAGTCTATGCCTAGGCTTTCAATAGCTTCTTCCGGCACCTTTTTCGTCCGGCTTTTCCCTAGGCTGTTTGCTAGTCTCTCTCTCCAGTAATTTCCCACTTCTTCCCGGTCTTTCCCTCCTAAGTTTCCTATCCGAGTCACGGCACCATTATGTCGCTCCCCCTCTTCGTGGAGGAACGACACAGGACCCTGCGCTGTTCTTTCGTCTGCTCGGCCCTCTCCGGGTTTGCTGCTGGTTCTTCCCGGGTTGGCTACTATCCCTTCCACCTCCGTGGAAGGGCAGTTCCCCCTGGCCACATTCCCCACTTCCGCAGGGGAGCGGCACACCGCCGGCCGGCTTTCTCGGGGGCTGCACAGATGTTATTCGGATAGATGTTCCCCTTAGATGTTCCCAGTGCATGCCGTCTCTCTCCTCCTTTATAGTCCTCCTCTGCCAATCCCAACTCGGCTACCCACACGCCGAGTACGCTGCTCTCCTCCAATCAGGAGCAAGTCCTACAGTTTATTGGTTGAACTGGAGGCAGCTGTGCAGAAGCTGTTTACTTCTCTCCCAGCGCCATATTGTGGGAGAGCAGATGCATAGAATAAGTCTTAATTCCAGTAACTCAGTCTAGTCCGGATTGCTCCCCACACTGGACACCTTGGTTGCTTCCAAATTTTAGCTATTGTGAACAATGCTGCTATAAACATGATGGTGCGGGTATCTCTTTGATACATTGTGTCCAAATCTTTTATATACCCAGTAGTGGGATTGCTGGATCATATGACAAGTCTATTTCTAGTTTCTTAAGAAATCTCCACTCTGCTTTCCACAGTGGCTGTACTAATTTACATTCCCACCAATAGTGTCTGAGTGTTTGCCTTTCTCCACATTCTTGCCAGCATTTGTTACTCTCTGTGTTTTGGGTTTTAGCCATTCTGACAGGGGTGAGGTGATATCTCATTTTTATTTTGATTTTCATTTCCCTGATGGCTAATGATATTGAGCATTTTTTTTCATATATTTGTTGGCCATTTGTATTTACTCTTTTGAGAATTGTCTGTTGAAGTCTTTTGCCCATTTCTGAACTGAACTGGATGGTTTTATTTGTTGTAGTTGTTGTTGAGTTTTTTAAGTTGCTGATATATTCGGGATTTAATTCTTTGTCAGATAGGTGGTTTGCAAATAATTTTTCATTCTGTTGGCTGTCTTTTCACTCTATTGATCATTTACTTTGCTATGCAAAAGCTTCTGAATTTGATATAGTCCCATCTGTTTAGTTTTGCTTTTTTTGCCTGTGCTTTGGGGGTCTTGTCCAAGAAGTCATCCCCTACTCCAATGTCTTGGGTTGTTTTCCCTAAATATTCTTGTAGGACCTTCATAATCTCAGGTGTTAAATTTAGTTAGATCTTTGATCCGTCTTGAGTTGATTTTTGTATATGGTGAGAGGTATGGGTCTAGTTTCATTCTTCTACGTGTGTGTGTGTGTGTGTGTGTGTCCAGTATCCAGTTTTGCCAGCATCATTTGTTGAAGAGATTATCCTTACTCCATTGTACAGTCGGAGCACTTTTGTCAAAAACCAGTTGGCTGTATGAATGTGGATTAATTTCTGGCCTCTCTATTCTGTTCCATTGATCCATGTATCAGTTTTTATGTCACTACAGTGCTGTTTTCATTACTATAGCTTTGCATTGTTCTTTGAAGTCAGGTATTGTGATGCCTCCAGCTTGATTTTTCTTGTTCAGGGTTGATTTAGCTATTCTGGGTCTATTGTGATTCCCCAAGAACTTTAGGATTGCTTTTTCTAATTCTGTGAAGAATGTCATTGGAATTTTGATGGGAATTGCATTGAATCTGTAGATTGCTTTAGGTAGTACTAATATTTTAATGATATTGATTCTCCTGCCAATGAGCAAGGAATATCTTTCCATTTTTTGTGTCCTTGATGATTTCTTTCATCAATGTTTGATAATTTTCATTGTAGAGATCTTTTATACTTCTTTGGTTAAATTTGTCCCTAAATATTTGATTTTTTTTTTGTGGCTGTTGTGAATGGGATTTCTTTCTTGATTTCTCTTTTTGTGAGTTCATCACTAGCATACAAGAAAGCTACTGGTTTTTTTGTATGTTTACTTTGTAACTTGCAAGGCTGTTGAATTGATTTATCAATTCTAACAGCTTTTTGGTGCAGTGTTCAGGTTTTTCATGTACAATATCATGTCACCTGCAAACACGAATAATTTGACTTCTTCTTTTCTAATTGTGATGCTCTTTATTTCTTGCTCCTCCCTAATTGCTCTTGCTAAAACTTCCGACACTATATTGAAGAAGAGTGGTGAAAGCAGGCATCCTTGTCTTGTTCCAGATCTGAGGACAGATGCTTTCAATTTTTCCCCATTCAGTATGATGCTGGCTGTTGGTTTGTCATATATAACCTTTATAATTTTGAGGAATATTCCTTTTATTCCTAATTTGTGGAATGTTTTTATCATGAAGAGGTGTTGAATCTTATCAAATACTTTCTCTACATCTTTTCTAAAATTTTTTAAGTTTATTTGACAGGTGGGGTTATAGACAGTGAGAGAGAGACAGAGAGAGACAGAGAGAAAGGTCTTCCTTCCGTTGGTTCACTCCCCAAATGGCCACCATGGCCGGCACTGTGCTGATCCGAAGCCAGGAGCCAGGTGCTTCCTCCTGGTCTCCCACATGGGTGCAGGCATCCAAGCACTTGGGCCATCCTCCACTGTCCTACCGGGCCACAGCAGGGAGCTGGACTGGAAGAGTAGCAGCTGGGACTAGAACCCAGTGCCCATATGGGATGCCAGCATGGCAGGTGGAAGATTAACCAAGTGAGCCATGGCACCAGCCCCTCTCTACATCTATTTGTATGACTTTATTTATTTATTTTTACATTCATTTTATTTTTAATTTATTTTTAAGTAATGCAAATTTCCTGGGCCGGCGCCGCGGCTCACTAGGCTAATCCTCCGCCTAGCGGCGCCGGCACACCGGGTTCTAGTCCCGGTCGGGGCGCCGGATTCTGTCCCGGTTGCCCCTCTTCCAGGCCAGCCCTCTGCTGTGGCCAGGGAGTGCAGTGGAGGATGGCCCAGGTGCTTGGGCCCTGCACCCCATGGGAGACCAGGAAAAGCACCTGGCTCCTGGCTCCTGCCATCGGATCAGCGCGGTGCGCCGGCCGCGCCGGCCATTGGAGGGTGAACCAACGGCAAAGGAAGACCTTTCTCTCTGTCTCTTTCTCTCACTGTCCACTCTGCCTGTCAAAAAAAAAAAAAAAAGTAATGCAAATTTCATAAATACAACTTTAGGAATATACTTATTCTTCACACCATACCTGCCCTCCCATACACAATCCCACCTCTCATCCTCCTCCTCCTCTCCTTGCCCGTCCCATTCTCCATTAAGATTCATTTTCAATTAATTTTGTGCACAGAAGACAAACTCTATACTAAGCAAAGATTTCAACAATTTACACACACACACACACACACACAAACTGTTTGAGAACTAGTTTTACAGTTAACTCTCATAATATAACTCATTGAGGACAGAGGTCCTGCATGAGGAGTTAGTGCACAGTGACTCATGTTGTTAATTTAACAATTAACACTCTTATGTATGACGTCAGTGACCATCCAAGGCTCTTGACATGAGCTGCCTAGGCTATGGAAGCCTTTTGAATCCACAAACTCCATCAATATTTGGACAATGCTACAGGCAAAGTGGAAGTTCTCTCCTCCTTTTAGAGAAAAGTACATCCTTCTTTGATGGCCACTTTCCACTGGGCTCTCACTCATCCTTCATGTAGAATACTTTTTTGCCACATTGTTTCAGCTTTCCATCTACATCTATTTTTTAAGACCATTTATTTATTTATAGAGAGAGAGAGACAGAGACAGAGATAGAGGTCTTCCATCTGCTGGTTCACTCCGCCTAATGGCCACAATGCCAGAGCTACGCCGCTCCGAAGCCAGGAGCCAGGAGCTTCTTCCGGGTCTCCCACATGGGTGCAGGGGCCCAAGGACTTGGGTCATCTTCTGCTGCTTTCCCAGCCCATAGCAGAGAGCTGGATCAGAAAAGGAGCCGCCAGAACATGAACCGACGTCCATATGGGATGCCAGTGCTGCAGGAGGAGGCTTAGCCTACCATGTCACAGCGCTGGCCCCTCTCTGCATCTGTTGAAAGGACCACATGGTTTTTGTTCTTCATTCTGTTTGATGTGATGTATGGCATCTATTGATTTGTGAATGTTGAGCCACCCTTGCATTTCCGGGATAAATCCCACTTGGTCATGATGTGTGATGTGCTTTTGGATTTGATTTACTAGTATTTTGTTGAGAATCTTTGTATCTGTGTTCATTAACGATATAGGTCATAAGGCCAGAAATGTGTCATAATAGCTAAGCTGTGACATGGGTATACCATACTGGTGCCGGTTCGAGTCCTGGCTACTCCTCTTCTGATCCAGCTCCCTGCTTATGGCCTGGGAGGGCAGTGGAGGATGGCCCAAGTGCTTGGGCACCTGCATCCACGTGGGAGACCTTGAGGAAGCTCCTGGCTCCTGGCTTCGGATCGGCACAGCTCAACTGTTGTGTCCATCTAGGGAGTGGACCAGAGGATGGAACACCTTTCTCTCTCTCTCTTCCTCTCAAAAAATATATAATCTTTTTTTAAGGATATAAGTCCGTAGTTTTCTTTTTGTGTTGTATCTTTGGGTTTAGTATGCTGGCCTCATAAAAAGAGTTTTGCAGAGTTCTACCCTATTCAGTATTTTGGAATAGTTTGAAGAGTGTTGAAATTACTTCCTCTTTGAATGTGTTGTAGCCTCAGGTCCTGGCTTTTCCTTGATGGAACACTTTGATTACTGCTTCAATCTCATTGCTTGTTATGGGTCTGTTTAGATTGTTTATATTTTCTTGAGTTAATCTTGGTAAGTTATATGTAACTAGGAATTTATCCATTTCTTTGAGGTTTTCCTGTTTATTAGTATATAGTTCTTCATAGCAGTTTCTTACAATCCTTTGTATTTCAGTGGTTTTGGATGTAATGTCTCCTTTTTCATTTCTAATTTTATTTATTTGAGTTTTTTCTCTTTTCTTTGTTAGCCTGGCTAGAGGATCATCTGTTTTGTTTTTCTTAAAAAAATCAACTTTTTATTTTGTTCATTTTTTTTTTTGCTGTCAGTTTCATTGGTTTCTGCTCTGATCCTTATTATTTCTCAACTCCTGATGATTTTGGGTTGATTTATTCTTGTTTTTCTTTTTTCTTTTTCTTTTTTTTTTTTTTACAGGAAGAGTGGACAGTGAGAGAGAGAGAGACAGAGAGAAAGGTCTTCCTTTTGCCATTGGTTCACCCTCCAATGGCCGCCACGGCTGGCGCGCTGCGGCCTGTGCACCGCGCTGATCCGATGACAGGAGCCAGGTGCTTCTCCTGGTCTCCCATGGGGTGCAGGGCCCAAGCACTTGGGCCATCCTCCTCTGCACTCCCTGGCCACAGCAGAGAGCTGGCCTGGAAGAGGGGCAACCGGGACAGAATCCGGCGCCCCGACCGGGACTAGAACCTGGTGTGCCGGCGCTGCAAGGCGGAGGATTAGCCTAGTGAGCCGCGGCGCCGGCTTTATTCTTGTTTTTCTAAGTCTTCAGGATGCATAATTAGATCTTTAATTTGAGACATTTCTTATAATATAAGCACTTAATGCTATAAAATTCCCTCTTACTACTGCTTTTGCTGTATCCCACTGATTTTTTGTTTTTTGACAGGCAGAGTGGACAGTGAGAGAGAGAGAGAGACAGAGAGAAAGGTCTTCCTTTTTCCCTTGGTTCATCCCCCAAATGGCCGCTGTGGCCGGCGCGCTGCGCCAATCCGAAACCAGGAGCCAGGTGCTCCCTCCTGGTCTCCCATGGGGTGCAGGGCCCAAGCACTTGGGCCATCCTCCACTGCCTTCCTGGGCCACAGCCGAGAGCTGGACTGGAAGAGGAGCAACCGGGACAGAATCCGGCGCCCCGACCGGAACTAGAACCCAGGGTGCCGGCGCCGCAGGTAGAGGATTAGCCTAGTGAACCGCAGTGCCGGCCCACACTGATTTTTGATATGTTTTATTTTCATTTTCGTCTATTTCAGGAAAGTTTTTTATTTCTTTTTTAATTTCTTCAGTGACCCATTGGTCATTCAGTAGCATGTTGTTTGTCAAATACTTATGAGTGTTCTACTGTTCTTGTTGCTGATTTCTAATTTTATTCCTTTATAGTCTGAGAATATACACAATATGCGTTGAATTTTTTTAAATTTGCTGAGACTTGATTTGTGGCCTAATATATGGTCTGTCCTAGAAAATATTCCATGATGAGAAGAATGTGTATTCTGTATCTGCTGGGTGAAATGTCCTATAAATATCTGTTAGATCTATTTGTTCAATAGTATATTTCCACTCTGATTTGTCTTTATTGATTTTTTTTGTCTGGATGATCTGTTCATTGATAAGAGTGGGGTGTTGAAGTCACCCACTATTGTTGTATTGGAGTCTGTCTTTCCCTTTAGGTATAATAGTATTTGCTGAATGCATCTGAGTGGTCTTTTGTTGGATGCATATATATTTATGGTCATTATTTCTTATTGCTGTATTTAACTTTTAATCAAAATATAATGTCCTTTTTATTTCTTTTTGCAATTTTTCATTTAAAGTCTGTTTCGTCTGATACCAGGATCACTATGCTTCCTCGCTTTTGGTTTCCATTTGACTGGTATATCTTTCTCCAGCCCTTCAATTTTAGTCTGTGTATGTCTTTGTGAATTTCTTGGAGGCAGCATACAGCAGGTTGCGTTTTTTTTTTTTTTTAATCCATTCAGCCAACCTATGTCTTTTGGTTAGTGAATTTAATCCACTTACATTCAAGGTTAGTATTGATAGATAAGAACTAAGATCTGTTGCTTTGTTGATTGGATAATGATTGTACTTGCTCTGTTAGTGAATTTGGTGGTGTCATGAGTTTTCATGTTTACTTCTAATGCAGGATGGTTTGGAGAGGCGCCAAGAAGTCAGAATAAGGAGGGAGCTTACTGCTCTAGTCTAGGGGAAGATAGTTTAAAAAAAGTGGAGGGACTGCAATCTCCAGGAAGAGTTATGGAGAAAATAGCAGAGGAAAATCCACGCAAATTACAGGAAGGAACACTGTGGACCTACGTGGAGGGTGTGGACACCCACAACTCAGGACCCCAGCAGCCAAGAGCCTGAGCACCAACTTTGGAGAGATGAGACCAGACAGCAACAGCCCAAGCCACTAGAAATAAAGTGTGGGAAGAGCCTGGCATAAGTCTGGCTTTGAGCCCTGTGCAGGACAGTTTACCTACTGACCTACAGGGGAAAAAGGGAGCATGTTTCTCTCCCCCCACAACCACCCAGCACGGGTGTCCTGTAACAAGCAGAGAGAGGGGTGGCGCCATTTTGGACATACATAACAGCTACACCAGCTCATGTCTGCACACCCAGCAATCAGCTGGGAAGAGATGCCTGAGTCTGGCTGGGAGAATTGAAGGGTGCTAAGTGCTCATGACTGTGGGAGCCCTGTGTGCTGGGACTGTGAAAACTTGTGGCTGGGTGGGAGGGTGCAGGGTGTGGCTGGGTCTTTGGGCAGTCACTGTGGGTTGTTCCACATGCTCAGGGCTCCCTGATTCCAAGGTGAGGGTCATTGCTGTGGGACCCATGCTTACACCAAGGACTGCACAGATCCTTTATGCGGTTCTTGTGGCAGTGCAGGTGAATATGGTACCCACTGGGGCAGGCGCCCAGGCATTAGTCTCCTTGGAGGAGAGGAGGTGAGCATGAGAGTATGCCAACAGAGCAGATTAAATCTCCCTTCTGATAAAAAAAAAAGAGAGAGAGGGAGAGAGATTTACCACACCAATTTGGGAGTGACCTTGGACACTCCCCTCACCCTGAAGCACTGAACAGAGCTCCCTGGCCACACCCAGCACATGCCTCAGGGTACTCACTGAAAGAGCAGACACTCCACTACTCCACAGAGGCATAGTCCAAAGGTAAAAGACATCACAGGGAAAAAAATAAACCAATAAATACCTCCACAAATGCCTAAAAATAAATACAGCAATTGAAGAAACAAGAATAAGGAAGAAAATATGATGCCCCCAAAGGAACACGATAACACTTCAATACTAGAATGTGAAAGTGAAGAGACTGAAGAAATACCAGAAACAGAATTCAAAAAATTAATCATCTGGGGGCGGGGGAGAGAAAGAATCTTCTATCTGCAAGTACATTCCCAAAACGGTTGAAACAGCCCAGGTTGTGCCAGGCCAAAGCCAGGGGCCAGGAACTCCATCCTGGTCTCCCACATGGGTGGCGGTGAGGTCATCATCTGCTGCCTTCTCAGACATAGCAGCATGAAGCTGGGTCATAAGCGGAACAAATGGGACTTGAATTGGAACTCTGATATGGGATGCCAATGCTGGCTCCTGTCCATCTGAGTTTTGATGAAGATGAATCCAATGTAATGGAGAGGAAGGAGAGTCTTTTCACCAAACGGTGCTAGAACAGTTGGACGTCCATAGAGGGGAAAGGGGCCATGACCTTAAAAGTAAAACACATATCTGTAAAACTTTTGCAAAAACAAGAAAAAAGGGCCGGTGCTGTGGCATAGCTGGTAAAGCAGCCACCTGCAGTGCCGGCATCCCATATAGGTGCAGGTTCAAGTCCCACTTGCTCCACTTCCGATGCAGCTCTCTGCTGTGGCCTTGGAAAGCAGTAGAAGATGGCCCAAGTGCATGAGTCCCTGCAGCCACATAGGAGACCCAAAAGAAGTTCCTGCCTGGCTCCTGCCTTCGGATCAGCCCAGCTTAGGCTGTTGCGGCCATCTGGGGAGTGAACCAGCAGTGACGACCTCTCACTCTCTCTGCTTTTCTGTAATTCTGCCTTTCAAATAAATAAATAAATCTTTCTGAAAATGTTATACAAAAAGAAAAACAAGAAAAAATCTTCAGGATCCAGATGTTTCAGAATCAAAGGGATCACATAAACAAGACTAGTGTCTGCTAATACTAACTGATAGAATAAAAAAGGGAGAGAACGATCCAACATGGGAAGTGGGATACACAGCAGACTCATAGAAGGGCAGATGTCCTATACAGCACTCTGGCCTCAGAATCAGCCCTTTAAGGCATTTGGATCTGGCTGAAGAACCCATGGGAGTATTATAGGCATGGAAAGCCAAGACATTCTTGCAAAAAAAAAAATCTAAATTAAAGATCTCTGTGAGTGAGATCCCAGTGGAAAGAACAGGCCATCAAAGAAGAAGGTACCTTTTTCTGAAGGGAGGAGAGAACTTCCACTTTGACTATGACCTTGTCTAAATGAGAACAGAGTCGGCGAACTCTAAAGGCTTCCATAGCCTTGGCAACTCATGACAAGAGCCTAGGGAGATTACTGACGCCATAAACAGGAGTGTCAATTTGTTAAGTCAAGAACAGGAGTCACTGTGCACTTACTCCTCATGTAGGATCTCTGTCCTTCATGTGTTGTACTATGTGAATCAATGCTATAACTAGTACTCAAACAGTATTTTACACTTTGTGTTTCTGTGTGGGTGCAAACTGTTGAAATCTCTACTTAATATATACTAAATTGATCTCCTGTATATAAAGATAATTGAAAATGAATTTTGATGTGAATGGGATGGGAGAGGGAGCGGGAGATGGGAGGGTTGCGGGTGGGAGGGAAGTTATGGGAGGGGGGAAGCCACTGTAATCCAAAAGCTGTACTTTGGAAATTTATATTTATTAAATAAAAATGAAAAAAACCCATAATGTGACATGTCTTCATACCTCTTAGAATGGCAAAATGTAAAATGACAATAAAATCCAGTATTAAAAACTTTCAATTAAAGTGGAACAATTGGAGCTCTTATACACTACTGATGGGTGGGTACATTTGTATAACCACTTTGGCAGTATCTGCTGAAGCTCTCTCTATATATATTCCTTAGCCCTCAGCAGTTCTGTATACACTTTTTTTTTTTGACAGGCAGAGTGGACAGTGAGAGAGAGAGACAGAGAGAAAGGCCTTCCTTTGCCATTGGTTCACCCTCCAGTGGCCGCCGCTGCCGGCGTGCTGTGGCTGGCGCACCGCCAGGTACTTATCCTGGTCTCCCACGAGGTGCAGGGCCCAAGCACTTGGGCCATCCTCCACTGCACTCCCTGGCCACAGCAGAGAGCTGGCCTGGAAGAGGAGCAACTGGGACAGAATCCGGCACCCCGACCGGGACTAGAACCTGGTGCGCCGGCGCCGCAAGGCAGAGGATTAGCCTACTGAGCCGCAGCGCCGGCCATGTATACACTTAGTAGAAACATATGTGTGTCCATCCAAAGACATGTGTAAGACAATGTTTTAGCAGCATTATTATTTGTAATAGCTTCAAACTGAAAAACAATCCGAACCTTCACCAGCAGTAGAATAAGTGAACTGTAGGGTATTCATGCAATGGAATACTATACTTTGGGCTGGCGTTGTGGTGTGGTAGGCTAAGCCTCTGCTTGCAGTGCTCCCAGCATCCCATATGGGTGCCGGTTCAAGTCCCAGCTGCTCCTCTTCTGATCCAGCTCCCTGCTTATGGCCTGGGAGGGCAGTGAAAGATGGTCCGAGTCCTTGGGCCCCTGCACCTACGTGGGAGACCCAAAAGAAGCTCCTGGCTCATGGTTTTGGATTGGCCCAGCTCTGGCCATTGTAGCCATTTAGGGAGTGAAAGAGCGGGTGGAAGATCTTTGTCTGTCTGTAACTCTGCCTCTCAAATAGATAAATCTTTCTAAAAAAAGAAAAAATTTTTTATTTTTGTTGAGATTTTACTTAAAATTGCTTAATCATGATCAATATCAAGAAGATTTCTGCTTAGGTTATTTTAAAGATTTATTTGTTTATTTGAAAGGCAGAGTTACATAGAAAGAGGAAGAAGCACACAGAGAGAGGTCTTCCATGTGCTGGTTCACTCTCCAAATGGCTGCAATGGCCGGGGCTGGGCCAGGCTGAAGCCAAGAGCCAGGAGCTTCTTCTGGGTCTCCCACATGGGTGCAGGGGCCCAAGGACTTGGGCCATCTTCCACTGCTTTCCCAGGCACATTAGCAGGGCACTCATCAGGGATGCTGGCATTGCTGGCGGTGGCTTAACCCTCTGTGCCACAACTCTGGCCCCTTCTCCTGGATTTTCTTCTCGGAGTTTTAATTGCATGTCTTATACTTAAGGTTTTTAGTTTGTTCTCTTTTTTACATATTTTGGCGCAAGTGCTTTGATACAATGGATTAAGCTGCTGCTTGGGATGCCTGCATCCCATTTCAGAGGGCCTGGTTTGAGTTCTGGCCACTCCACTTCTGATTCAGCTTTCTACTGATGCGTTCTGGGAAGCATCAAATGATAACCCAAATGCTGGGGCCCTTGCCTCCCACATGGGAGACTCAGGTTGAGTCCCTGGCTCCTAATTTCTGGGTGGCCCTGCCCTGGCTGTTGCAGACATTTGGGGAGTGAACCAGTGAACAGAATATTCTCTCTCTCTCTCTCTCTCTCTCTCTGGATCTTGCTCTCTCTCATACTCTGTCTTCCAAATAAGATGAAAATAAATAAGTATTCTAAGTTTTAAGCTCATTTTGACTTGATTTTTGCATACGGTATAAGATAAAGGTCCAATATCATTCTTTTGCATGTGGCTATCCACCACCATTTATGGAAGAGGCTGTCCTTCTCCTATTGTGTATTATTGGGACCCTTGTTGAAAGTCAGTTAACCATACATGTGTGCACCAAATTCTGGGTTCTTTATTCTGTTCCATTTGTCTGTATGTCTTAATGCCAGTACTGATGAAGGGTTAATATCCAAGATGTATGATGAAGTGCTAAAACTCACTATTGCGCGCGTGTGCGCACACACACACACACACACAAACTGATTTAAAAAAAGAGCAAATGGGGCTGGCATTGTGATACAGCAGGTTAAGCTACCACCTGCAACACGGGCATCCCATATGAGTGCCCGTTAGAGTCTTGGCTGCTTCACTTCCAATCCAGCTCTCTGCTAATGTACCTGGGAAAGGAGCAGAAGATGACCTGAGCATTTGGGCCCCTGCAACCCATGTGGGAGATCAAGATAGAGTTCCAGGTCCTCTGCTTTGGCTTGGCCCAGCTCCAGTTGTTGCAATCATTTGGAGAGTGTACCAGCAGATGGAAGATCTCTGTGTGTCTCTCCACCACCCTCCCCCCGCCTGTCTCTGTAACTCTGCCTTTCTTACTATTTGTTGGGCTCTTTACTTGGTGTGGGGTTAATCTTATGAGAATAGAGTAAACCAAAAGAGGATTATTGTAAAAAGTGAGAGATGGAATAAGAGGGGAAGGAGGAAGAAGGGTGGGAGCGTGGGTAGGAGGGAGGGTAGGGTGGAAAGTATCATTATGTTCCGAAATCTGTATGAAATACATGAAATTTGTTTACCTTAAATAAAATAAAAATTAAAAAAGAAAGGAAAACTATCTGATTTGATTTCTACAACCATAATTTGATCCATTGAGAATAAATCCTGATGTATTTGAAAAGCCTGCATTTTTCTCAACTTTATTTTGATAAAATTTATGGAACAAAAATCTATCAGTTTTACCATTTTGACTCTTGAAAATTTCACAGAAATTAAATGATTTCTAGGTTAGGAGGGGGCCTTAGTTGTCTCTGTATACTCTTTAGATTTTGAATTTTGTATCTTTTTAATTTCTCAAAATGGAATAAAATGCAATTATTCAATAAAAATAATAAATAATGTAAGGAAGGGAACAAAGGATTTGAACAGATGTTTCTGCAAAGAAGACACACAAATGGCCACTAACTACATAAAAAGATGATGACTATCACTAATCGTGGGAGAGATGCAAAGCAAAACCATAATGAGAGTCAACCTCATACTAGCTAGGATGACTGTCATCAAACACATACTAGCTAGGATGACTGTCATCAAACACAAAAGTGTAACAAGTGTCGGTCAGAATGTGGAGAAATGGCAACCCCTCTGTATGGTTGATGGGAAAATGATGCAACTGCTGTTGAAAGAAAAGTACAGAAGTTTCACAAAAAGTTAAAAACAGAAATACATTGTAATCTAGCCATCCCACTCCTGAGTGTATAGTCAACCAGAATCTCAAAGAGATATGTGCATTCCCATGCTTGCTGTAGCACTATTCGCAATCAACAGATTATGGGGAAAAAATCAAATGTTCATTGATGAATGAGTAAAGAAAGTGTATCATATACACTCAATGTAAAATCACTGAGTCTTTTTTTTTAATCAAAGTCAGAGTGACAGAGAGAGAGGAAGAGACAAAGAGAGAGAGAGATATCTTCTATCTGTTGGTTCACTCCCCAGATTGACGCATTGACTAGGGTTGGGCCAGGCCAAAAGCAGGAGGCAGGAGCTTCTTCCAGGTCTTGCACGTGGGTGCAGGGGTCCAAGCACTTGGGCCATCTTCTGCTTCTTTCTCAAGTGCATTAGCAGGGAGCTGAGTGGGGAAGTGGAGGAGCCAGGACTGGAATCGGCACCCATATGGGATGCCGGCATTACATGTGGCAGTTTCACCCTCTACACCACAACAATAGTAGCTCATTGAGTCTTTAAAAAGGAGATCCTGTTATTTGCAACAATATGGACTAACCAGGAAGACATAATGCTAAGCAAAATAATTCAGTCACAGAAGTACAAATAGAATAGAAGTAGAGAATAGAACTGTAGTTACCAGGGACTGAGGAAAGGGAAAGTGAGGAATTATTATTCAGCGAGTCTAAGGTTCCATCTAGGAAAACTGAATTAGTTCTGGGGATGCACTGTATAGCTTAGTGCCTATAGTCAACAATACCATATTGTACACTCAACAGTTGGTTAAGGGACCAGTGCAGTGGTGTAGTGGGTAGAGCCACTGCCTACAGTGCCAGCATCCCATACGTGTACTGGTTCAAATCCCAGCTGCTCCACTTGTGATCCAGCTCTCTGCTGTGGCCTGGGAAAGCAGTAGAAGATGGCCCAGGTCCTTGGGCCCTGCGCCCACATGGGAGACCCCAAGGAAGCTCTTGACTCCTGGTTTCGGATTGGCCCAGATCCGTCCATTGTGGCCATCTGGGGAATGAACCAGCGGATGGGAGACCTCTCTCTCTTTCTTTGTGCGTGTGTGTGTGTGTGTGTGTGTGTGCCTGTGCCTCTCTGTAACTCTGCCTTTCAAATAAATTTTTTAAAAAGTTGATTAAGAGTGTAGATCTTGTGTTATTACCACAGAAAGGAATGGGGCAGCGGAGGACACAAACTTTTGGAGATGATGGCTATGGGTGATGATTTTGTGTGTGTATGTGTATTTCCAAATGCCTCAAACTCTACCCATTACACATGTGCAGGTATACCTCAACAATGCTGTTAAAAACCAAAAGTGGTTAATTGTGTAATAACAAAACATACATGATATTAAAAGTAAATCCAAAAGACAAAATTGCAGAGCATTTTTTAATAATAAATGTGATGTTTGGTGGTATGGCCGTCCCTGCAAACCAGCAATAAGAAGGTTCAGAATAAACAAACCCAGGCCGGCGCCGCAGCTCACTAGGCTAATCCTCCGCCTTGCGGCACCGGCACCCCGGGTTCTAGTCCCGGTCGGGGCGCCGGATTCTGTCCCAGTTGCTCCTCTTCCAGGCCAGCTCTCTGCTGTGGCCCGGGAGGGCAGTGGAGGATGGCCCAAGTGCTTGGGCCCTGCACCCCATGGGAGACAAGGAGAAGCACCTGGCTCCTGCCATCGGATCAGCGCGGTGCGCCGGCCGCAGCACGCCGGCCGCGGCGGCCATTGGAGGGTGAACCAATGGCAAAGGAAGACCTTTCTCCCTGTATCTCTCTCTCTCACTGTCCACTCTGCCTGTCAAAAAAAAAAAAAAAAAAGAGAGAGAGAGAGAGAATAAACAAACCCAAGCCCCTTCCAAGTCCACTTGGTTAGTAATCTGCACTGCCTCCAGGGCACTCATAAAGCAGCATCAGCCTAGGGCTCTGCTTTTAAACTGGGTGCTTTGTTTTGGCCCTGAGGATTTTGCTTGCCTCCTTTTAAGCTCAGCAATGTATTTAAAAGGATATTTGTGATCTTTTTTTAATTCAGTGTTTCTAGGTGTTTTGTAGGAGGAAGTCACCATCTGGATTTCTCACGTACAATATTGCTATAAACATGGAGTCCCATTTCTATATTCTGATAACTCTGGAATTCCTGTCTGTCCTCCTGACCTCGCAGGGAGCTTCTGACTCACATTCAAGGGAAGTCTCATATATCCTGCTTAATATCCCCACTTGGATGTTTAATAGGCATTTCAACATGCCATGTTCAAGACAGAACTCTCCAGGCTGGCGCTGTGGCACAGCAGGTTAACGCCCTGGCCTGAAGCGCTGGCATCCATATGGGCGCTGGTTCAAGACCTGGCTGCTCCACTTCTGATCCAGCTCTCTGCTATGGCCTAACAAAGCAGTAGAAGATGACCCAAGTCCTTGGGCCCCTGCATCTACATGGGAGACCCGGAAGAAGCTCCTGGCTCTTGGCTTCAGATTGGCACTGCTCCAGCCACTGCAGCCAACTAGAGAGTGAACCAGTGGATGGAAGACCTCTCTCTCTCTCTTTCTGCCTCCCCGCTCTCTGTGTAACTCTGACTTTTGAATAAATAAATAAATCTTCTTTTTTAAAAAAAAGCAGAACTCTCGGTTCCCCTCTCAGTCCAGTTCCTTCCCCAGTCTTCCCCATCTCAATGAATTACAGAGCTACCTACCTACTAAAATCAAAAACCCAGCTGTAATCTTAGATGCCTCATTTTCTCTCTCTGTGTCAGTATACCCTGTCACTTCCACTCCAAATTACATACTTAAGTCCTGTATTGGCTTTTCTTCTCCACTGGAACTTATTTCCATAACCCCATTAATCCCCTGCTTGCAACCAGCCCATGTGCTTTGAACAAAACTCTAACTCCTGTTAAAAAGGAAACTAAGACAGGGATGGGTATTCGGCACAGTGGTTAAGACACCGACTATGACAGACATCTGCCTCTCAATTCAATACCCAGCTCTAGCTCTTGACTCCAGCTTCCTGCTAATGCAGATCCTGGGTGGCAGCAGGGATGGCTCGAGTGACTGGGATCCTGCTACCGACGTGGGAGACCTGGATTGAGTTCTGGGTTCCTTCTTGGGTCGATTCTGGTCCTGGCTTTTGTAGGCATTTGGTGAGTGAAGCAGCAAGTCGATTTCTCTCTCTCTCTCCCTCTCTCTCTCTCCCTCCTTCTCTCTCTCTCTGTTTCTCTCTCCTTCTCTTTCTCTAATGAATACATAGTAACTTTAAAAAGTACACTGAGGCCCAATGTGATCTTAGAGAATTTATTTGAACAAACAACAAGTCATAAATTGGGAAACTCCAAACCGGAAATGGTCAGGTACTTCACCAAGGCAACACGGGGGGAGGTTTTCATAGAACAGACGCAGAAGTGAAGAAAATAGTTGTTTACAATTTTACAGTTGTCTTACTTGGTTTATCACAGTGAAAAACCCTTAGTTATATAATTATAAGCTTGTTGACTGCTTCCGAGTGGCTGAGCTTAAGTTCTACTTTCTTTAATAACACAAATCACATTTATAAGTAATAGCTCAAGTTGTCTTTTTAAGATTTATTTTATTTTTTGAGAGGCAGAGTGACTAAGAGAAAGTTACAGACAGAAAGAGATCTTCTATCTGCTGGCTTACTCCCCATATATCTGGAACAGCTGGGTCTGTGTCAGACCAAAGCCAAGAGCCAGGAACTCCCATTGGGTCTCCCATGTGGGTGGCAGGGGCCCAGGTTCCTGGGCCATCTTCTGCTGCCTTTTCAGGTGCTTGAGCAGTGATTTGGATGGAAGCAGAGCAGCAAGGACTCGAACCAGTGCTCTAATATGGAATGCTAGTGTTGCAGGTGGGCGCTTAACCCATTGTGCTACAGCACCAGTTCTTCAAGTTAAGTTTTGCTTGTGTTTGCAAATCAAGAAAGATTTGGGTGACTTGAGGCCTCAACTGACTTTTCCTTCTCAGAGATTCTTCATGTCTGGTCTCCATTTTAATTTACTTTAAGACTTTTAGCATGTACAACACCCTAGACTGTTGATTCAAAACTCAAAGGCCAGTTCTTTGCAGAGTACATAACCCTTTCAAATGGGGCTTAGCTACTCCGTTCCAACAGATTGCCACTTTGCCAAATATGGATCCACTAGTTGTCAGCTCTTTTGATTTTTTTTTTTTTGCAAGAGGGCTAGAAATGTAGGTCAGTATGTGGAATCTTCTGATTTTTAATTATTGGCTATTAAAAACAAAAACAAAACAAGACCAATTGAGGGGCCGGCGCTGTGGCACAGTGGATTAAAGCCCTGGACTGAAGTGCCGGCATCCCATATGGGCATCGGTTCTAGTCCCGGCTGCTCCTCTTCCAATCTAGCTCTCTGCTATGGTCTGGGAAAGCAGTAGAAGATGGTCAAAGTCCTTGGCCCCCTGCACCCGTGTGGGAGACCCAGAAGAAACTCCTGGCTCTTGGCTTCGGATCGCCTCAGCTCCGGCCATTGCAGCCATCTGGGGAGTGAACCAGTAGATGGAAGACCTCTCTCTCTCTCTCTTGCTGCCTCTCTCTATAATTCTGTCTTTCAAATAAATAAAATAAATCTTAAAAAAGAAGACCAGTGGAAAAAAGAGAAAACACTGGCTATTAGACGTCAGCTGATCTTGACTCCTGCTTGACCTCCCCGGCTTACCCTTTCCTACCTCTGGTCCAGGCTACCAGTTTTTTTTAAAAGATTTATTTATTTATTTGAAAGTCAGAGTTACACACAGAGAAAGGAGAGGCAGAGAGACAGAGACAGAGACAGAGGCAGACACACACACACACAGAGAGAGAGAGAGAGAGGTCTTCCATCTGATGGTTCACTCCCCAATTGGCTGCAACAGCCGGAGCTGCACCAGCCTGAAGCCAGGAGCCAGGAGCTTCTTCCAGGTCTCCCACGTGGGTGCAGGGGCCCAAGGACTTGGGCCATCTTCTACTGCTTTCCCAGGCCATAGCAGAGAGCTGGATCGGAAGTGGAGCAGCCAGGACAGGCAACTAGTTTTAACATATACTGTCAACTACTTCTGAGATGCCTCGGATTTGTTACTTCCGGCCACGCTTCTCGTATCTTTTGTACCTGGTTGCATTTTCGGGAAGTTTGGAAGGTTATTCTGCTCATGGCTCAACTAATGACCCGAGGAGGCTGAGGTCATTCTGACACATGTGTTTTGCCCCACTTGCCAGGGTTTCCTCCAGGTATGAAGAGCATCACCCACTGTGTCTCTAGCTCAGTAAGGTACCCTTTTCTGGCTGCCTTCCCTTCCCTTTGCTTTGCCACCACTTTAACCGCCGTTCCCACAGTTGCCAATAAACCATGTGCGTTCACATTTTGGTCTCAGGGGCTGGATCTGGGAGGACTGGACTGAGTTGATGATCCTCTTCCACTTTCTCCACCAGTCTTAACGGTCCTTTGCCTGTGTTGTGCCTTCAGCTTGCCTGCTCTTCCCTGGGATGTTTGAATGGCTGACCTCCTTGCTCTGCTCGTACTCAGCTCAAAAGTCACCTCTGCAGTTCGGCTGTCCAACACTCCCCCATCTTCAAGAGCTGCTCCCTCCCTTTCCTTATCTATCAGTTTTCTCTGTCATTCATCCATAGTTGACACCTGAGTCTTTCCACTATGTGAATGTACCTCTGTTATTTACTTGTTCATGTGTTTATTGTTTATCTACCCTCAATATCAGCTCCATGAGGGCAGGAAGCTTGTCTGATTTCTTCACTGCCCTATCAGCAGCGCAGGGCACTAAATGAAAAGGCAAATGATGACTTTCCCCAGTTCGTGGAGTCCATGTTCATTTCCCCTAATGCTTCCTCCTTGGAGTCTCTGTTCTTAACTTGACATTCAGGATGCCACAAAGTCGGTGCAGGTGGGCAAAGGAACACCTGCCTAGGGCAGGTAACCTAAATCCTCCTATCAGAGGTACATCTTTAGAATGGTCCATGTATATATTTTGATGTGAATCCCTTTCCTTTAAGTCTTAGCGATAGCTTTGATTTTTTCCTTTATTTCTTTGTGTTAAAAAATCTCCATGTGCTTTGTTTTCAGCTCTTACTCTTCACACTGGCATATTGACAGTCGAGGCTGGAAGTGCCATACCCAATTTCCTTCTCAGTCATTTTCTCCTGGAAATCACTGGGTGTCTCTCTCGCTATTATTCTTCCGTAGTTGACATGCTTGCTGCTGTCTATAGTATCTGGCCTTACAGTCTCAAATGAGCATGTTTGGCTGTGGCTCCCCCCGCACCCCCCAGTTAAAGTCATCTTGATCAGATCGGCAAGTCTCCAGGCAACCACATTCTTCCCTAGTGAGATGCACTCGATCCTTAGCCAAAAGCCTATCATTCCAGTATCTTAAGCCATCGTCCAAGAAATAGATCTGTGCAGCTTCAACCCTTCCTTGCATCTCCAGCTGTGCTGGCTGCAGGCACCCCCACACCTAGCCTCAAGGGACCTCTGACCTCCAAGCTCGCCTTGCAGTGACTGAGATGTAGACAAACGCTATTCCCCTTGATTCAAATGAGACAATATTGAAATTTCTCATAAGGAAATTTGCTAGGAAACCGAGCGAAAAACAAACCCAGGGAGAGGGAGGGTGAGGGAGAGAGGATGCAAAAGCTTAAGAAAGGAGACATTACAGAGCCTCCATTGCTTATCCTGAGATAACTACACTCTGGCTGCAGATTGGCTGGGCTGGCACAGCTCACGGGGCGCACAGGATATGAGAATATAATCCTTCAGCCTTTCACAAAGGGGCAATGAGGATGGGGTGGGGGGAGGGTTTACAGAAAGGCAGAAAGTGTCTTTGTATGTCTCAACTGTTTCATTCCATGGAAACAGTACCCGAGGAAGTATGAGGACTCCTCTAACAGCTCTGGGAGAGAAAGGAAATGCTATCCCCTAGCCCTGGAAGCACTCTGTAACTAACTTTGCTGCACTCTCTTATTGGTACTGATAGTTTTTAGTGGATTGTTCAGGATTTTCTATATACACGATCATACCATCTACAAATAGAGATACTTTCTTTCCAATCTGGACATCTCGTGTTCTGTTTTCTTGCCTAATTGCGCTGGTTAGAACTTCCAGTACAACACTGAATAGAATGGGCAAGGATCTTAGTGGGAAGCTTTCAGCCTTTCACCATTAAGTAGCTGTGGCTTTTAGGTAGATGCAGTCTCACTAACTCTTTTAGTGGCCCGAATTTTATTGTAAAGTTCTGCTATGCTTTATTATACTTGCTTTGTTTCATTTTTAGCCTCCATTACTTTTTCTACATTTTCTTTTGAGAAAAACTAGGCTGTCTCTGTAGCACCAGTGGAATCAAAGGAAAAGGCATGATTGCCTTTCATTACTCTGGTCAGGAAGAATTTCTTAAACTTCTACTATGTGCCGGCACTGTCCTAGCTTCTTGGGGACACAGTGTTGGACACAACGAAGTCCCAATCCTCTGGAGCCCCCTTTCGAAGGACAAACTTAGATAATAAGTGAATAGCAAGACGATTACCAAGGAGTGACAACCACTGAGAAGGAAGAAATCTGGATATGGGGCTGGCGCTGTGGTGTAGCGGGTAAAGCCACTGCCTGAAGCGCCAGCATCCCATATGGGGGCTAGTTCGAGACCCGGCTGCTCCACTTCTGATCCAGCTCTCTGCTGTGGACTGGGAAAGCAGTGGAAGATGTCCCAAGTGCTTGGGCCCCTGCACCCTCATGGCAGACCGGGAAGAAGCTCCTGGCTCCTGGCTTCAGATCTGCACAGCTCCGGCCGTTGTGGCCAGTTAGGGAGTGAACCAGTGGATGGAAGACCTCTCTCTCTCTCTCTCTCTCTCTCTCTCTCTGCCTCTTCTTCTCTCTCGGTGTAATTCTGACTTTCAAGTAAAATAAATAAACCTTAAAAAAAAGAAATCTGGGTGTTATGAAAGGGAGGGCTCCAGGGGCTGCGTTATAATGAGTGGACAAAGAAGGGCTCTTTTGGGAGGTGAAATTTTGGCTGGGATCTCAATGATAAAGGAGAAGAGCTTGGAGAAGAGTTTTCAAACAGAAGGAAAGTTCCAGAGACTTGAGTCAGGAATGAGCCTGGTGAGGGAGTAGGGAAGGGTAAGAAGGAAGGCAGTCCAGCATGGATGAAGCTGAGGGAAGGTGGAGGAGAGTATGCAAATAAGGACAAAGCCAGGCACTGAACTTGCAGACAAAGATGTTAGTTTACTGAACATGATGAAAAGTCACTGGAGGGTGTCAAACAGGGGGCATTGTCAACTAATTTATTAGTAAAAAAAAAAAAATCCTGGTGCTGGCACTGCGGCGTAGTGGGCTATGCCTTTACCTGCAGTGCTGGCATCCCATATGGACACCGGTTCAAGTCCTGGTTACTCCACTCTGACCCAGCTTTCTGCTATTGCCTGGGAGAGCAGTAGAAGATGGCCCAAGTCCTTGGGCCCCTGCACCCCATGGGAGACCCTGAAGAAGCTCCTGGCTCCTGGCTTCGGATCGGCACAGCTCCGGCCATTGTGGCCATCTGGGGAGTGAACCATCAGATGGAAGACCTCTCTCTCTCTCTCTCTCTCTGTAACTCTGTCTTTCAAATAAATAAATTAAATCTTTTTTAAAAAAGACTTGCCCGTCAATATTTATAACAGTATTATTACCAACAGATAGAAAGTGAAAACACCTCAAATTTCTATTTATAGACAAATGGAAAAACAAAATGTGCTATATCCATACAATGAAATAGCATTCAGCCACAAGAAGAAATGTTGTACTGATACATTCTACAACATGGATGAACCTTGAAAACACACGTTAAGTGAAAGAAACCCAATACAAAAGGCCACATAGTATATGATTCCATTTTTTGAAGTTTCCAAAATAGGCAAATTCACAGTGACAAAATAGCCTTAATTAATGAATGGTAGCCAGGGGCTAGAGGAATGGAAGAATGAGGAGTGATTGCTTAATGGATGTGGGGTTTCTTTTGGAAGTGTTGACCATGTTCTACAATTGGTTGTGATGACAATTGCACAAGTTCTGAATATATTAAAAACCGCTTAGTCATATACTTCATAGGGTGCATTTTATGTTGTATGTTTCATATGTGAGTAAAGTGATTATTCAAAAATAAGAAATGTATAAAGACTGGAAATGAAATCACTGAGTATCCTCTTGGCTCAAGGGAACTCCTGTTCCAATTTTGGTATAATTTGTATCTCCTTATATATTGGTAAATAGATGTAGATATAGATATATAATTCCCAAATGGTGAACTACCATATATACCATTTTGCATCCTTTACACTTGTTACATTGTGAACAGTTTACAGACTATTGAGTATTTTCAAAAAATAAGATCATGATGATTGCCTGTTTCTCAAATATCAAAGTTCTTTCCTCAAGGGTCATATCCTCTTGTGTATTTGGGGAGGGGACAGGCAAGGTTTCTCTCCTCTACCACTGAGCTGTGCACTGAGCACTGCTCTGCTGTTCCGCATGTGTATCCCTGCTACCATCTCTCTTGGCTTCACTGTTACCACGAATAGTCCTGAACTTGATTTGTCCCCTTGATTTGCTGTTGCTACTTCTGCTCAGAACTCAAAGAGATAGGACATATTCCCTTTGGAAGCCCTTGCCCTTTATTCAACACAATTCACCACAGTAGTCTGATTGGGGATAAGACTTTGCTTACAATTTGGAGTGATGTAGGGAAGTTATATTTTCGCCAAAAGTCAATTGACACAGGCCATGGCATAACTGTTTATCTTGTGTTTGGAGGCCTGGCCATCCCTGTGACCTTTTTAAAGGGTACTTCAGGACGTGATCCGGGAAATGTGTGGCTTTTCCCCAAGAGCATTGCCCTCATGGAGCTGCTCAAATTCTCCACAGATAAATGAGCCCTAGAATTCATCAAGAAATTGATAGGGACGCACCTCTATACCAAGAGGAAGCAGGAGGGACAAGGCAATGTCCTGGCTGTCATAAGAAAAAGTAGCTATCAGTGAGGACTGAGCTCTGTCTCCCATCGGTACAAAAATCCTTTACAAAAAAAATGTTTATGGAAAAATAGATTTAAAAGATAAGTGGTTTTTTTTGGTGGAAAAATGTTTTAAAATCCATATGTAGTTTTTTTTTTCCCCATAGAATGTATTGTCCATGGAGTTTTTGAAGATTCTGCCCATGCATGGATTTCAAAATATTTCACAACAGAATCTATCAATTTTCTTTTCCATGAACTTTGTGAAATCCCCTCGTACATACACATTTTATCTTCAGTGAACTTTTTGGAGAGCCCAGGATGCTCAGACTACCACCTTTGGGCTTTCAACTCCAGGTTTTTGTTTGTGTTGCTGTAGACTTTCGTGGAAATTCTAGGCTAGTGGCATTTCTCACGGATCTCCTGACCTGGGTGGGGTCATAGAGATATAGTTTATTCCTTACATATAGTCTGGTACACCCCTCAGGAAAGATTTCATGAGCTTTCAAGCAGTATTTTATCCATATCCTGATAGAAAAGACCAACCATCATCCTTTTGGTCTCAGTTATGGGTAAAGGCCAATAAACTATCATCGCCGTATAGTTCACTGATCCATCTCCACTGAGGAACTATCTTGCTATGAGCTCACATTTTCAAGAGGAAGTCTCATCTGAGAAAAAGTAGCCTGGACTATTGAACCAGCCAAAATTCTAGATACCCTAGACTCACGAACCAAGCTGGTCATGTGGCTTTACCTCCTGGCCACACCTATATAAGGGCCACTGTAAATCACATGTTGGGCAGATAAAGAGAAGCTAGTGCATGAGGATATGGGTTGGAGAGAGAGAGAGAGAGAGAGAGAGAGAGAAAGAGAGAGAGAAGGAGAGATTTTCCTAGTTATGATTGTTTAGCACCAGGGAATAAGCAAAGGCGAGTGCTCATGCGCAGAGGTGACTGTTCCAGGCTCTGGCCCAGGTCTAAGGCTGAGGAAATTACTGTCATTGTAGCAGGACACTGGTATCAGAGCTCTACTTTATTGAAGGGTTTTTGCTTCCAATGGCACCTTGGGACACAGAGCTAGGCGATTTAAACCCCCACTCCCTACTTGACCTTATATATGGCTATCTTGTGAGCTAGAAACTTATCATCTCCTGGAGCAACCAAGACCCTGAACTTTACCTGTGATGATTGCTGCCAACATTAACTTTGGGTCTGACTTGTGGTCCATCAAATTATTTACTTTGTCAAATAAACTCTCATTGAATGTGCTTTCAGAACAGGAGATGTTAAGTTTAAGCTTGCATCAGGTCTTCAACTGATTCTTGGATTTATAGTTAGGATGTCTGCATCAGTTAGCTTTTCAGCACTGTAACAAAACCCTAGAAGAAGTTATTTGCGGGGCCGGCACTGTGGTGTAGTAAGCTAAGCCTCCTCCTGAAGCTCCAGCATCCCATGTAGGTGCCAGTTCATGTTCTGGCTGCTCCACTTCCTATCCAGCTCTCTGCTGTGGACTGGGAAAGCAGTAGAAGATGGCCCAAGTGCTTGGGCCCCTGCACCCTCATGGCAGACCAGGAAGAAGCTCCTGGCTCCTGGCTTTGGATCAGCTCAGCTCTGGCCATTGTGGCCAGTTGGGGAGTGAACCAGAGGATGGAAGACCTCTCTCTCTCTCTCTGCCTCTACCTCTCTCTGTAACTCTTTCAAATAAATAAAATAAATCTTTAAAAAAAAAGAAAGAGTGGAACATGGCATTTCAGATCCACTCGGGGTAACATCAAATAATTCTTTGCAGGTATGAATTAACTTCTATTTTTCTGTCACCTACAGAATGACATCATTTATTCTCGTTGGATCTAAGGCTCTGAATTCATCTTCATTTCCTCCCTAACCCTGGTCTTTCTTTAGCTTTGTGTTCTGATTAAATTGGAATACTACAGCAGCACCACCTACAGGTCATATCAAAGAAATGCACATTGACTATTTGGAATTTAAATCTTGGAATTCTGACCTAGAGAGACCTAGACTAGTAGTTTCTAAACCTCTCTGGGCAGCAGGTGGCTGAGAATAAAAATTTAAATGAGAAGCCAAATCAAGGACAAACCAATCAACCATTCCTCAGGCCTCACTGAGACCTCCTGATTCAGAAATTTTGGTGATGGGGGTCGGATTTATTTTTTGTAAATCTAACTTTTGATGCCCCTGACTTTAGGCTAGCATGTAAGAAGCTTAGAAATCACTCTACCATAACAATGAGTAAAAATCAGAGCAAAAGGAAAAATTGGCAACTCTTTAGATCCATTAGAGAAGTAAGGTCACAGGGCAAATGACTGCCTCAAAAATTGGAGGGACAGATGGGCAGATCCAGATAGTCACAATGTATCAGAAATGAAACCCATGAGCGAACATCTGTGCAGAAATTAGTGCCGGGGTGGGAAATCCTGAACTGTAATTGACGAATTGCTAGACCCTGAGACAGGACAGTAGGAGAATTTAAAGACTCCAGAGGGACCTGGGGTTTGCTGAATTTTAGCTCCAGGAGCTCTGCCAGATTCTCACAGAGAATATCAAAGAAAAATCACTGCATACTTCCAGCAAAGGGAGGGGAAGGGAGTAACCTTTTTTTTTTTTTTTAAATATACCAGGGTGGTCTGTTTTTCTTAAGAGGCCCGAACTCAGGAGAAAGTATTTTACCAAATTCTAACCTGAACGGGCTTTATCAGAGTTGAATTTACCTGTGAGAAGAAAAATACCCAACTCCAGCTGGCTCTATCCCTCACCTGGAGAAAAGGAAATACCCAACTCAGGCCCCACTGGCTAGCTGAACCCACTTAAGGGGAAACAGACTACAAAGCACACAGGATGGTCACAGTTCAGGTGCACAGGCTCACCAGAAGCCTGGGACCTAACACAGGACTATAGAATGCTCTTTCCTGCCCTATACCTGACCACTGCATTATTAAACGTGTATTTACCGCTGCTCCTTGTATCTGGGACTTCAGATTCATTTTCCAATACAAAAACTGTAAGGTACATTGAAAGACAAAAGGAACAGTTAGAAGATACTTAACAAGCATTAACACTAGAATCAGATATGGCAGGAATTCTGGACTTCTCACTTTTCAGATTAGGAATTTTAAAAATCTATGATTAGGGGCTGGCGCTGTGGCATAGTGGGTAAAGCCACCACCTGCAGTGCTGGCATCCCATATGGGTGCCGGTTCGAGTCCTGGCTGTTTCACTTCTTATCCAGCTCTCTGTTATGGCCTGGGAAAGTCGTAGAAGATGGCCCAAGTGCTTGGGCCCCTGCACCCACACGGGAGACCCAGAAGAAGCTCCTGGCTCATGGCTTTGGATTGGCGCAGCTCCAGCTGTTGCGGCCATCTGGGGAGTGAACCAATGGATGGAACTCCTCTCTCTCTCTCTCTCTCTTGCTCTCTCTCTGCCTCTGCCTTTCAGATAAATAAATAAATCTTTTTTTAAAAAAAAATCTATGATTACTATGCTAAAGGCTCCAACGGAAAAAGCAGACAACATATAAGAATAGATGGATACTATAGGCAGAAAGATGGAAATTTGAAGAGAAAATAAAAAAGAAATGCTAGTGATAACACTGTAACAAAAATGAAAAATCCCTTTGATGGACCTATTAATGGACAGGACACACTGAGAAAAAAATCTCTAAATCTGAGGGCGTGACAATAGATACTTACAAAACTGAAGAACAAAGACAAAATAGACTGAAAAAGACATAACAGAATATTCAAAAACTATGGGACAACTACAAAACGGGTAACATACATTTAATGGGAATACCAAGAAGAGAAAAAAAAAAAAGGAATAGAAACAAAGTATAAAGCAACAATGACTGAGATTTTCTCCAAATTAATGTCAGCCACTAAACCACATATCCAGGTATCTCAGAGAAGTGGGATAAATGTGCCCGAAATTACACTTAGGCATATCATATTCAAACTTCAGAAAATTAAAGATGAAATCTAGAAAGAAGTTACAGGGATAGAAAAAAAAACGGCTTACCCATAGAGAAGCAAAGAATTTTATCTGACTTCTCAGAAATCATGCAAACCAGAAGAACATGGCATGAAGTATTTAATGTGTTAAGAGGAAAAATTTACTAACCTGCAGTTCTGTACCTTGTGAAATTATATTTCAAAAATGAGAGAGAAATAAAGACAATCTCAGGCAAACAAAAACTAAGGAACAGTGGCATCAGCAAGATGGCAGAATAGAACTTTCCAGCACTTGAACTCTTGCGTTAACATCCATTTGAAAAATTACTTAAGGGGTCTTCAAATAGTTCATGGAAAATGCATATGATGAAAGACTATGCATGAATTTAAAAACTTTTTTTGCACCGCCAGAATAAATATAGCTTTTAATTCCATCTTTCCACAAACTTTGTGAAGGGCCTGTGTACATGCATCAAAGTACCATCACAAGAGGTAAGAAAACCAGGTGAGAGATCCCAGTACTGGGTATAATACGGAAATGAGGAAAGATAAACTGAAATGAGTAGGAAGGACAGGTTCACGTTACCATCTCCTAACCTCAGGTACCATAGTACACAGAGTGATACCCTCTGTGAGAGGAGAGGAAAGTAAGCCCAGGACTTTGCCTTTGACCCCAATACACCAGGCATGCTCTCATGGCCCCAAACTCCAGCCAGCCCTTGATGCCCAGGCTCCAGACTGCCTCCAACTCCAGGCCATCCCCAAGGACCCAGTCTTCAGGTTGATCTCCAGATCCAGGCAAGCTCCCATAGCCCTAGGCAGCAGGATGGCACCCACAGCCCCAGGATCCATGCCTAGTCTTGCAGATCCAGTCTCCAGGCCCACCCTAGAGCTGGCTTCCATATTCTCTGGATTCAGGCCCACCCCTAGCACCAGGTTGGCACCTCCAAATGCCAACTTTGTATTGGTCCTCATAGCCTTGGGCACTAGGCTGGGACTCACGGGTCGTGGACACAGACTCCAGACTGGTCTTTGCACACCCACACTTCAGCAGATACAGAGTCCATGCCTATTACACTAGGTCCTAGGTTTTAGATCTGCCCCAGCACCAGGTCAGCCTCAAACTCCAGGAGAACTAAGATTCAAGCAATAGCTCCAAAAATACTTAGGAATAAATTTAACCAAGGAGGTGAAATATTTGTACACTGGAAACTATATAGCATTAATGAAAGAACTCAAAGAATATGCAAATAAATGTAAAAGATATCCCATGTTCAAAGATTAGAAGAACTGATATTACTAAAATGTTCATATTCCCCAGAGTGATTTACAGATTCAATGCAACTCCTGCGAAAATTCCAATGATACTTTTCACACAATAGGGAAAAAAAGCCAACCCAAGATTCATATGGAAACACAACAGATCCCAACCAGCCAAAGCGATCTGGAGAAAAATTTAAAAAGCTATAGGCATCACACTACCTCTTTGCAAATATATTACAAAGCTATAATCCTTAAAGCAGCATGGTACTAGAATAAAAACAGATGCCTGGACCAATAGAACAGAATAAAGAGCTCAGAAATAAATCCACACTATTACAGTGAATTGATTTAAAATTAAACAAGAGAACAGACACCTCACTGAAAAAGATATGTAGGTGGCAAATAAGCATATGAAAAAATGGTTAACATCATATGTCATTCGGGAATTGCAAATGAAGACAACAGATATCACTACATACCTACTACAATGGCCCAAATCCCAAACACTGACAACACCAATAGCTGGTGAGGATGTGGAGCAACAGGAACTCCCATGCGTTGCTAGTAGGCATGCCAGCTGATACAACCACTTTGGAAGGCACTTAGACATTTTTGTACAAAACTAAACATACTCTTATTGTACAATCCAGCAGCTGTGCTCCTTGGTATTTACACAATTGAATTGAAAACTTATATTTACACAAAAAAAGCCCCACACATAGATGTTTACATCTACTTTATTCATAACGTCCAAAACCTAGACACAGTCATGATATTCTTCAGTAGGTGAATGGATAAACAAACTGTGGTACAATTAGACAAGGAGATACTATTCAATACTTAAAAGAAATGAGCTATCAAGAAGAAACATAATTGTATATTAGTAAATGAAGCATGCATATCTGAAAAAGCTATGGTATCACATATGATTCTAACAATATGACATTCTCAAAGAGGCAAAACTATGGAGATAGTGATTGCCAGGGATTGTGGGAGAGAGAAGAGTCAATAGGCAGAGTATAGAGAATTCTTAGGGAATTGATTCTCTCTCTCTCTCTCTCTCTTTTTTTTTTTTTTTGACAGGCAGAGTTAGACAGTGAGAGAGACAGAGCAAGGTCTTCCTTTTCCTTTGGTTCACTCCCCTAATGGCCACTACGGCTGGCGCGCTGTGTCGATTCAAAGCCAGGACCCAGGTGCTTCCACCTGGTCTTCCATGCGGGTGCAGGGCCCAAGCACTTGGGCCATCCTCCACTGCCCTCCCGGGCCACAGCAGAGAGCTGGACTGGAAGAGGAGCAACCGGGACTAGAACCCGGCGCCCCAACCGGGACTAGAACCCGGGGTGCCGGTGCCGCAGGCGGAGGATTAGCCAAGTGAGCCGCAGCACCAGCCAGGAAAGTGATTCTTTAGGATACTATAATGTTGAGTACATGTCAATACAAATGTGTCAAAATCCATAGAATGTACAATACCAAGAATGAGGGGCCGGTGCTGTGGCATAGTAAGTCAAGCCTCCACCTGCTGCGCTGGCATCCCATAATGGAACCAGTTTGTGGTCCAACTGCTCCTCTTCTGATCTAGCTCTCTGCTATGGTCTGGGAAAGCAGCGGAAGATGGCCCAAGTGCTTGGGCCCCTGCACCCATGTGGGAAACCCGGAAGAAGCTCCTGTTTCCTGGCTTCAGATCAGCGCAGCTCCAGTCATTGTAGCCATTTAAGGAGTGAACCAGCGGATGGAAGACCTCTCTCTCTCTCTCTCCCACTCTCTCTCTCTCTCTCTGTAACTCTGCCTCTCAAATACATAAGTAAATCTTTTAAAAAAAATACAAGAGTGAACCCTCATGTAAACTATAGACTTTGATAATGATGGATCAGGGTGGGTTCATCAATAGTAGCACACGTGCCACTCTGGAACAAGATATCAGTGCTGGAGAAGGCTTGCATTGTAGACAGGAAATATGTGGGAATTCTATACTTACCACTCAATTGTTCTGTGAACCTAAAAGTGCCAGGAAAAAGCAAATTTAGTAATTAAAAAACTAGCACACAGTAAAATTTACTTCTTTGGTGTATAGTCACTCACATGAGAGGATACTTCCAAAAGTTCATGGAAAACAGAGAGAGAAATTTGGGGCCAGCATTATGGTGCATCAGGCTAAGCCACTACTTGGGAAGCAGGCATCCCATATTGGAGCACTGGTTTGGTTCTCTGCTGCTCTACTGCCAATCCAGCTCCTTGCTGATGTGCCTGGGAAAACAGTGGAAGATGGCCCAAGTGCTTGTGCCCTGCCACCCACACGGGAGACCCACATGGAGTTCTGGGCTCTTGGCTTCAGCTTGGCTCAGCCCTGGCTGTTGTAGCCATTTGCGGAATGAATCGACAGGTAGAAGTTAGATATCTTTCTCTCTCTCTGCCTTTCAAATAAATAAATAAATCTTATTTTTCAAAGATTTATTTTATTTATTTGAAAGACAGAGTTACAGAGAGGAAGAGATAGAGAGATCTTCCATCCGCTGGTTCACTTCCCAAATGACTGCAATGATTGGGACTGGGGCAGGCTGAAACCAGGACCAGGAACTTCTTCCAGGTCTCCCACGAGGGTACAGGGGCCCAAGGACCTGGACCATCTCTCACTGCTTTCCCAGGTGCAGTAGAAGGGAGCCGGATTGGAAATGGAGCAGCTGGGACTTGAACCGGCACTCATATGGAATGTCAGCATTGCAGGCAGCAGCTTTACCCACTATATACCCTTATATATAGATCTGTATAACCATTACCTCAATCAGGAATCAGGTCAATTCCATATCTCTAAGCAATTCCCCCATCCTGTCTCTTTGTGCTAATCATGGGCGATCTCCATATTTTTTATCTTCTCAAGGATATCACATAAATGGATCATACTATATGGAATCTTTTGAGACTTATTTCTTTCACTCAGCAGCACAATCATATGTAACTGAATCAATAATGTACCTACAGTTTTCCCCCTTCACATCGCTGAGAAACATTCCCTGGTAGAGGTGTAGAACGATTTGTTTAACCATTCGCCATTGAACGGCATTTAGATTAGTTTTATATTTTGACTATAAAGACCAATACTATTATGCATATTCTTGCTTTTGTGTGGATGTTTGTTTTCAGTTCTCTAAGGAAAATATTCAGAAGTGAAATTGTTGGATTATAGAGTAAGAGTATATTTCATTTTCTAAAATACTGCCATGGTGTTTTTCAGAATGGTGGTACCATTTTGCATTCTCACTAGCAATGTAGCCCTGTATTCCAGTTTCTGTACAGCCTTGATGATAAAGCACTTGGTATCATCAGTATATGATTTAAAATTTTTGCCGGGGGCAGCATTGTGGCATAACAGGTTAAGCTGGTGCCTGTGGCACCAGCATCCCATATAGGCACTGGTTGGAGTCTTGGATTGCTTCACTGCTAATGTGCCTGGGAAAGCAGCAGAAGATGGTCCAAGTTTTTGGGCCCCTGCACCCTCGTGGGAGACCCAAAAGAAGCTCCTGGTTCCTGGCTTTAGATTGGTGCAGCCCCGGCCATTGTGGCCATTTGGGGAGTGAACCAGTGGATGGAAAACCTCTCTCTCTATCTCTCCCTCTTGCTCTCTCTGTAACTCTACCTTTAAAATAAACAAAAATAATTTTAAAAAAAAGAAAATCTTTTGCTATTCTAACAGATGTGTCATGGTAGCTCATTGTTATTTTAATTTGCATTTCTCTGAAGATATTGAACAACTTCTTGCGTGCTTGTCTTTTGTATGTCCTTTTGAAGTTTTTTAAACATTTGTGATTATTTTATTTATTCCTTCTCAAATTTTGAGGATTTAAATTTGTTAGCTATGTAGTTAGAAAAAATGTTAGCTTGCAGCTTGTCTTTCCATTATTTTAACAGGATCTTTTGCAGAATAAAATTTTGTTTTTTAGTTTAACCTATCAATTTTCTCCTTTATAGGTCATCATTTGATGCCATGACTAAAAAGTCTTTACCTGAGCCGAGATTATGAATATTTTCTTCTGTATTTCTTCTAAGTTTTTAAAAAAGATTTTATTTATTTATACAAGAGATAGAATTACAGACAGAGAGAGGGAGAGAGAGATAGAGAGAAATCTTCCATCTTCTGGTTCACTCCCCAAATGGCTGCAACGGCCGAAGCTGCGCCAATCTGAAGCCAGGAGCCAGGAGCTTCTTCCAGGTCTCACACGCGGGTGCAGGGGCCCAGGGACTTGGGCCATCTTCTACTGCTTTCCCAGGCCATAGCAGAGAGCTGGATCAGAAGTAGAGCAGCCAGGACTTGAACCAGAACTCATATGGAATGCCGGGGCTTCAGGCAGAAGCTTAGCTTACTACACCACAGCATCGGCCCCTTCTAAGTTTTAAAGTTTAAAAATGTACATTTAGATCTAAGATCGATTTTTAATCAACTTTTTTTTTTGACAGGCAGAGTGGACAGTGAGAGAGAGAGAGACAGAGAGAAAGGTCTTCCTTTTGCCGTTGGTTCACCCTCCAATGGCAGCCGCGGCCGGCGCACCGCACTGATCCGATGGCAGGAGCCAGGTACTTATCCTGGTCTCCCATGGGGTGCAGGGCCCAAGTACTTGGGCCATCCTCCACTGCACTCCCTGGCCACAGCAGAGAGCTGGCCTGGAAGAGGGGCAACCGGGACAGAATCCGGCGCCCCGACCGGGACTAGAACCGGATGTGCCGGCGCCACAAGGTGGAAGATTAGCCTAGTGAGCCGTGGCGCCGGCCTCAACTTTTCTTAAGATTTACTTTATGTATTTGCAAGACAGAGTGAGAGAGAGAGAGAGAGAGAGAGAGAGAGAGAGTGAGTGAGCTCTTTCATCTTCTGGCTCATTTCTCCAAATTGCCACAATGGCTAGGGCTTGGGCAAGTTGAAGTTAAGAGCCTGAACTCCCTCTGGTCCTCCCACATGGGTGCAAGGGCCCAAGCACTTGGGCCATCTTCTACTGATTTCCAGGGATACTGGCAGGGAGCTGGATCAGAAGTGGAACAGCTGGGACTGCAATTGCTACTCATATGGGATACCAGCATTACGGGCGGTGACTTAACCCACTGCACCCTAACACTGGTTGTGAAATAACTTTCCTATGAGGTGTGAGATTTAGGTAAAGGTTCTTTTTTGCACGTGGATATACAACTGTTCCACCATTTGTTGCAAAAACTCTCTTCCTTGTTTACGTCCTTACAAAATATCAATTGGTCAAAGCTGAAAATTTCATTTTATTGACTTTAGATGTTCCTCTCTTCTAAGGTATGTATTCAATGCTATAGATTTCTCTCAACGCATGGCTTTTGCTGCATCCCTTTATACCTGATAATTTTCCTTGCCCTGAAGTCTGCTTTGTCTGAAATAAACAAGCTACTCTATTATTTTCTTCTGTTAAGTGTTAGCATGGAATGTCTTTCCCTATCACTTTTTTTAATGTTTATTATTTGAAATGCAGAGTGATAGAGGGAGACACACAGACCTACACATAGACAGACAGAGACAGAGACAGAGATAGAGGTAGAGATAGAGATAGAGATAGAGACAGATGGAGAGAGATCTTCCATCTGCTGCTCCACTCCCCCAAATGCCTACTGCAGCCAAAGCTAGGACAGGTTGAAGCCAGGAGCCAGGAACTCCATGACTACATCTTTCACATGGGTGACAGGGACCCAAATACCTGAGCTGCCTCCCAGGGTGCACATTAGTGGGAAGTTGGATCAGAAGCTAGGAGGAACCCAATCTCATGCATTTAGATACGGGATGTGGGCATTCCAAGTGATAGTTTAAACCACTATTCTACAATGGCTGTCACTCTCCATCACCGACTTTTTAAAATTTTTGCTTATTTGAGATAGATGGAGAGAGAAAGAGAGAAAGAGAAAGAGAGAGAGAGAGAGAGAGAGAGAGAGAGAGAGAGAGAGAAAGTGATTGAGAGAGATTTTCTCTGACTCCATCTGCTGGTTCACTCCACAGATGCCGGCAAATGCTGGGCTTGGGCTAGGCCAAAGCTGAGAGTCGGAAACTCAATCCAAGTCTGCTATGTTGGTGACAGGCACTCAACCTTATCAGTCATCACCTAGGTGGAACCTCCCAGGGGGAGTACCAGCAAGAAGCTGGAAATAGGGGCAGAGCCAGGATTTGAATCCAGGTGTACTAACTAGTTTCTTAACTGCTAGGCTAAATGCTCACTTTCATCCATTTACCTTTCATTTATCTATATCTTTATATTAAAGTGAATTTCTTATAGGAAGCATGTCTCTGTCTTTTAATTGGTGTATTTAGACCATTTCCACTGAAAGTGATTAATGATATAACTGGATTAATATGATAAATATATGTAACTTTATTTGTTACACTTGTTTTCTGTTTCTTTTTTGTGTTCCTCTCTCTTTTTGCCTTCTTGTGGCTTTTTTGGAATTTAAAAGATTTATTTATTTATTTGAAAGGCAGATTTATAGAGAGAGAAGGAGAGAGAGAGAGAGAGAGAGAGAGAGAGAGAGAGAGAGGTCTTCCATTTGCTGGTTCACTCCTCAAATAGTCACATCAGCCAAGGCTGGACCAGGCTGAAGCCAGGAGCCAGGAGCTTCATCAGGGTCTCCCATATGGCAGGGGCTCAAGCACATGGACCATCTTTCGCTGCTTTCCCAGGTGCATGAGCAGGGAATTGGATGGGAAGTGGAGCAGCTGGGACTCCAACAGGCTGCCAGCGTTACAGGTGGTAGTTTAGCCCCCCATGCCACAACAGTGGCCCCACTGTTAGCATTTCTTTCAGTGCAGGTCTACTAGTGGTAGACTCAGCTTTTGTTTGTCTCCTACAGTCTTTATTTTTCCTTCACTTTTGGAGGATCATTTCACTGTATATAAAATTTCAGGTTATTTTAAGTGAGGTATCTCTTTCCTTGGGCTTCTTCAAGATTTTCACTTTGTCTTTACTTGCTCTGCTCTCTCAGGCACTTCCTTTGTCTCTATCAGGAGTCTAATGGCTACATGACAAAGAAAGTGAGAGACAGAAAGTAATGTGGGTTCACTCTACCCTCCTGGGATCAGTTTCTGCTGTTTGAATGAGATATGTTTAGTCCAGGATCCTGTTTGGTGTAATGGTGTTACTGCTCTGTGATTGGGCACCTCTCATCAATGCAGGAATTTTCTCATCCATTTTTACTTTGGATATTTCTTCTGTTCCTTTCTTCTCTTTCTGTTATGTCTATTACACATGTGCTCGGCCTTTTGTAATTATCCTACACTACTTAGATACTGTGTTTCATTTCTCCCCCATTTTTCTCTTCGCCATTCATTTGGAGAAAATTCTTGTAGTTTATCTTTAATGTTTTTTAGCATCTGTATGTCCTGTCATAATAGCCCCCATTTCAGTTGCTAATATTGGTTATTTGTGTCTTCTATCTGGTAGTTTTCTAGCACTGTATAAATGTTATCAATCTTTGAAAAAACACACACACAGCTTTTGGTGCCATTGATTTTTCTCTATGGTTAAACTTACCACCAACTTGGTTATAATTTGAATGCTGTTTTTTTCTCACAATTTATGGTCTACATGTTTTTTCATTTTCCATTTTCTAATTTTAAATGTCTTTGCTTTCTGTCCTTGAATTTTTTGTAATAATGTCCTTTTTTAAGATCTATTTATTTATTTGAAAGGCAGAGTTACAGAGAGGCAGAGGCAGAGAGAGAGAGAGAGAGAGAGAGATATCTTCCATCTGCTGGTTCACTCCCCAGATGGCTGCAATGGCCGGATCTGGGTCGATCTGAACCCAGGAGCCAGGAGCTTCTTCCAGGTCTCCCACATGGGTGCAGGGACCCAAGGACTTGGACCATCTCCCACTGTTTTCCTAGGTGCATTAGCAGGGAGTTGGATTGGAAGTGGAGCAGTTGGGATTCAAACTGGTGCCCATATGGGATGCTGGCTCTGCAGGCTGCAACTTTACCCACTACACCACAGTGCTGGCCCCTGTCCTTGTCTTTATTATTTCCTTCATTTTGCTTTCTTTGATTTTATTTTGCTCATCCTTTTCTAGTATCTCAAGGAAGACTCTTGGTTTATCAAATAAAGACATTCTTTTCATAGATGTATTTAATATTATATATTCTTATGACTACACATGTAGCTGTGTTCCACAAATTATACTATTTCGTGTTTTTATTTAAAATGTTTTTTAAATTTTTCTTTAGATTTATTTATTATTTTAAAATATGTCTTTAAGTTATCAGGCATTGGAACTTTTTATCTTTCTGCTATTGATTCTTATTTTGATTGCATTATGGTCATAAAACATACTTCATATAATTTTGGCTATCTTAAATTTTAAATTTTTATAACCTTCTACTTTATATAGTATATTTACTAATATAGGATATATAGTATATTTTTGTGAATGTTCCATGTGCACTTGAAAATAATGTATGGGCTGGTTTTATTAATATCAACTAAATTTATGTGGTGGATGGCATTACTCAGTTCTTCTATATCCTTGCTGATTTTCTGTGTATTTGTTTTGGTTAATAGTAGAGGAGTATTGAAGTCTCCAGCTACAATTGTGGATTTGTCTATTTCCCCTTTCAGCCTTTTATAATATTTTTTACTCACCTACCTTGAGGGTCTGATTGCTGCCCACTCATTTAGTATTATTGTGTATTCTTGGTGATCTGACTCCTTCATCAATATATAATGTTCTTCCTTGTGTGTGTCACTTTCTTTGTGCCTTTTCTGATATTAATGGAGCCACTGGGGGCCAGCGCCGTGGCTCTCTTGGTTAATCCTCCACCTGCGGCGCCGGCATCCCACATGGGCACCGGGTTCTAGTCCTGGTTGCTCCTCTTCCAGTCCAGCTCTCTACTGTGGTCCGGGAGGGCAGTGGAGGATGGCCCAGGTGCTTGGGCCCCTGCACCTGTATAGGAGACCAGGAGGAAGCACCTGGCTCCTCGCTTCAGATCGGCGCAGAGCCAGCCATGGTAGCCATTTGAGGAGTGAACCAATGGAAGGAAGAGTTTTCTCTCTGTCTGTCTCTCTTGCTGTCTATAACTCTACCTGTCAAGTAACTAAAAAATAAAGCCATTGTTGGTTTCTTTTTATTAATATTTGTGTGATACCTTTTTGGTATGTTGTTTAGGATCAAATCCATAGATCCACAAGTTATGAATGAACCCAGGAGTTCATAGACAATTTTATAGAGTCAATTTCCTAAGTTCTTTTCTCCCTAAAGTCTTCTGGATACTTTGCATTTACTGGGATCCCCATTTTGGGTCCTCTAGCCATAAATCTGGGGCTTTATTTATCCTGCTCAGCCATGTACTTTCTGTGACTTTGTCTGTATTGGGGTTCTATGGCTACATGACAGAGAGAAAGATACAGTAATGTGGTTGACTCTGCCCTCATGGGACAATAGCTCCTCTAATCAGAAAGGAGGGCCTGGGACAACATTGTGGCATAGCGGGTAAAGCCACCATCTGCAGTATGGGCATCCCATATGGGCGCCAGTTCAAGACCCAGCTGTTCCACTTCCAATCCAGCTCTCTGTTATGGCCTGGGAAAGTAGTGGAAGATGGACCAACTACTTGGACCCCTGAACCCATGTGGGAGACCTGGAATAAGCTCCTGGCTCCTGGCTTTGGATCAGCCCAGCTCTGGCCATTGGGGCCATTTGGGCAGTGAGCCAGCAGATGGAAGACCTTTCTCTCTCGGCTTCTGCCTCTGCCTCTCTGTAACTCTGCCTTCAAATAAATAAATAAATCTTAAAAAAAAAAAGAAAAAAGGGAGACCCTCCTTTCTGTAGACATTTAAATGACTATAGGCTTTCAGTCTATGACTGTAAGTTCCAGGAAGCCCCTTTCTTATTTCTGAATCCTGAGCTAGAGGACCTTTCCTGGAGAGCTCTCTGCAACTGAGACCAACTTCTGAGTTTTAGGCTGCATTGAGACCAGGCTGGAGGCTATCAGAAAGGTACAAATGGTCAAATTATCACCATCTAGATGATATTTTGAATTCTGGTCTTCTTCTCCCAATTCCAAGTTCGTTTCAAAGTTTGTTTGTCAGTTTTCAAATAGTTGTTCCATGTATTCTATAGAGGTTTTCAAGGGTGGAAGGTGTTGGCCCAATCTTTCCTGGAAATAGCATCCCAGGTCATAGAATTGTAATGATCTCTTTATCTTCACCTCACTGCTGGCCTTCTCTGAACCATCTCATTTGGGTGTGCTATGTGGACAATGATATCTTGTGCAAATAGTGATGCTTTTTCCCATTTTGTTATTTATACCTCATTCATTTTTCTTTGCCTATTTGATTAGGTTTAACTTGCACAACAGTGTTGTCTAAAAATGACAGCGGCCATTTTGATCTTGTTTTAGTCTCTGCTACGTCCTACCTGGCAGGACATCCTATACATCTTCCATCACCCCTGAAAGTAGAGTGCCGGAAACAAATACAGATTCCAAAGCTCAGTGAGGACACAGGGAAGAAACAACAAACATTTGTTGTTGAGTCAATATCATGAAAATACACACACACACACACACACATACACACACACACACACCAACAAACAGAATCCAAACCAAGATAATTGAGATGAAAGAGTAAATTTGAGTAAACAAAGTAAGACTTAAAGATAATTTACATTTTCAGAGTTTTAAAGGAGGATACTGCTTTTGTACACCTAGAATGGATTTCATTCTCTTTTTTTATGGCTGAGTAGGATTCCATAGTGCATATATACTATAATTTCTTCATCCAGTCATCAGCTGATGAACATCTGGGTTGATTCCATGTCTTAGCTACTTGATTTGAACTGCAGTGAACATGGGGGTACAGATCACTCTTTCATACGCTGATTTTGAGAAAGAAACCATTCACAAATCTAAAACTCAGTCAAAAGAGGCATTGGAGAAGAATTCATTGTTGAAATAGAAGATAGAGCCAAAGAGTTTGTCTAGAATACTGTACAAAACATTGAACAATGAGAACGCTAGATCCATGCGTCTTAATAACCACCGCATACAATATTCCAGGAAAGAATAGAGAACTTAGATTAGAAAAACTATTCAAAACAAAAGCTAAAGCCTTTTTTTTTCTGAGCTGCAAAAAGAAAAAGAAAGTGTGCAGAGTGAAAGGTGCCACAGTGTGCTAACTGCAGTGAATGAAAAAGACTGAAATTTTGTACCTCCAGCTCACCCTTTCTCAGCCTGTTCTAGGTATGTAGAGGCTGACCACTAGGCCCTGCACTGTCAGGGCTTGCTTCCTTGCTTCTGAACTTCTTTTTTTTTTTTTTTTTTTTTTTTTTTGCCAGGTAGAGGAACTGCCAAGGGAAGAGAACAGCCGGGCAACAAGGTCAAGATGTTTGTTCACCTTGCTCCCTCCCAGCTGAGCCATGATGTAGCAATGGCTTCATGATGCAACCTGAGGCCACAGCTCCTGGCAGGAAGCCGCTTTCAAATAGCTATGGCTCTCACCATTTCAAAAGTAGTCCTCTTCCCCTGCCCCTTCAAACCGAAGGTCGCTGACTCTTTCTGGCTAGTCTCTAGGCACTGCTCCATCCCTTGCTGTTTCCTTTTGACCAGTCCATATCTTTGTAAATTGACCTTCCATTAAACTCTCAAGTTATTTCTTTTGAGTGTGGTGTTGGCTTCCTGCTAGGATGCTGGTACAAATATTGTGACGATAGTTTCAAAAGTAAAGGGCTAAGAGAATTCTAGGATATTCCAGAGAAAGCAAAACAGATTGGCCACAAGGAAATGTGATTATGAGTGACACATTTCTCACTGACAGTACCGCATGTGAGAAAACCCTTGAGGAACAGCGTCAATCTTCTGAAACAAACAAAACTACAAGGAATTGAGAACAAAGAAACAAGCATAACACAGTTGGAGTTAAGAAAAAATAACTCTTGGGATCAAGAAGAAATCAAACAGAAATATGCAAACCATTTGGAGATGCATAATGGCAGCCTTGACTTTCAAATGTTTTACTATATGACTAAAGGCACTACTAAGAAGAAAAGTTGTAGTCTAATAAAAAGCTATGTTAATTACATGTGTGTGGAATTGATGTAGAAATTACCAGATTACTGTAGAAGGGAATAAATATCCAGAAATAGAATCTTGTATCTCTGGCATTGTTTTAATATGATAAAGGTGGCAATTCAAATTTGTGCTGGAAGAATGCCCAAGTAAAAGTGTCGGGAGGGGCCAGTGTTATGGTGTAGCAGGTTAAGGCCACTGCCTGCAGTGCTGGCATCCCATATGGGCGCCGGTTCGAGTCCTGGCTGCTCCACCGTCGACCCAGCTTTCTGCTATGCCTGGGAAAGTCATAGAAGATGGCCCAAGTCCTTGGGCCCCTGCACCCTCATGGGAGACCTGGAAGAAGCTCCTGGCTCCTGGCTTCAGATCGGTGCAGGCTCCAGCCATTGCAGCCATCTGGGGAGTGAACCAGTGGATGGAAGACTCTCTCTCTCTCTCTCTCTTTCTCTCTCTCTCTCTGTCTTTCTCCTTCTCTCTCTGTGTAACTCTTTCATATAAATAAGTAAATCTTAAAAAAGTGTAGGGACAATTATTTACCCGTTTTTAAAAGAATTAGGTTAAATCTCTAACTCATACCATGTACCAAAGAAATTCTAGCTGGAGTAAAAGAGTAAGTGTAAAAAGACAAAACTGTAGTAAAAGGGAATTTGTTTATCATCTTGAAATAGAGAATTCGTTGTTCAGAAAGACAAAATACAGAAATCCTAAAGGAATAGATGAAGTTGACTTTACTTAAATAAAATAAAACATTTATACAATGTATGACACCATACACAGAGAAAATCAATAGCATGGGAGAAAATATTTACAATATATAGAAATCAAAAAGGTATTTGTGTCCAAAATAAATAAAGTACTTTTATAAATCAATAAGAAAAATACGAATTGGGCAAAGGGTTTTCAAAAGAGGGAAAAAATGCCAATGAACATGAAAAGTTGCCTGATCTCACTGGTATTCAGGGAAATAAAAGCTAAATCAACAGTGTAATTTGATTTATTAGTACATTAGGTTGATTATGTCGGGGGTGGCAAGGGTATAGGGAAATTGTGCACCAATATGCTGTTGTCTGTAAAGTGAATTAGTAAAGCCATTTTGGAGAACAAGTTAGCAATGTCTATTAAAATTCAAAATGTGCCTGCTCTCTGAACTTGGAATTTCATTCTATTCACATATGTGCCCAGAGACGTAAATAAGAATAATCTTTTGTTCTTTGTAAATATTCGGAAACAAGCATTTATCAAAATGATAACAGACTGACTATGCTACATGCATACTATGGTCATGCATTGTTTAAAAAGAATGAGGCACATACTTTGAAAATAAGGATTTCCAAAATGGGTGAGTGAGGACTAGATGAACCCACTGTCCCACAAAAGCAATAAAAATATTTGTGAGACCAAAATGATGGGCTATTTAATGCTTCCAGGATTAAACAAAGACACAGAAGTCACAGGACCAGGATCAGCTGAAAAGCATTCATCCAAGAAAAATGTCTACCTCTCAGTAAGAACAGTGGGATCTGTGATATTTTAACTTGGGGCTAGACCTCTCCTCTCTTCTTCCCCAGCTCAGCAGTGATGTAGCCATTAAAAGCTAGCAGTCTCACAACCAATAGAGAGGACTAATTTCTTTTGGAGTTTACTTAAAAGTTCCATGCCTAACACATGGTCACCATTTTGAAGGAACGAGCAACTGCCTGGCAAATGTTCATTCCCAGGGTGTTGAAGCTCTGAGAACAAAGTCCTATCTCCAAGGCATTACACCCCCAAACAGTAATTTTTGAATAATATCGCAGCTACCTAAGGCTATGATTACAGTTAGGGAAAGGAAGAACTTGATCCAAACCTTTGAAAGAAGAACTTTTGGTGCCGGCGCTGTGGCATAGCTGGTAATGCCTCTGCCTGAAGCACCGGAATCCCATATGGGCGCCGGTTCGAGACCCGGATGCTCCACTTCCCATCCAGCTCTCTTCTATGGCCTGGGATAACAGTGGAAGATGGCCCAATTCCTTGGGCCCCTGTACCCACGTGGGAGACCTGGAAGAAGCTCCTGGCTCCTGACTCCTGGCTTCAGATCAGCTCAGCTCCGGCCGTTGCAGCCATCTGGGGAGTGAACCAGCGGATGGAGGGCCTCTCTCTCTTTCTGTCTCTCCTTCTCTCTGAAACTCTGCCTCTCAAATAAATAAATAAATTTTTAAAAAAAATTAAAATAAAAGAAGACCTTTTAAATTAGATGATCATAGGGAATATTGAAAAGGTTCAACATATTCTTTGGAATGTAGAGGGCATTGCATATATCCAGGAAGGGGCAGGAAAAGGGAAAGATCTCATTCTTTCAACTCTGGCTGGTCTTGGCAAGCATAAAATGAAAGCCAAGGCCGACTTATCAACCATCTGGATTCTGAAGGTTTGCCTTCCTACTCAAGTCCTCATGGCTTGCTCAAGGAAATGTTCTAACTAATCATTGGCTGGCCATGACATTGCCCCAGGTGTGATCTTTGGGAAATTGTTTAAAAATAAAACCAAGACTTAAAAAAATCTATCAGAGAACTCAGTGACTGCGTAATATAAGGAATACAAAATATATGGAATTAACCCAGGAAAAGCAACAAGAGTAAGTTCTCAGAAGAGGATATGATACTGGAGTTGTTACAATGTATTGTACACATCCAATGTTCAAAAAAATTGTTAGGTGAAGAAACATGAACATTTCCTATGGTGCACAAATAGGAAAAATAGCAATCACTACAAGCTGTCAGGGCTGGCGTTTTGGCACAGCAGGTTAAGCTGCTGCCTGGGATGCTGGCATCCCATATCACGGTTTGAGTCCTGCCTGCTCCGCCATTTCACTTCCCATCCAGCTCCCTGTTAACACGGCTGTAAAAGCAGAGGAGGATGGCCCGAGTACTTGGGTACACATGTGGGAGACCTGAATGGAGTTCTGGGCTCCTGGCTTCAGTCTGGCCCAGCCCCAGTATTTGCGACCATTTGTGGTGTGAACCAGCAGATGCAAGATTTGTTTCTCTCTGTGTCTCTCCCTCTCTGTGTCACTCTGCCCTTCAAATAAATAAATAAATAAATACTTTTTAAAATAGAAAGAAACTGTCCATGAGGCAGTCCAGACCTTGAGCTTACTAGAAAAATACTTTAAATCAGGTGTAATAGACTATTCAAAGAACTAAAGGGAGCCATGTCTAAAGAATTAAAGTAGATGAACAAGTTCTCATCAAATAGAAAATACCAGTGAAGCCATAGAAATAATTTTTTTTAAAAAAGTAGAAATTCTGGAGTTGAAAGGTGAAATAACTGAAATGAAAAAATTACCAGATGAGCAAAACAGAAGACTTAAGCTGGCAGAAGAACAAATAAGTGAAGCTGAACATAGGCCAATGGAGATTATCTAATCTGAGTGGTAGAAAGAAAATAATGAAGAAAGAAAAACAGAGCCTAAGAGACCTGAGGGATAGTATCAAGCATGCCCACCTCTGCATAATGGGATTCACTTAAGTGGGGGCGAGAGGCAAAAAGTATATTTGATGGGATAATACTGGGAAACTTCCCAAACCTGATGATAAATACTAACCTACATATCTAAAAAACTCAACAAAACCCAAATATAACAAGCCCAAAGAGATCCATAGGTAAGCATATCATAGTCAGCTGGTGAAAGACCAAGAAAATGATAACATTTTGGCAGTGACAAGAGAAAAATGGCTTATCATGCATATATACAAGGAGTCCCTGACTTTCATCAGAAACAAAGGCGCCAAAAAATGATGCACTGACATATTCAATGTGTTGAAAGAGAGAAGGTCAACCAAGAAATCTATACCCTGAAAAATCCTCTCTCAAAAATGAAAGCTAAATAATGACATTCCCTGACCCAAAGACTGAGAGAATTCATTTCTAGCAGATCTGCACCCCCAAGAAATGCAAAAGGAAGTCCTTCAGGCTGAAAAGAAAGCAAATTAGTCGGTAAATTGGATCCATACAAAGAAATAAAGATCATTGGCAAAGGTCATTACACATATAAATGTAAAGACAGCACAAGGTGGCTTCAAAAAGTTTATGGGAAGATGGAGTCCAAAGGTAATGGAAATTTCCATGAACTTTTTGACGTTCCCTTAGATAACACTATATATCACTTCCTTCTTTTTTTCTTCTGATTTAAATAATAAATGTATAAAATAATAATTGCAAAACTGTTAGTGGAATTATGATGCATAAAGAATTTTGATAAAAATATCACAAAAGACGGGAGTGGAAAGGAACTATATTGGAATTTCGCAGTTTCTATATACTATTTGAATTAGTATTAATCTGAACTGAATTACTTTAAAATGCATATTGTAGTCCCCAGAGCAATTATTTTAAAAATGACTAAGAAGGGGCCTGCACTGTGGCATAGCAGGTAAAGCCACTGCCTACAGTACCAGCATCCCTTATGGGCACTGGTTCTAGTCCTGGCTGCTCCACTTCTCATCCAGCTCTCTGCTATGGCCTGGGAAAGCAGTAGAAGATGGCCCAAGTCCTTGGGCCCCTGCACCCACGTGGAAGACCTGGAAGAAGCTCCTGGCTCCTGGCTTCGGATACATGCATTTCCGGCCGTTGCGGCCATCTGGGGAGTGAACAAGCCGATGGAAGATCTCTCTCTTCTTCTCTCTCTGTAACTCTGACTCTCAAATAAATAAATATTTTTAAGTGACTAAGAAATACAGTAAAATAACAACAAAGAAATTTAAACAATAGACTAGAATGGGTGTACTTAATAAAAAGGAAGGCAGTTAATGGAAGCACAGAGGAAAAACCTAGACATGACATATGGAAAACAAAGAGCAAAATGACAGATGTGAATCCTCCCATATCAACGACAACATTACATGATGTGCATTGAACATTCTAATCATGAGGCAGAATGTATCTCTCATGTGTTAGATCAGGTGTGGTGACCATTTTCATAACCATATCATGAGCATTATGAACTAATACTCCGTGAATGAGGGGACTGGAGATAGATGAATTTCAACTTCAAATGGTCCGTGTGGTTCTCTCTGACTAACATCTCTAGACCAGGCAGGAAGGGGAACCTCGGGACAGGAGGTGGTGAGTAAGAAAATGCAAATCACATTGTCCTGATTTCTAGAATTCCAGATCTGTGGACTCTGGAGGATGTTGAGAGTTACAGAACACACCCACAAGTTTACACTTTTCTCCAGTCAAACGTCCCTTCTTTGCTGGAGTTTCTTAAAAAATGACCAAGGTTTCTCTGGGGGCCTCTACAGAAGGACAAGCCTTCCAGAAAGATTTTCTTTGGCCCATATCTTGGACTACCGCAGTAAGACTTCTTATACATCATTGCAATATCGTCTCCACAAGTGTGCTAGGCACGGCCTCGTGCCAAGTGATATGCCTAGATGAGATTACTGCACAATGGATGTTTCTCAAGAAGTCGTAGCAGATCCATTGCTATAGAAAAACATCCCTTTAGTCTTTTGAACGAAGCTGCTGCCTCCCACAAGCTCAGCTTTGGCTACTGTTTGATGCTTCTTGCCATAAGCCTGGTATAGTTTCCTGATGTATCACTTGGAGTTTCTGTTAGGTTTCCCTGGGTGGTCTGCGGCTGTGGTGCTGTGCTGTGGCTTGAGGAAGGAGAGGGGATAGCCTGCAATTAGAAGGCCAGGGCATACTCTGGCTGGAAAAGTACAAGGCGTTCTTAGAGATTAGCTTTGCGGTGAGGTGGTAGGTGGAATTCCCATGGCGGTTGTCCTGTCCAGACCAAGGGATATCCTTCTATGGGCCTGCTGTTTGATTCAGTCTATCCTCTGGTTTTGTCAGCTGTGGGTGGTAGATAGTCTAAAGTGCACAGAGAAGACTTTGAAGAATATTAAACCTTCAGAGTTAAGAGACAAAATTGAGGATCCTGCTTACCAAGGCATTAGTATCTTGGGTAGGTGAAAATCTAGAGTAAGGGATGAATTATGCTCCAAGGGGATGGGACTGGAGGGTGGGCATCCACCACCACCATCTGGCCCTGTGACCCTGGAAGGGGGGTCAGGCTCTACCACATGGTCAGCATTTCTTGCTACAAAGGGCTCCAATGGTCTCAATGAGATTTCTTTCTTTTTTTTTTTAAGATTTTATTTATTTTGAAAGTCAGAGTTACAGAAATAAAGAAAGAAAGAGAGATGGAGGGAGGGAGGGACAGAGAGAGAGAGAGAGAGAGAGAGAGAGAGAATGAGAGAGAGAGAGAGAGAGAGAGAGAGATTCCATCTGCTAATTCACTCCCCAGATGGCCACAGCAGCCAGCACTGGGCCAGGCCAAAGCCAGGATCCAAGAGATTCATCTGAGTGCCCCGCATGGGTGGCAGGGGCCCAAACACTTGGGCTATCTTCTGCTGCTTTTCCCAGCAGGGAGCTGGATCAGAAGTGGAGCAGCTGGGACTTGAACTAGTGCCCATATGGGATGCCGCCTTTGCAGACAATGGCTCTACCTGTTCTGTCATGACGCCGTCCCCCTCAGTGAGATTTCAACAGCCCCAGTGACCTCCTGCATTTGTACCCTCCCACAGATATCAATGTCTATGAGGTTCAAGCCTTGATAGTGGCCACCAAAACTCCTGGAGGGCAGAGCTAGTGCCTGTAATGGATTTCAGCAGCCTGTTAAGGCTCTAGAATGGCTGAGATGTCTGAAGGCCACACTTGATGGGATGAGACCCAGCTGCTCCACTTCCGATCCAGCTCTCTGCTAAGGCCTGGAAAAGCAGTAGAAGATGGCCCAAGTCCTTGGGCCCCTGCACCTGCATGGGAGACCTGGAGGAAGCTCCTGGCTCCTGGCTTTGGATTAGCACAGCTCTGGTCATTGCGGCCAATTGGGGAGTGAACCAGCTGATGGAAGACTTCTCTCTCTCTCTGCCTCTCCTTCCCTCTCTGTGTAACTTTCAAATAAGTAAATAAATCTTTAAAAAAAGAATAGGATGATTCTCCTGCCACTATGGGGGAAACTCATCTCAGTTGCAGATCCCAGAAGCAGCCTGGGAAACCAGAGGTGGGTTGTGAGCCTTCATAATCTCACCAATCACAGATGTCTCTTGGATGGTTGAGGGAGCCCCCTGATAGGCCCCAGCCGAGGAAAAGGATTTTTCTTTTTACTTTTCAGGTATGTAATTGGGTTAGTTTCAGAGATGATGCTGTCAGAGATGATTCTGGACTTTCGGAGACTGGAGGAGGGGGCCGTGTGGGATGAGGTCTGGAGGGTAAATGGGGATATGATTCAGCTCTCTTACTGCCTCACAGTCCAGGAAGGTTGGGAAAGTCAGTCTAGGAGTAGCTGGAAGACCTAAAAAGCACCACTGACAATGCAAACTGTCCGAAGTGTCTCTAGTGAGGCTGGGATGGGCACCTTTGAAAAGCCAGGCAGTGTTGGCTAGTTGCTGCAGTTTAAGTCCCACAGGTCAGAGCTGAGACGGTATAGGGGTGTTAGATAAGCTATCCCAATTTGGGGGAACCCTGGAGCTGTTATTCACAAACTTACTTAATCCCTCTGAGCCTCATTTTTTTTTTTTTATCTATACAATGGAAACTTTCAATAATATCATTTTTTCAGGCCAGTTGTGAGACTGAAATGAAGTTAGGCAATGCTTAGCACAGTGCCCAGCTAGGTATTGAAAAGGGCACGAAATGGCTGTAGTTGAGGTTGATGAATGGTGCCCAGGAATGGCAAGAACCAACCATCAATACCATGGGTCAAAACACTCAGAGAAGGGGCCAACACTGTGGCGCAGCGAGTTAAAGCCCTGGCCTGAAGCGCCGGCATCCCAAATGGGTGCCAGTTCTAGTCCTGGCTGCTCCTCTTCCGATCCAGCTCTGCTATGGCCTGGGAAAGCAGTAGAAGATGGCCCAAGTCCTTGGGCCCCTGTACGCGCGTGGAAGACCCGGAAGAAGCTCCTGGCCCCTGGCCCCTGGCCCCTGGCCCCTGGCTCCTGGCTCCTGGCTCCTGGCTTCAGATAAGTGCAGTTCCAGACGTTGCGGCCAATTGGGGAGTGAACCATCGGATGGAAGACCTTCTCTCTCTCTCTCTCTCTCTCCCCCTCTCTTCTCTCTGTGTAACCCTGACTCTCAAGTAAAAAATAAATAAATCTTAAAAAAAAAAAGCTCAGGGAAGTCAAGTTAAGTAATCAAGTCCAAAGAATAATGGCAAGACCGGAAATGGAAGACAAAGTCCATATAAAATTGGCCAGAGCTGAAAGGGAAGGAATAAGAGGTGGAATGCCAAGAGCTGCCGTTACTGGCTACTGGCCACATGCTTGTGAGTGATTCAGGTTGGTTTGGAGGGACAAGGTCATCAAAGATAGCCAGGAGGCAATGTTTTACTCACCATCTTCCTGTATTCTCAAATATCTCATAAGTTCAGTTTTGGGAGTAACTCCCTGGGTTATGAATAACTCTCTAATGAGCCCCCCCCACAAGCTGGGACTACTCAAAAGAGAAAGTGGACCCTTCTAGGTTTCCATGTTGAAGCTAAGTAGTCTTCCAAAGTTAGGTTTTGCCATTCTTTGCCTGTACCCCCGACAACCTGAGATTTATGAAGAATGCGGGAGGGGGGAGTGGTACAGAGAACCTAAAATCCTTAGGTGCTGTCTACGTAGGTGCTGAGCTTCTCATGTGTGTGAGGGGAACTATGTGTATTGGTCAAGACAAGTCAAGGTGTGCTGCAGTAACAACTTTAAAATGCTTCAGGCTCACTCTGCGCGAGCACTGCAGGCCCAGCTGAGCGCTCAGCCCATCAGCCTTCAGAAACCCAGGGGACAGAGCTGCATCTCCACCCATTTCCACAAGTACCGCATTGGGGCTGCAGAGAGCACAGATTAAATTACTCACGCTCTCCTTACTCTCTCACCCACAAGGGACATATGTCGATTCTGATCATCTTTCATTGGCCAAAACGAGTCACGTGGCCATACCTACCTTCAAAGAAACAGGAACGTGCAATTGTATCATGTCCGAAGGAGGAAAAACAGAATTTAGCTGGAAAATGGCATTTATGACTTCTGTGGTTAAGCAGCAGAAGGCAGATTGTAAACTTCTGATAAGGTTAGTTTGAGAAGCTATGAGAGACGTCGGGTGTATTTGATTATTTTCATGGAAGTCACTGTGGCTGTAGACAGTATGGAACCTCTTTGATTTGTAGTTTGGGGACAAAGCTGAAGGATGTCTATAAGAAAGGAAGTGCAATTGGCTTTTCTATATGCATGGTCAGGAAATCTTTCTTGCATGGTAGTTATGATGGCTTCCTTGAAAAATTGAAATGAGAATGTACCTATCCCTTCCCATTGTGATTTAGTACTCAGAGCCAAGATGGAGCCCGTGGGTCTCTATGCCTTGGACTTCCACAGTCTTTCCCAAGGCCTCTGTAGCATGATATCATCGACTTGGTGAAGAATTGCACTTGGCCCCTCCTACACAATGACCTGTCTCAGGTGTTGGAAGTGAAAAATCTTATCAAACAGGTGCACAGTGGATATGGCTCCAATGTGGCCTGGAGGTCATAACTGTTTTCCAGCATAGCTAGGACTATCTCTTGGGCCCTTCCCATCACTGAAGCACTTGGGCTTGGGTGAGCCTCCTACCTAATATCCACAGCTAAGCACACCTATCAGGAGTGGCATCAGCAAGTCTGTGCCATGTGGGAATTAAATTCCTTCCTGGCTCTGCTCTTTCCCCCATTTATCTTCATGCTTGCCCTGTGCTCACATGAGGGACTTGCTCCAAAATCCAGGCCATAGGATATTCCTGAAAGTCAAGAAGTTTTATCCACAGGGATCTAGTCCAGCCCAGCAGATGCCTGTTGGTGCTCTCCCCCAACCTGGTTATGTTATGAAGGGCTGCCTTAATATCAGCAGCACAGCAGAGAGTTCGGGGTTTGGGCTCTGAGATCAGGCTGCATGTGTTCAAACTGAGGTTCAGCCCCTTACTAGCTCTGTAACCTTGAACAAATGACTTAACCTCTCTGAGTTGCCATTTCCTTAGCAGCAAAATGAAGATAATAATAACAGCCTCCCAGGGTTACTACGGTGATGAAGTGAGATAACGTACATAAAGCATTTAGTGTAATGTCTAGCAATCAGCGAGTGCTCAGTATAAGCAGTAACCACCATCATCATCACCATCATCATCGTGACTTCTCCATCACCATCATCCAGGGCCCTGACGAAGAAGCCTGTTACATGTGAAATTCTTCCCCAGAGGTCCGATGGTTGCTGGCTTTTGTGGTCACTCATTCCCTGTCTTTCCCACCGTGTGGGCCAGTGCCTTTCACCTTGATCTACTGTTGTCAGCACTTCATGTGGACCTCTCAGACAGCTGGACAGCCCACTCTGCCAGGAGCTGCCCTGCCGGCCAACTATGTGGCTTCTGGAGAGATATTCTTGGAGCACAAGCTCAGGAATCTGCCTCCTCGCTGGACTAGGCAAGACAGAGTCATCCGTCTGATTTTCAGGACCCGGGTCTATATGAAATGGAGATTCTCTGTGCCAGCTCATGCTCTGAACTACTATGGAAAAAAAAATCTCTGAAGGAAAACAGGGAGGCTTCATCCACCCTTCAACACAGTAAGCTAGGGCTCCCTTAGGACAACCAAGGGCTGGATATCATGACTGCACAAGACTGATCATACAACAGTGCCTCTCTTTTCGGCTGGCTAACCTCGGAGTAGCCTGGATATTCAGGAAGCTGAAGGCCCCTGCTGACATGCATCTTCATCTCTAGCCCCCAAAGGGGCAGGAAAGACAAGAAGCATCTGCTATCAGACAAACGCCCCCCTCCCTCCAAGCCTCAAACCACACAGCTATAATCAGCTTCTGACACCCCTGAATGATTTGCGGCCTACACCCCAAACCACTTGTATCGTGCACTGTGCAAAGCTTCTCGGCCTCTTCTGAATTTTTTTGGCACCAACTTCATAATGTGTTTCGCATCCTCCCCCAAGCTGCCCTGTCCTCCCAAGAAAAAATCTCTTATTCAATCTCCACTTTTCCAGATTGGGCCTTTGGTGTTCTTCCTTGTCTACAGTTAGGGCTCCCTGCAGCTGCTCTGGCAAGCAGTCATCCTGGGATCTCCACTCTGTCTTGGGCCTGTGGAAGCAGTGATCTCTGTAGATTTGTGGCAGCTTCCTAAGTTTAGACAAGAGCCCAGCTCACCAGGTCATCTGTTTGTATCTTGGCCATTCTAGCAGTGCTAAGAGTGTGCTACTATGTGATGCCCATCATCCTGCATGTGCTTTGAAACGCTGAAGCAGAGACATATTTGGGCAGCATGCTTATCTGCATCTCAGCCCAGATGGTTTGAGTGACTAACAGTGTGGCCATCTTTGGCCACCCCGGTGTACAGTTCGTTGGGACCATCCTCCTTCTTCAAAGCAGTTGGGTAATGCTGACAAAGGTGACTGTGGTCTTGGAACAGGAGCTCCCTTAAAATCTTGTAATTACAAGGTTTCTTATCCTCATCGGGTTACTGTTACCTTCCCACCGACAGCAGCCTGGCTGGCTTATCTCCATCTCCAGTGCTACTCCCGGGCCAAGCCATCACCATCTGTCTGCTGGACCATGACAGTAGCCTGCTCAGTCTCTTCACTGCCACCCTTGCGCACCTACAATCAATTCTCCATATGTAGAGTAATCTTTTAAATACAACTCATACCACACCACTCCCATGCATAAATCCCTCCAATATGTTGTGGTGATGTTTAAAAATAAAGAGTCCTCATCTTTTGGAGCTAATAACACAGTATTACAGATTAAAGGATATGCTATCTGGGTTACACTTAATAATTCTGTGTGTATGGAGGCAGCAGGAGTATAAATGAGCCAAGATTGAACACATGTTATTTGTTGACACTGGGTGATAGGTACATGAAGGTTCAGTGTACGAACCTTTAATTCATTATATCAGTTCACTCTATTTTTTTTATGTTTGAAAGCTTCCATAATTAAAGGCAAACAAAACAAAAAATCCAGACAGCTGCAGTAACAACAAAATCCTTCAATGGCTTCTAGGCACATGTAGAACAAAATCAACCCATAACCATGGCCTCAGAGGCCTTGCTTCTTCCTGCTGCTAACTGCCTCCCACCCCTTTCCTTGCATGTCCATGTCCCTTCAGCCACACTGGCTTTTCTTTTTTTTTTTTTTAACCTTAAACACCCTCCAGATCCATTTATGCATGGAATGCCTGCCATATAGTTGCATGGGTTGCTCCGTGTTATTGGTCAGCATCTCAGATAGACAACCTATGACTACTCAGACATATAGATCTACTATCTATAGCCACCTATCTGTACAGACAGATCTCCCTTCCAGGGGGCCTTACCTGTCCATCTTATCCAGCCCCCACCCCCACCCCATCACTCTGAAGTATTTATTCTACTCTATTTCCTTGTAGAATTTGTCACTGTCTGAAAATTTAATTTTTCCACTTTTTTTTTTTTTTTGCTGTCATTGGTTGTTTGCTATATGCCTTTTCCTTTAGAATATAAGCTCTAAGAGGACAGGAACTACTACACAGTATATGGTAGGTATTTAATGGAAGAATGCATGATTCCTCATGAGACTGGTTAAACTACCTCGTGTGTTTGGGGACACGAGTGCTCACCTTGGCCACTATGACCAGGGTGAAATCCTGGGAAGAGGGCAGCCTTGCCCAGCATTAGCTACAGACACGTTGTGCTTACTTTGTATTCAAACTGCTGACCGTGAGGTGTAGAGAATGTGAAGCTCTTGGAGCAGTGCCTGATGTTGAGCCAACTGACAATAAAGATTGGCTGCTACTCTTTGAATTAGAAAGAGCCTAGATCTGGGGCCAAGGCTGTGGTGTAGCAGGGTAAGCTGCCACCTGTACTATAATGGGCACTGGTTCTAGTCCTGGTTGCTCCACTTCCCATCCAGCTCTCTGCTATGGCCTGGGAAAGCAGTGGAAGATGTCCCAAGTGCTTGGGCCCCTGCACTCACATAGGAGACTTGAAAGAAGCTCCTGGCTCCTGGCTTCGGATAAGCCCAGCTCTGGCCATTGCTTCTACTTGGAGAGTGAACCAGTGGATGGAAGATCTCTGTCTCTGTAATTCTGCCTTTCAAATAAATAAATAAATAAATAAATCTTTTTTAAAGAAAAAAAAAGAGAGCCTACATTTCAAATTTCTTATTCATATCTGGCCTCATTTCAAAAGGATCTGAGACAGTTGACTTTGAGTCTATCAGAACTGTGTTTTAATCTTGGCAAAAATGACCTAAAAGGCATGAAGTCACTGAAGTCACACTGAAGTATATAACCTTGAACTAAACGCTTCTCCAATCCCTCCTTTCCAAATGTTTACATTCCAATCAATAGAGAAAATATAAGAAAAGAAAATTGTTTCTTCTGTCCAGAAGAAAATAAAAGAAATCAAGATGAATAGAAAATATGTAATAAGGCAGACTTGAGTCCAAATATATTAAAATGTATGTGAAAAGATTAAATTTACCTATTAAACCACAGAGATTCTAGCTTGAGTATAGAAGCAAAATAACAACTAAACGAAAATGACACCGGAAGGTTGAAAGTACCAAAGGATAAACAATGATATGTCAGACAAATACTAACAAAACATTATTATTAGCAGACGAAGAGGCATTAAAGAAACAAAGAGGGAAGTTTCGTATTGATTAAAGGAACAATTACCAGCAAGATATAATAGAGGCAGAAAATCGTATGCAACTAAGGAAGTAGTTTCAAAATATATAAAACAACAATTATGAAGAAGTCAGAATTCCACAATCTAAGTCGGAAACTTTACTACACCTGTCAGAAATGGAAAGATAAAAACTAATTCAGAATAGAGAGCTATTGACTGACAATATTATCAAGCCTGATGATGTAAACTGTGCATAGGCACTTCATTGTATAGGTAATAAATTTTGTACCCAACAGTTTCAAAATACACATTTTTCCCAAGTGCATGTATTTATATAAATTAATTATCTTGATGATTTTGTTAATATTTATACTTGTTTGAAAAGTAGAGTGGCAGAGAGAGAGAGAGAGAGAGAGAGATCCTCTATCTGCTGGTTCATTCCTCAAATGCCAGCAACAGGCAGAGCTAGAGCAGATCAAAGCCAGGAAGTCAGAAACTCAATCCAGGTTTCTACATTGGCGGCAGTAACCCACGTACTTTGGCCATCATTTGCTGCCTCCCAGATACAAACGGAAGTGCAAAATAGCCAGGACTGAAATGAATCACTCTGTTACTGGAGAAGCAAGGGTTCTTCACGCAAGAAAGAATTCAGGCGTGAGACAGAGAGTACTGGAAAGCAAAATAGCAAGGTTTATTAGGGAAGGGACATCCGTAAGAACGGATGGGTACCTCTCCAGACAGAACCAGAGAGAGCGTGCCCAGTCGCTCAGACTGGGGGAGAGCGGGGTTACATGGTTGAGTGGAGATATTACACCTGGCCAGGCCAGTTGGGCGGCTTAGCAGAGAGACAGAGGGCTGAGCACGCAGTCCAGTTGAGGCTGGGAGTTTTTAAGGGGATGGGCCTTGCCTTCCCGCCTCTTCTCCTGGAACAAAGGACTTTTTGGATATAAATACGAAAAATTCCTTTCTGAGTTTTCCCCCTGAAGTTATCAGACAGGGGGAAGCCTGGCTGGCATCGCCCCACCTTAGAGGAGCCTTAGAGGAAGGATGGGTATTGGGTAGAAAGGGCAGGACATTTGAAGTGCAGATACTGGACTGCACCTGGAAGGTTATCGGAATGACTTTGAGATGAGGATGCTGGACCTAGATGTCAACTCCTTAGGCCTTTGTCACACACACATAAGATCATTTCTGACTTCCTACCTAACAACTCCTATATACCATATGGGTGCCCCAAGTAATGGCTTAACTGACCACACCACAACATTTGCCCTTCTTGATAAAACTTCTTAAATTGGGGCCTGCACGGTGGTGCAGTGGGTTAAGCTGCCACCTGCAGCACCCATCCCATATGGATGCCAGTTCGAGTCCTGGCTGTTCCACCTCTGATCCAACTCCATGCTAATGCAACTTGAGAAAGCAGAAGAAGATGGCCCAAGTGCTTGGGCCCCTGCACCCATGTGAGAAGCCTGGAAGAAGCTCCTGGCTCATGGCTTCTGCCCAGCCATTTGGAAAGTGAACCAGTAGATGGAGGATCTCTCTCTCTCTCTCTCTCTCTCTGTAACTTTGCCTTCAAGTAAATAAAATCTTTTTTTAAAAAAAGTCCTAAATTTTGTACTATACAAGTAATATGTGCTGAATACAGTAGAGAAAAAAATCCAAAGTATCAAAAATAAAAGGAGAAACATACTAGTCATTTGGGCTGTTATAGCAAGACCCCATTGACAAAGGAACTTATCAGCAACAGAACTGTATTGCTCACAGTTACGCATGTCGGGAAGGCCAAGATCTGGTGCCCACAGATCCAGTGCTTGGTGAGGGCCCACTTTACGGTTCAGAGATGGTGCCTTTCTTGCTGTGTCTCCACATGGTGGAAGGGGGATAGCTCACTCTCCTGGGCCTCATTTATAATGGCACTAATCCCAACCACAAGAACAGGAGCTAATCTCTCCCCAGCAGTTACACCTCCTAATATTAGCATGTTGTTGATTAGATATCAGCATATGAATTCTCAAGCTTGATAATGTAAGCAGTGTGCCTGCACTTAAGTATATAGATACAAAACTCTGTACCCAACAGTTTCTTTTTTTCCCCAGATTTATTTATTTATTTGAAAGGCAGAGTTACAGAGAGGCACAGAGAGAGAGAGAGAGAGGTCTTCCATCTGCTGGTTCACTCCCCAAATGACAGCAATGGCTGGAGCTAGGCTGATCCAAAGCCAGGAGCCAGGGGCCCAAGCACTTGGGCCATCTTCTACTGCTTTCCTAGGCCACAGCAGAGAGCTGAACTGGAAATGGAGCAGCTGGGACTCGACCCACCATCCATATGGGATGCCAGCACTGCAGGCTACCAATTACTCCACAGTGTCAGCCCTTGTACCCAACAGTCTCAAAATACACATTCTTAGCAAGTGCATGTGGAATGTTCATATAAATGGCCTATCTTAATAATTGTCTCCATATTTATATTTGTATATATACTTATTTGTATATGTAGGGGGCACAAACATTAAAGTCATAGCAAGAGCCATACATTTAGATATTTAATAAATAATAGGTTAAGAAGGAAAGAAAAATAAAATTTCAAAATGATTTAGAAGCCAATGGTAATTAAAATCATGGCTTATCGAACCCTGTGGGAAGCAACCAAAACTGTACCAGAAATTATAGGGACCAATGCTGTAGTGTAGTAGATTAAGACCTCACCTGTGACACCAGCATCCCATATGGGTGCTAGTTCAGGTCCCCGCTGCTCCTCTTCCAATCCAGCTCCCTGCTAATGGCCTGAGAAAGCAGCAGAGGATGGCCCAAGTTATTGGGCCCCTGCACCCGCATGGGAGGCCTGGAAGAAGCTCCTGGCTCCTGGCTTCAGAATGGTGCAGCTCCAGTGGTTGCAGTCATTTGGGGAGTGAACCAGCAGATGGAAAACCTCTCCCTCTCGCTCTTGCTCTCTCTCTCTCTTTCTGATTCTGCCTCTCTGTAATTCTGCCTTTGAAATAAATAAGTAAATATTTTAAAAAAAAAAAAGAAAAGAAAAAACCCTGATGTGGGCCCAATGCTGTGGCATAGTAGGCTAAACCTCTGCCCGCAGTGGCAGCATCATATATGGGTGTCGGTTCATATTCTCACTGCTCTTCTTCCAGTTCAGCTCTCTGCTTATGGCCTGGGAAAGCAGTGAAAGATGGCCCAAGTCTTTAGGCCCCTGAACCCGTGTGGGAGACCTGGAAGAAGCTTCTGGCTGCAGGCTTCGGATCAGCTCAGCCCCACCCAGCATCTGCAACCATTTGGGGAGTGATCCAGCAGGTGGAAGACATCTCATCTCTCTCTTTCTCTTGCTCTCTCTCTCTCTCTCCCTTTTTCCCTCTCTCCCTCTCTCTATGGCTCTGCCTCTCAAGTAAATAAGTAAATCTTTTTTAAAAAGAGGCACTCTCTAGCCCATTAAAAAATGAAATACGTTATAGTCATAAAGACATTAATTAGAATACAAAGAGGTTTAAAAATAAAAGATAGTAATCACCCGGGCAACAGACTGGTGTCATGCCCAGTGACCCTTACCTGGCATCAGAGAGAATCCATGATGGCACAAGTGTGTCAGGAGGAGGCATTTTTGCTTGAATGCATTCTGCCCAAGAGGAAGTTTGAGAGTTGGTTGTTATGGAAACTGTTTCAACTGTCAGCAATCAAAAAGTGAGAAGTACTCCTATTATTCTTCAAAGAACCCCTGGATTGATATTTAAAGAACCTCAATAACTGTAATGAGAGCCTCTGGCTATAACATAAGTGGCTAGAATGGCATTTGAATTCAATGAGGGGGATATCCCTGGCCTCTCAGCTTCTCCCCTGATATTTGGAAGTTCTTTCTGAACACTGGTTTCCATTTGGGATTAGTGGCAAGGGCTCAGATGGGCTGATAAAGGCCGGGTCTGCAGATAAGCTAAGGAGCAATTTCCCAACAGCTGATTGGCAGGTGGTGGTGGCAACACAGCTCCCCAGACACAAAGGAAAAAACATTATGATACCCATGTAAGGCATATGAATGAGTATTCAGAGATCAGATTTTGCTACAACATTTGAACGTCCTGGTTAGATGCTAGCTGCAACAATGTGGGGCAGCAACTCTTTATCTGGCAGTGAGCCAGGTTTAAAAAACACAGTTAGAGGGCGCTGGCGCGGAGGCATCCCATATGGGTGCTGGTTCAAGTCCCGGCTACTCCACTTCTGATCCAGCTCCCTACTAAGGCATCTGGGAAAGCAGTAGAAGATGGCCCAAGTGCTTGGGCCCCTGCATCCATGTGGGAGACCCAGAAGAAGCTCCAGGCTCCTGGCTTCGGATCGGCACAGCTCTGGCTGTTGCAGCCAGTTGGGGAGTGAACCAGCAGATGGAAGACTCTCTCTCTCTCTCTCTTTCTCTCTCTCTCTCTCTCTGCCTCTCCTTCTCTCTCTGTGTAGCTCTGACTTTCAAATAAATAAATAAATCTAGAAGAATTGTTAGGTTGCACATGACAGAGTCCCACTTCAGAATTTCTGAACCACTGACATAATGCATCACATAACAACATTTACCCATTAGGGAACTAATCAGGATAGCAGATGCTCCCAACACAAGGCAGTAATAACGATGAACAGATTAACTATTTATTCTCAGAGTTGCTAAAGAGAGGAAAACGTAAGAACTGATAGTGGAGCACATGTGACAACTTTTGAGTGAGGATCCCATGAGTATCTCAGTCTTTGATAGGAGTAGGTAGCTGTCTCCAAGGTACTAGGAATCAGCAAGCTTCCTGCCACAAAACTGGGAGGTGTAGAATTTTTGCAAAGAGGACTTCTCAGAGTCTGATGGAAGATACAGGACAGTGCCCCCAAAGGATGTTGGGAAATCCTCCATGATGATTGACATAGAGTTAACTGAGTGTGCTCAGGGAATATCTACTTCATGTCACTAGCTGCTGCTTGCTGTGCAGAGACCCCAGATGTATCCCCAGGCTCTCCTAGCTCACTGAGGGGAGGTGGCAGTACTCTCCTCCGCAAGCGTACAAAGGGTCCCATTAGGATGCTTGTTCCTTGTTATCCTCCTGGTGAGAAGGAGGGAGTCTTTTCATATTGTAATTCATCTGATTGTTCCCCCTCCATCCTCACCTCAGGTGGGGAAGCCATTTTTCCTAATACTACATTGACTTTTCTTCTGAAAAAAGCGTGGGTTGAAGTAATACAGAGGCTTATTGGACTGGAAGGTGCTTCATTTGGATAGGGGTGGGGGTTTCTCTATTGTCCCAGAGCCAGGAGCCATTCCCATTGGCCTTGGCCATGAGGTTCAATGGATCTCAGCATCCTTGACCACAAGTGGTCATAGAAGGATAAAGTCAAGTAACCTAGCAGTGGTGTTAGTAGGGGTAAAAGAGTAACAAAGGAAGGAAGGCGGGCAACCCAGAGATGACAGCCTTCCAATCACACAACAGTGGCAGATTTATGGACTAAAGAGCCATCAACTATTAGCAGTGGATACATGTTTCACACCATTTCTGGATATCAATGTGCTTGGATTGGCCATAAGTGAAAGACACTTTAAATCTCATAATTGATTCTATTCTTGCAAGACATCATGAAGCATAATTGCCACATTAAATGGATAAAGTGCCAACAGTAGGACCTGGCACAGAGAAATATGAGATGTTACCATTTGTTAAGCAATGACTCTGTGCCAGACTCAGCATCAAGTGCTTCATCCAAGTTCTCTCATATCATCCCCCCAACAATCCTATGAGAGAGGCCCTAGCACTTCACAAATGAGGAACGAAAGCTGGGAGAGAGAAAATGACTTATGCAGGATGATACAGCAATAAAATTGGCAGTATTTGGATTGTGGGGGAGAGAAGACTAAACCTAAAGTAAGGAAAAGGAAGAGAATAAAGAGAATAATAAACAATAGACCCAGGAAAGAGTTAGGGAGAAAACGGCAGAGGAAACTCCACACAGATTAGAGGGACACTGTGGACCTATGTGGAGGGTGTGGACGTGCACACCTCAGGACCCCAGCAGCCGAGAGCCTCAGCACCAGCTTTGGAGAGTGAGGTGAGAGCAGACTGCAGCAGCCCAAGCCACTGGCAACAAAGCTGAAGGAAGAGCCTGGCCGGAGTCTGGCTGAGAACCCTATGGGGAACAGTATACCTGCCAACTTGGAAAAAAACTGAGGGCACATTTCTCTCTCCCCGACCACCTGGCAGCCATGTCCTGTAACTAGTTGAGAGAGGGCAGGCATCATTTTGGACATATGTAACAGTTATGCCAGTTCATGTCCGTGTACCCAGCAACCAGCCTAGAGGAGATACCTGAGTCTGGCAGGGAGAATTGACAGGGGCTGAGTGCTCATGACTATGGCAGCCTTGTGTGCTGAGACTGTGAAAACACTGTGGCTGCATGGGAGGGTGCAAGGCTTGACTGGACCTTGGGCAGTCACTGTGGGTTGTTCCACACGCTCAGGGCTCCCTGATTTCCTGATGAGGGTCATTGCTGAAGGACCTGTGCTTACACCAAGGACTGCACAGATCCTTTGTGTGGTTCTTGTGGCAGTGCAGGTGAATATGGTACCCACTGGGGCAGGCGCCCAGGCATTAGTCTCCTTGGAGGAGAGGAGGTGAGCATGAGACTATGCCAACAGAGCAGATTAAATCTCCCTTCTGATAAAAAAAAAGAGAGAGGGGGAGAGAGATTTACCACACCAATTTGGGAGTGACCTTGGACACTCCCCTCACCCTGGAGCACTGAACAGAGCTCCCTGGCCACACCCAGCACATGCCTCAGGGTACTCACTGAAAGAGCAGACACTCCACTACTCCACAGAGGCATAGTCCAAAGGTAAAAGACATCACAGGGAAAAAAATAAACCAATAAATACCTCCACAAACGCCTAAAAATAAGTGAAACAATTCAAGAAACAAGAATAAGGAAGACAGCATGATACCCCCAAAAGAACACAATAACACACAAATACTAGAATGTGAAGGTGAAGAGATTGAAGAAATTACAGAAACTAAATTCAAAAAATTGATGGTAGGATTACTTAGAACTAATTAGAAGCAAATCCACAAATTAAAGAAATCCATATGTTGCAGTGGATTCGTTTCTGGGAGGAGGAGTGTGGTGGGGGCAAGAGACATAGAGTCACCACACAGACCCCAGGAGTCAGGTGAAAGCAGGCCTGAGGCAAGCAGCCTGCAGATTCGTTTATTTCAGTTGCTACAGCTGCTTATATAGCCAAGGAAGCCAAGCCAGTCAAGGGGTGGTCTATGCCCTAACCAATCACAACCTGTTGCCAGGCAGTTTCCAAAGTCATCCAATCACGGCCTGTTGTCAGTCAGGCTCTGTTGTCATGTGGTTTCTGAAGCCATCCAATCATGGCCTGTTGCCAGGCAGTTTCTGTTGTCAGCGGCCATCTTGGCATGACCTTCTCACCTTCTCATTCTACCACATCCATACATAACACAAATGAACATTTTCCCCATGAAGTTGAGTTTCTAAAGAGAAATCAAAATGAAATATTGGAAATGAAGAATTCAATAGATCAAATAAAAACGCAGTGGAAAGCCTTAACAGCAGACTTGATGAGGCAGAAGAAAGAATATTCGTTAGAAGACAAATCTCTGGAAATTTTATAGTCAGATCAAAAAAAAAAAAAAAAGAAATTAGAAAACCAAAAATAGTATAGGAGATTTATGGGATATTACAAAATGATCCAAAATACAGAGCTTAAGAATTCCTGAAAGCATGAAAAGAGAGAATGGTTTAGAAGGCCTTTTTAGTGAAATAATCACAAAAAAAACTTCCCCAATATAGAGAAAGTAAGGGATGTCCAAGTACAGGAAACACATAGAACTCTTAATAGACATGAACAGAAAAGATCTTCACCATGACACGTTGTAGTCAAACTCTCCACAGTAAAACATGAAGAAAATATTCTAAAATGTGCACGAGAGAAACTCCAGAATCCTTTCAGAGGATCTCCAATTAGACTCACAGCAGACTTATCAGAAACCCTACAGTCTAGGAGAAAACAGTGAGAGTCTTCAGGGAAAAAAAACCTGTCAATCCAGAATAGTGTACCCTGAAAAACTTTCATTTATGAATGAAGGTGAAATAAAAACCTTCCATAACAAACAGAAATTGAAAGAATTTGTCACCACTCATCCAGCCTTACAAAAGATGCTTAAGGATGTGCTACAACACAGAAACACAGAAACATGGTCATCACTATGAAAGAAGGTGAAGGCAGAAAATCTCTCAGTAAAAGCACAAAGGAAATCCAAACAATAGGATTATTTATGGAAAAATGGCAGGGCCAAGTTGTTATTTATCAGTAGTCACCTTGAATATAAATGGCCTCAACCCTCCAGTTAAAAGACACAGACTGGCTGAACGGATTAAAAAACAAAACCCATCTGTTTGCTGCCTACAAGAAACACATCTCACCAACAAAACTACATGCACGCTGAAAGTTAAAGGATAGAAAAAACATTCTAAGCTAATGGAAACCGAAAAAGACCTGGTATATCCATCCTAATATACAAAATAGATTTTAACACAAAAAAACTGTTAAAAGAGGCAAAGAAGGGCACTGTGCAATGATTAAGGGATCAATTCAACAGGAAGATGTGACTATAATAAATGTATACACACCTAATGACAGGAAATATGGCTATTTAAAAGAAATGTCGATGGATCTAAAGGGAGACACATACTCTCATATAATAGTAATGGGGGACTTCAATACACCACTTACAGCAACAGACAGATCAATCAGATAGAAAATCATCAAGGAAACAACAGAGTTAATCAACACTATAGACCAAATGGACCTAACAGATATCTACAGAACTTTCCATCCTACAGTTGCAGAATACATATTCTTCTTACCAGTGCATGAGACATTCTCTAGGATTGACCACATACTAGGCCATAAAGCAAGTCTCAGCAAATTCAAAAACATCAAAATTATACCATGCTTCTTCTCTGACCACAATGGAATGAAGCTGGAAATCAGCAACTCAGGAATCCCTAGAGCATATGTAAACACATGGAGACTGAACAGCATGCTCCTGAATGAACAGTGGGTCATAGAAGAAATCAAGAGAAATCAAAAAATTGTTGAGTAATGATTTTCTTTTTTTCATAGTGTTTGTGGAACTCTTTACTTAGTCTAGAGTTAATCTTCTGTGTATAAAGTTAATTGAAAATCAATCTTAGTAAAAAATAAGAATAGGAATAGGAGGGGGAGGAGGAAGAAGGGAGGGAGGGCACGTACAGTGGGAAGAATCACTATCACAATGTTCCTAGAGTAGTACTTATGAAATTCATGAAGTTTTTATACTTTAAATAAAATGTTTCTGGGGGAAAAATGTGTTGTGGTGCAGTGAACTAAGCTGCTGCCTTCAATGCCAGCAACCCCTATTCGAGTGCTGATTCTGATCCAGCTCCCAGTTAATGTGCCTGGGAAGGCAGCAAAGGATGGCACAGGTACTCGGGTCTCTGCCACCCATATGGGAGACCTGTATGCAGCTCTGGGATCCTTGCTTTAGCCTGGACAGTCCTGGCCATTGTGGCCATTTGGGGAGTGAACCAGAGAATGGAAGCTCGCTCTCTCTCTCTCTCTCTCTCTCTCCCCCTTGCAAATAAATAAACAAATGTCTTTAAAATTGACAAACACTTATCTAGGTCAAAATGTGTTCATTACGGACCATCAAAAAAGGAAGTAACTTTCTCTGAAGGGTGGAGAGAACTTCCACTTTGATTATGGCCTTGTCTAAATAAGGTCGGAGTTTCTGAACTCAAGAGGCTTCCATAGCCTTGGCAGCTCATGACAAGAGCCTAGGGTGATTACTGACATCATAAATAAGAGTGTCAATTGTTAAATCAACAATGGGAGTCACTGTGCACCTACTCCCGATGTAGGATCTCTGTCCTTAATGTGTTGTATTATGCAAATTAACGGTAAAACTAGTATTCAAATAGTATTTTATACTTTGAGTTTCTGTGTGGGTGCAAACTGTTGAAATCTTTACTTAGTATATACTAAGTTGATCTTCTGTATATAAAGGTAGTTAAAAATGAATCTTAATGAGGGGTGGGATGGTAGAGGGAATGGGAGATGGGATGGTTGCAGGTGGGAGGGAGGTTATGGGGGGGAAAACTGCTATAATCCAATAGTTGTACTTTCGGAATTTATATTTATTAAACAAAAGTTTAAAAAACATAAAACACAGAGCTAAATTGATTAGTACTTTGCCTACTCCTAAATTTGGTAGAAACACTTCCTTTTTACAAAATCATATATCTTATAGAAGGACAAATTCCCACACCCTCATGATTGCCACCCAACTTACCCTGAAAACTACATGAGAATTTTCTACATTGGTGATAAGAGGGGAAAATACAAAATTATGTTCTGCAAACACAGGGGTGGAATTAATAAAATCACATCCAATTAAAAAATGTGTACATTAATAAATTCTACATAATAATTCAGGAAGAAATAATTAACCCATGCAAACTCTTGCACCCACCAAAAACTCTCAACTCTTGTATGAGGACAGTACTATCCTTATAACAAAAAGAGACAGACATAACAACATAAGAAAATTACTGAGTATTCCTGCAAAAGTCTTCAACAAAATATTACCAAATCTATTCAGGCAGCATTTGAAAGGATAATGTTCAATGACCAAGTAGGACTAATGGCAAGAGTTCAAGGTTTGTTCAACATATTAATATCAATCAAAGCAATACATTATATAGGGGCTGACACTGTGGCACAGTGGTTAAGCCTCTACCTGCAATGATGACATCCCATATAAGAGTGCTAGTTCAAGTTCTGGCTGCTCTGCTTCCAATCCAGCTCCCTACTAGTGTGTCTGCGAAAGCAACTGGAGATGGCCCAGGTACTTGGACACCTGTCATGGGAGACCCAGATAGAGTTCCTGGCTCCTGGCTTCAGCCTGGCCCAGCTCCAGCCATTGTGGCCATTTGAGAACTGAGCCAGAAGATGGATTACTTCTTTCTTTCTGTCTCTCCCTCTCTGTGTGTCACTCTGCCTTTCAAATAAATAAAAGAAATCTTTAAAAAATACACTATATTGACAGAATAAAGAAAAATCCACATGATTATCTCTATGGAGCAAGTGAAAAAAATTCAATTCCTTTTCATGAAAAAAAAACTAAAAATAGAATGAAAACTCCCTCAGATATAGTGAAAAATATCTATGAACAACCCACAGCTAACTCTATATTTAATGGTGAAAGACCAAGAGCTTTTCTCCTAAGATCAGGAACAACACAAAGATGTCCACGCTTCCAACTGCTATTCAATATTGTAGCAGAGATTCAAGCCAGGGGAACTAGAAAAAAAGACCAAATAAAAAGTAGCCACACACACACACACACACACACACACACAGAAACAGTAAAACTATCTCTATTCGTACGTGAACCCAAGTGCCCCAGCATGGCGGGCACTGGTTTGGTGGCCGGAGAGGTTGCGGTGGACATGCTACCATATTTCAATCAAGGTTATGGAAGTACCTGGTGTGCAGGAAACAGTTGCAGCCCTGGTGGAGGAGGAAACTCACTGATACCGACCCACTAAAAACTACCTGAGCTACTGGACAGTCCCGGATTCTTCTGCTTTTTAAAGTGACAATGAGAAATTAATTTGAAAGACTGGCTGCCAGACAACCAATTGAACTGCTCAGTATGAAATGATATGAGCTCTGTCGCTCCCCGTCTTTGTGGAGGAACGACACAGGACCCTGCGTTGTTCTTTTGTCTGCTCAGCCCTCCCCGGGTTTGCTGCTGGTTCTTCCCGGGTTGGCTACCGACCCTTCCACCTCCGTGGAAGGGTGGTTCCCCCTGCCACTTTCCCCACTTCCGCGGGGGAGTGGCACACCGCCGGCCGGCCGGCTCTCTCGGGGGCTGCTCAGGTGTTCCTTCAGATAGATGTTCCTGGTGCATGTTGTCTCTCTCCTCCTGTATAGTCCTCTTCCACCAATCCCAACTCTGCTACCCACACGCCGAGTACGCTGCTCTCCTCCAATCAGGAGCAGCTCCTGCAGCTTGTCAAGTTGGTGAGAGGCAGCTGGGTAGAAGCTGTTTACTCCTCTCCCAGCGCCATATTGTGGGAGAGCAGATGCATAGAATAAGTCTTAATTCCAGTAACAGTCTAGTCCGAGTTGCTCCCCACAAGCTTCCAACCCCATCTTCGGGTCAGAAAAACATTACTGCGTGGCAAGAATGTGCAAACAATTCTATGGCCCAGTTAGAGCACCAAGCAGTTCTTATTTAGAATCTGGAACTGATGTGACAGCATGGATGTAATGCCTGGAAAGTGTATAATGAAAATCTAGTTCATATGATGGACCATGCACAGAAAGAGCTTCAGAAGTTAAGTTGGGTATCCCTGTTCAGTGAGAATTGTGAGACCGAACGGACTACTGTGCAACTAGAAAACGAAATCTATCAAAGTAAACAGCAACATGGAGAGGCAAACAAAGAAAGCACTCGGCAAGACTACTGAGAAGATTAATTTGGGGGGGTAGAAAGGAAGAAAAGTTGGGCTTTCATAAACTGCCAGGCATCGGAGCTTTCTTTGAAGAGAGTTGTCTCTGAAGGACAACAACTTGTCACAGAAAGTATTGATGGTTGTTAAATTTTCAGAACACGTAAAATGGGTGAAGTGTTTTGTCCTGTTTGTATTTTTTAACAAAATAAAAGTTTTCAACATGGTTGTTAAAAAAAACAGCTATCTGTATTCACAGATGACATGGCTTTCTATATATGTGTGTGTACACACACATACACACACACTTAACATTGTTGGAATCAACACGCAAGTTTTGGTAGGTTGCAGGATACAAGGTCACTATACCAAAATTAGTTGTATTTTTATCCATGCAATGAGTGATCTGAAATGCATTTAAGAAAACAATTCTGTTTAGAATGATATCAAAAATTCCTCAGTGTAAATTTAACAAAAGAAGTGCAAAGCTTCTACACAGAAAACTAGAAAGCACTGCTGAAAGAATTGAAAGAAGATGTTAATAGATGGAAAGGCATCCCATGTTCAAAACTAGAAACCTTAATATTGAGATACCAATACACCCAAATTAATCTACAGATTCCATCTAATTCCTAGCAAAGTTTTGGCTTTTTTGCACATGCTTGCCCTTAAACTCATATGGGAATATAAGAAAAGAGTCAGAACAGTCTTGATTGAAAAGAAAGCTGGACTCTCTGCTATGGCCTGGGAAAGCAGTGGGAGATGGCCCAAGTCCTTGGGACTCTGCACCCACGTGGGAGACCTGGAAGAAGCTCAGGGCTCCTGGCTTCAGATCAGCGCAGCTCTGGCCATTACAGCCAATTGGGGAGTGAAACAGTGGATGGAAGACCTCTTTCTCTCTCTCCCTGCCTCTCCTTTCTCTGTGTAACTCTGACTTTCAAATAAATAAATAAATAAATCTTTAAAAAAAGAAAGCTGGAAAGCTCACACTTCCTAATTTCAAAACTAACCTGAAAATTACAATAATCATGGCATCAATAAGATAGACTTGTGACTTCAGAAAGAAGCCACTGCATTTATGGTCAATTGATTTTTGACAAGAGTGGTAAGACTATTCAGCAGGGGAAAGAACAGTGTTTTCAATAAATGATTCTGAAATAAATAGGTACGTATGTACAAAAGAATAAGGTTGGACCCCTACCTCACAACATACACATGAATGAACTCTAAATGGATCATAGACTTAACTACAAGAATGAAAATTACAAAATTCTTAGAATATCTAAGATTCAACCTTCATGATCTTGGTTTAGGCAAATCCTTCTTAGCTATGACACCAAAATCACAATGGTTTGGCTTCAAAGTGCCTCATAAAGAAAGTGAAAGAATCAACCACAGAATGGGAGAAGATTTTTGCAAGGAACTTTTGATAAGGGACTTGTATCTAGAATATATAAAGAACTCTTACAAATTGATCATAGAAAGACAAATTACTCAATTTTTTTAAATTATTCAATTTAAAAATCAGGAAAAGATTCACGAATGGTGAATGAAAGACACTCGACATTGTTAGTCGTGATGGAAATGCAAATCAAAATCACAATGATATGCCACTTCACACCCACTTGGATAGCTCTCATAAAAAAGATAATTACAAATGCTGTCAAGGATGTGGGGGAATTTGAATCTTCATACATTACTGGAAGGAATGTAAAATGTGCAGCCACTATGGGAATGGCTGATTTCTCAAATGGTTTAACGTAGAGTTTCCATAGAACCCAGCAATTCTATTCCTAGATGCATACACATAAGAAATGAAAACATATGTCCACAAAAGTTGGCACACAAATTTTCACACAGTATTATCTGTAATAGCCTAAAGTGGAAATAGCCAAAAAGTCACAATAACTGATGAGTGGATTCAGAAAGTGTGAAATATTCACACAATGAAATATAATTTTGCAATCAACAGAAGTGAAGTACTATCACATGGTATAACGCAGCGAAAACATGAAAACATTATAACATTATGCTAAGTGAAAGAAACGCAATACAAGTAACACATTAGTATGTGATTACTTGTATAAGAAATTTCTAGAATAAGCACATCCATACAGACAGAACCAGACTGGTGGTGTCCAAGAGCTAGGGGTGGGGGTTACAAAAAATCTCCTTAACCAGATTTTCGTGAGAAGTCTTCCTCCAGGCCTTCTTCTCAACTAGGACTAGGCCTTGACCTTGAGCCTTGTCCTTAGGCCTGCAGAGTAATCCAGTTTTAGTGAGAATCCAGCTAAATCAGCTCAATGAGAACCCTTCACCCTCCATATCTGATCACTTTCCTCATCCTCCATGACTCCCAGGTGATAGATGATCACCTTGAGCTGCCTTTAGCAAATACCCTGTTCGTTTAACAAGCATTCCACTTACCCTGATGTCTTCTCTTAGTAATTTTCCATCCACTCACCCTTCTGAAACCTGTCTTTCGGCTGTAAATCCCCACTTTTCCTTGTTATATTAGGAGTTGAGCCAACTTCTATACTGAAGTCTCTTCTATTGCAATCGTTCCTCACTAAAATCTGGTTTTAGTGAGTGCTTTTACTATCATCCAGCTCTTGTTTGCTTTAACAGGGGGTGGAGTGAGAATGGGGAGCGACTGATAATGGATATGGGGTTTCTTTTGGGGGCGATGAAAATGTTCTACAATTCATTATGGTGATGGTTGCAAAACTCTGTATACACACTGAAAACTGTTGGACTGTGTGCTGTAAACAGGGGAATTGTATAGTGTGTGAATTGTATCTCAACAAAGATGTGACGGGGGAAATAGTCCATGCCTGGATTTGAGCCCAGATCTGGGTGACTCCAAAACTCAAATGCCTCAGAAGTCTACTCTGCTGTTCCAGGAGGCATTTGATAAATGAACTACTGGATTTCGGGCTACTCAGCAGACAGAAGCATTTCATGATTGAGTAGGCCACCTTACAAGGGCTTTGCACACCCATGGACTCAAGCAGCAATCACCACATCCCAGAGTCGTTGAAAGCTTCTAGAAGCAGGTCTGTATTCCCAGGGGTCCCACAATCAGCTTCTAACCATCAGGGGAAGCCAGGACTGCTGAGTTGACATCTGTAAGCCTGGGGGACTAGCGCTCTCCCTTGGCTTCCCCAGCCTCTCTCAGGACCAGATGCAGGCCAGATCCTATGCTCCCTAGATGCTGGCAGAGTTCCAGGACTAGCTCAGCACAGCCCTAGATGTGACTGCAGTCTGAAGGATCTTGGATATCATACCAGCACCACCCTCCAGCAAGATGGAAGCCAGTCACCACTGCAGCATGGTGGCCTTCTGAGGCTTATTAAGATGTTTGTATCAGAGATACAAGGCCAAGGGAAAGAAACAAAAAGCTGTGGGGCTCAGTATGGTGCAGTAGGTTAATCTGCAGCCCATATAAGTTGCTGGTTCACAGCTGCTCCACTTCTGATCCAGCTCCCTGCTAATGCACCTGGGAAGGCACAGGAAAATGATCCAAGCCCTTGGGCCCCTGACACCCATATATATGGGAGACCTCGATGGAGCTCTGGGCTCCTTGCCTTGGCCTGGCCCATCCCTGGCCATTGTGGCCTTTTAGGGGAGTGAACCAGCAGATGGAAAACCTCTCTGTGTCTGTCTCTCCTCTCCTTGTCCCTCTGCCTCTCAAATAAATAAATAAATAAATAAATCTCTCTTTTAAAAAAAAGAAAGACAGCTAGCTATACCTGGGCAACCAGAAGGATGCTACAGATATCCCCAAGTCTGAAGTTCCCACAGGGACAGAGGCCCTACAGAGAACTCTGACTGCTTTCCCTGAAGTCGTTCTGCCACACTTGCCACAACATCTCTGCAAAAATGGCCCTTCCCCTCGCCAACAGAAGACTCCCTCCCCTTTGTCCTTGGGCCCCTATTTTTAATAAAACAGCTACTATTTCTTCCATGCTTATCACATGTCACCACTATATTACATTCTTACACCTATGCCCATATTTAATCCTTACAACACTACCAAACATACATGCCCCCAATTTGTAAATGAGAAATCAGAGAGACATGGGGAGGATAAATACGTTGCTCAGGTTTGCACAGCTTAGGAAGTGATACAGTGGCCCTGGGAGTTCTCAGCGTGCCCTCCAAGCCACTTTTGTAAGTGTCTTCCTTTCTAAATGGCGGCCCCAAATAGGAAGGAGTTCACCCAGCTCCAGTCTGAAGCTTAACAAGACATGAGGCAACCTCAGGGATCCTATCTCTACAAGAAAGATCACTGACCTGCCAACCTCCCCATAGCACTTTTTTTTTTAGAATTGCTATTTTATTGTTGTCCTTTCTGTATTACATGGATGTACACATCTGGTGTTAAAAGGTACAATGCCAGGCCGGCACCACAGCTCAATAGGCTGATCCTTTGCCTGCAGCGCCGGCACACCGGGTTTGAGTCCCGGTTGGGGTGCCGGATTCTGTCCCGGTTGCTCCTCTTCCAGTCCAGCTCTCTGCTGTGGCCTGGGAGGGCAGTGGAGGGTGGCCCAAGTGCTTGGGCCCTGCACCCCATGGGAGAGCAGGAGGAAGCACCTGGCTCCTGGCTACGGATCAGCGCAGTGCGCCAACCGCAGTGTGCCGGCCGCAGCGGCCATTGGGGGGTGAACCAACGGAAATGAAGACCTTTCTCTCTGTCTCTCTCTCTCTCACTGTCCACTCTGCCTGTCAAAAAAGGGGGGGGGGGGCACAATGCCTTGTACAACTGAACACTACTTTCTGTAACTGCATAAGCAAAGAAATTACACTGAACATTAGCATCTGGCAGTATCTTTGAGGGGAAAAAAGTGACGAACATGGGTTTAAATTGATTAGCACTGGGCCAGCACTGTGGCATAGCCGGTAAAGCTGCCACCTGCAGTGCCGGCATCCCATACGGGCACCAGTTTGAGTTCCGGCTGCTTCCAATCCAGCTCTCTGTTATGGCCTGGGAAAGCAGTAGGAGATAGCCCAAATACTTGGGCCCCTGTACCCACTAAGGAGACTCTGAAGAAACTCCTGGCCCCTGGCTTCGGATAGACCCAGCTCCAGCCTTTGCGGCCATTTGGGGAGTGAACCAGCAGATGGAGGATCTCTCTCTCTCTCTCTCTCTCTCTCTCTGTCTCCACTTGTTTCTATTTTTCTGTGACTCTGCTTTTCAAATGAATAAGTAAATCTTTTTAAAAATTGATTAACGGCTGGCACCGCAGCTCACTAGGCTAATCCTCTGCCTGCGGCGCTGGCATTCCCGGTTCTAGTCCTGGTTGGGGTGCCGGGTTCTGTCCTGGTTGCCCCTCTTCCAGGCCATCTCTCTGCTGTGGCCCGGGAGGGCAGTGGAGGATGGCCCAAGTGCTTGGGCCCTACACCCGCATGGGAGACCAAGAGGAAGCACCTGGCTCCTGGCTTTGGATCACCCCAGTGTGCCGGCCTCAGCGCACCAGCCTTAGTGGTCATTTGGGGGGTGAACCAACAGAAAAGGAATACCTTTCTCTCTGTCTCTCTCTCTCTCTCATTGTCTAACTCTACCTGTCAAAAAATTGATTAACAATTAATTAACTATTAAATGACATCTAAAATTTTATTCAATATAACTATATGATACAATTATACAAAATATGCAAATATCAAAGAATACAACCAAAATTAAGATAGCAAACAAAACCTATTCAACTTTTTTACAGAAAAATACTTTTGAAGGATGCATGTAACTGCCCATTCTTTAAGAAAAACTACTGCAAGCAAAGTTATCGACCTCCAGAAAAATCACACATAGCATTACTAAACATATCCCCAAAAAGTGTGCAATATGCATACTTGGAAAATACAAAATTTTAAAAATTATAAACAACAGGTGAGCTTCATATTTATAAAAATGTGGAAAAAAAGTCCCACTTATAACACTGTTGTATGAAGAATTGTCTTTTGATGAAAAGTTCATGAGTTGTCCTCTTGTTGGGACCACACTTAACAAAAACCCTATTTTTTGAAACAAGATTACACAGCTAGAGGGAGCATCTTAGCCATAGATCATTGTTTTAAAGCTTTTCTGTATTTTTACTACTTTATTCAAATATGTCCCTTAGGTGTGTAGGATTCAGTATACACTCCTGGAAGATACTGCCCAAGACCGATGGGGTCTTCTCTCGTCTTCTCACTTGGTTGCTTTCGGCCTTGGCAAGTGCTAGGATGTGAGATTTCAGGTTAGTTGAGTGAACAAACTGCTTATTACAACCGTTGAAGCAGCACACATAGGGCCTGTCGCCAGTGTGGATGACCCTCAGGTGTGTGCGCAAACTGAAGTCCAGCGAAAAGCGTTTCCCACAGCCTGCGCATGCGTGCTGCCAGGGCTTCTCTCCGGTATGAACCAGTTGGTGTCGTTTTAGCTTTGAGGCTCTCCCTGAAAGCTTTGCCACATTCTGCAGAGAGTTATCCCTGAACATCTTTGTGCAGCCTTTATGAGGGCAGGCTATTGTTCTCAAAGCATCATCTTCTTTAAGTTTTCTTGACTTCACTCTAGCAAATCCTGCCACTTGTTTAGGATCCAAAGGATTCCTCCGGGAGGAAGTTTCTTTCCTGTGATGTACTCTGAATAATCAGGAGACAGGTTCTCTCTAATGATCTGTTCTTCAACCACTGTCTCATGATTTCTATCTTTTTTTTTCATCTGAGAACCATATGGTGACCAAGAACTCGCCCTCCAGTTTCTTGATCTGCACCTGCATCTGCTCGCATTTCTTGTTGCCTAGGTCTGCACTGCCGCTGCCTCCTCGTTTACCGGCTGTTGCCACGGAGACCGGTATCTATTTGATGTAGTCATCGTCACCACTTGCCGGCACAGGCACCAGGATGAGGATCTGGTCCTCTGTGAAGCCAATCTGGCATGCAGCTGGCCTGAGTGATCAATGCCCACCACCTCCTTGCGCGTCTGTACTAGGATCAGCTCCTGGAGGTAGTGCACCTGGGTCAGGGCGTGAGAGGCAAGCGGCTGCAGCATGATCAAGGACGTGTGCCAGTGCTGGTGATGGTAGCGATGGTGGTGGTGGTGGCAGTGTTGGCCGGCGTGTGCCACGGCCATACTTTTTGTGGTCATCATCCTCCTCCTCACCCACTACCATACTCTTGATGGTCTCCACCAAGATGGTCCCCCTCCGTGATGTCGTGCAGCTCCACAACTCGGCCAGAATCTTGAAGTCATCAGTGGGGATGTAGAGAGTGTCGCCCGAGGCCATGGATCAGGGTTCCTCGCTGCTGGCAGGCTGGCCCCCATAATAACCTCTGGACTTGGAGCAGTCCATTCCATAGCATGGATCTTCTTTTTTTAAAAGATTTATTTATTTATTTGGAAGTCAGAGTTATACAGAGAGAGGAGAGGCGGAGGGGGGGTGTCTTCCATCCAATGGTTCACTCCCCAATTGGCTGCAATGGCCAGAGCTGCATAGATACTCTTATTTTTTTTAAAGATTTATTTATTTATTTGAAAGTCAGAGTTACACAGAGGGAGAAGGAGAGGCAGAGAGAGAAAGAGAGAGAGAGAGGTCTTCCATCTGATGGTTCACTCCTCAGATGGCTGCAACAGCCAGAGCTGCGCTGATCCAAAGCCAGGAGCCAGGAGCTTCTTCCAGGTCTCCCACGTGGGTGCAGAGGCCCAAGGACTTGGGCTATTTCCACTACTTTCCCAGGCCATAGCAGAGAGCTGGATCGGAAGTGGAGCAGCTGGGACTAGAACCAGCACCCATATGGGATGCCGGCACTTCAAGCCCCAGCGCCAGCCCCAGCATGGATCTTCTGACCCACCCATTGGCCCATGCCACAAGCCCAGAGCCTCATCCAGCCAAAGGCATGCCAACCCACTGATTTTCACTTTCTTCATAGCCCATGAAAGGGCACTCTGATTACTTCATTGACTGAGGTACTACTGAACACAGGTGGCAAGCCGCCAGGGCAGTGTGTCCCAAAGGTTTTAGCCCATGGCAAACCAGTCCGGCCAGGCAACCCTACAGAAACCCTGCTTTTTCATCCCCCTCCCTCTCCTTGCTCACAGGGGAGAACTGCAGGCCCACTAGAACTCATTTTAGGCTCTGCCTTACTCTGTTATATCCACAAGAAACAGCCAATTTCCTTATTTTCATTAAATGAACCTGAATCTGGTTTCTATTCTCACCGCCCTGCCGTGGACTCTTGGGACGTGCTGTCTCAGTTATTAGCAAGTCTTCTCTCCCACGGCGGGATTAGGCAAATCCTGGGGTCGGTCATCCATGAGGCAAACATTTTGTTGCAACCCCTCCTCTCCCCAGTCATTGGCCCATCCAGGTTGTTGAGCACCGGCCTCTGTTCCAATTGGCCATTGTCTCATTCTGCCTGGTTGACCCTCGGGTCATTCAATATTTGGACCACCACCCCTGGGCTCAGGGGCAGGCAGAATGCCAACTTCCTTACTTTGGTCCCAAGGTCCTCCTGAGCCTGCTTCCTGCCAGTCTTCTCAGCCTCCTCATCAACCACACCCTGTCTTGCTCCTTCCATCCCAGCAGCACCGAACTGCACAGGCGCCTGCCTGCAGCATGAGCTGTCATCCTCCAGGCCTTTATTCCTACTGTTTCCTCAACCTGGATGGCCGCCCAGACCCATGTATCCCCTCCTCCCAGAAGTCCTCTCCAACTATGTCGATCTGCATGGGGTGATCCTTTGTTGTTTTCCCACACTTCTCTTGGCTCCCTCCTTCCATAGCACTGATTGCAATGCATTGTGCTTGTTTGTTTCCACTGTGTGCCTCTCTCATAGGCCTGGGAGCAACCAGAGTGTAGGGACTACATATGATTGGTCTCTGTACCTTGTTTAGAGCCTGGCACAGGCAGATTTTGATAACTAGATTTGTGAGCAATTGAACGGAAAGAATGATGGAATAGGGCAGAGTTGAAGTCTGGAGAAGTTGAGGAGGAATCCATGGTAATATCCTGTAAGTGGAGTTGTCTAGATCCGCTGCAGGAGTGTTTTTCTCCCCTGCACCCTTCCTGGGCCCCCTCAATGTATCAGGCTGGAATAAAAGGAAGTCTTTTGTGATGCAACCCAAGAGGAGGTAGAGCAATAGGAGATTCTTTTAGCAGCATTGTGCACTGGGGCCATGCTAACAGGCAGTCACTGTTGTCAGTGTGAAAAGCCCCATTGTCTTGTAAGGGCTTGACCCTAAAGCTGGACCAGCGCAGGTGCTTCTCTTCATCTCCCTTTCACCTGCCAGGGTTAAAGCCCTCTCTAGCTCCATCCAGAGGCCAGCAAACAGGACTAAGTAGTATAACTGGCAGCCCATGCCTAATGCCAGGGAGGAAAGAAAATAGACTCGAGGGGGCAGAGAACTTAGGAGGCCAAGGAGCTTGGGTGAGGAAAAGAGAATAGAGGGAGTCTCAGAGGAGTGGCTTCTGGGAGACATCAAGAGAGGACAACTGGGGCCGGCGCTGTGGCGTGGCAGGTAAAGCCACCACCTGCAGCACCGGCAGCTGGTTCGAGTCCTGGCTGCTCCACTTCTGATCCAGCTCCCTGCTAATATGCGTGAGAAAAAAGATGGTCCAAGTCTTTGAGCACCTGCACCCATGTGGGAGGCCTGGAAGAAGCTCCTGGCTCCTGGCTTTGGATCAGCTCAGCTCCGGCCGTTGTGGCCATCTGAGGAGTGAACCAGCAGATGGAAGACCTCTCTGTCTTTCTCCCTCTCTCTGCCTCTCTGTAATTCTACCTTTCAAATGAATAAATAATCTTTAAAAAAATATATGTATATATATAGAGAGAAGCCAACTCTGTGGGTGGCCAAAGACCTGTTCTTCACTGTAGCTTCTGTGCACGTGTGATTAGGCACTAATAGGGCTTTCAAGACTTTCCTTTCAGCCTCCACTGTAGCACAGCGGATTAAAGCCCTGGCCTGAAGCACCGGCATCCCACATGGGCGCCGGTTCTAGTCCCGGCTGCTCCTCTTCGATCCAGGTCTTTGCTGTCACCAGGGAAAGCAGTGGAAGATGGCCTAAGTCCTTGGGCTCCTGTACCCACGTGGGAGAACTGGGAGAAGCTCCTGGCTCCTGGCTTCGGATCCGTGCAGCTCCCGCCTTTGCGGCCATTTGGGGAGTGAACCAGCCAATGGAAGACCTGTCTTTCTGTCTCTACCTCTCTCTGTAACTCTTTCAAATAAATAAATCTTTAAAAAAAAAAAAGACTTTCCTTTCCCCAGTGAAAGACTACACTAGCCCACTCCTCTGCCACTGAAGGACATTCTAAGAGGGTTTGGCAGGGGGAGGGGTCTGGGGGTCAAGGGATGGCATCCATCCAGGATTGTTCAAGTGCGATACAGAGTCCAAGTGCACCCAAAACAAACCACCCTGCAGAACTGAGTGCGCTTGGGCTCCTGTGGCCCCTAAATTGTTAGAAGAATGAGCCTGGGGCTGGAGACAAAGTAGATGCAGCACAGGCCGTTACTGGTGCTGTAGGATCCCTCCCAGCAGGAGAGGGATATGACAGGGACAGCAATACGTTCATCATGGAAGTCCCTGGAGGGCGGTCATGTCTGGGAGCCAGGACTCTATTTGCACTGAAACCTCTCTAGGCTGGTTGAAGCCTAAGATTTCCCACAGGAAATCAGACACAGGTACAGAAATTTTTAGAGGCAATCGGTTTGTTTATGGAGAGATGAGGCCGTCTCTGTTCCCCGAGGGATATGGTAGAATTGGCTGGAAGAACTAAGTAGATATTGGAGCCTGAAGAAGCTGATAGAACAAGGGACACAACCCGTGTTGAATGCTACCAGGTACCCAAACCCCTAGGGTTGTCTGTGCTGGTCGGGGATCCGTATGTTGTAGGGGAGAGATGGCAGCAAGCCACATCCAGAGAAAAAGAGTTTGACGAGTGTTTCAGACATGCTTCAGAGTGTGCAGCTAAGAACAGCCTTGCAGATCACAAGAGGGAAGCATGCTAGGGAGCTTGCAGGGTTCTGCGAGAAGGCCGTGCTCGGGTGAAGACACAGCAGCCTTGTGCCGCGGCTGCTGGTTGATTGTAGTTGCTGTGGCTGGTAGTTGTACTTTACCTGCAGTTTTTTTTTTTATTTAATGAGCATAAATTTCCAAAGTACAGCTTATGGACCACAATAGCCTCCTCCCCCCCATATCTTCCCTCCCACCCACAACGCTCCCCTCTCCCACTCCCTCTCCCCTTCCCCTTCACATCATGATTAATTTTCAATTATCTTTATATACAGAAGATCAATTTAACGTATGTTAAGTAAAGATTTCCACATTTTGCTCCCACACAGAAACACAAAGTGTAAAATACTATTTGAGTACTAGTTATAGCATTAAACACCTAAGAGTAATTGTGTATTAATTACAGAGTTCAACCAATAGTTTTAAGTAGAATATAAAATGCATCTTTTGTATTGTTGTTTACCTGCAGTTTTGATTGCCACAGGCAACTGTGCTCTGAAAAATAGTCAATGGGAAGCTGCAAAGGTAAACAATTCAGAAGCTGGCCATCGTGGGCCTTTCGGAGCAGTGTGCTGGACTCCTGCGACATCCATGCGACATCCTGTGACAGTTGTTGCTGATTTTTTTACTGTATCTAATGTATGCATTTAAAAAAATTCATAACTTCATCTGTCTAGAATTTTATTTTTACGATTTATTTTATTTACTTGAAAGGCAAAGTTACACAGAGGCAGAGAGAGAGAGAGAGAGAGAGAGAGAGAGAGAGAGATCTTCCATCCACTGGTTCACTCCCCAAATGGCCTCAGTGGCCCGGAGTTGTACCAATCTGAGGCCAGGATCCAAGAGCCTCTTCTGGGTCTCCCACGCAGGTGCAGGGGCCCAAGCACTTGGGTCATCCTCCATTGCTTTCCCAGGCCACAGCAGAGAACTGGATTGGAAGAGGAGCAGTCAGGACTTGAACCAGCACCCATATGGGATGCCAGCGCTGCAGGCGGAGGCTTAGCCCGCTACACCACAGCGCCAGCCCCTAATTTATACATTAAAATTTATCATGGGTATATATGTTTATTACAGAAAACTATATATATATATATATATATATACACGATTCAACATGATCTGTGGTTGTAGGCATCCACTAGGGGGTCTTGGAACATAGCCTCCACAGATAAAGGGAGTAACTACATGTAATTTGGAGTGGGAAAGAGTGTTGAGGAAGCATATGTCAAGTTCTTGGCTGCCTGGCAGAGGGAGATGCAAAGTTCTGTATGTTGGATGAGATTAAACACTTATTTTCATAGGGCAATGGACGGGGAAGCCTGGTGGTTCTGCCAAGGGTCAGCCATGGGTCTCTTGGGAACAGGCTACAGGAGACAACAATGGGCTGCCCCTTTGGCTTAAGGTATTTGTCAGGATGGGCTAACCATGCAATACCAACTGCCAAATCTCAGAGGTTTAACCTAATGCAAGTGCAATGCTGGCTCACATCAGTCTAATGCAGTCTGCTCTGCTCCCCGTTACCACTGAGGTGCTCTGCTGCCCATGACCATTGATAGACCCAGCCTCATTCATCTCATAATGCTGCCATCTTGAACACAGGCTTGCAAGAGAGGGAGAAGAGCACAGGGAAGGCATGCCAAGCACTTAACCATCTCAGCCTGCCATTTCTATTCATTTATTCCAGTCATGCGGCCTAGCACTGATGCAAGGACACTGGAAAATGCAGTCCCAGGCTGGGTAGTTGCTTCCCAGCAAAAACCCTCTACTGTGGAAGGGGAGCACAGATCATTGGTGGACAGTTGGATTTCTTGGCTACAACTCACTGGAAGGAGCTCTGTGATATAATTACGCCGAACTATGAGAAGGAAGTTGAGACTGATTCGCAGTGATGAGAGGTAGACTGGGACATTTTGAGCCTACGTTTTAGACTCAAACTTAAGTTTTGGTTGTTGATGCAGAAGTACCTGCAGGGAGGCATATGCGAAGGCTGGCAGCTACACTAAAGGTAGTGGGGACTAAGGACCCTGAAGCCTTACCTTAGATAGGGAGGAAGCCACCAGCCAAGAGAAGCAGTCCCAGGCTGGAGTCAGCTGAGTACTGGGCACTGCACAGGACCCGTTCTTGGGTAGCTTCTCCAACACTCTCCCTCTCAAATAGATTCCCAGCAAACAGGCAAACACAGCTTCAGATTAAGCTAAAAGTAGAGACAGAGCTGTAACCAACATTTTTTTAAAGATTTCATTTATTTATTTGAGAGGCAGAGTTACAGCGAGGGGGAGAGACAGAGAGAGAGATCTTCCATCTGCTAGTTCACTCCCCAAATGGCTGCAACAGCTGGAGCTGGGGCAATCTGAAGCCAGGAGCCCAGAGCTTCTTCTAGGTCTCCCACGTGGGTGTAGGGTCCCAAGCACTCGAGCCATCTTCTGCTGTTTTCCTAGGCACATCAGCAGGGAGCTGGATTGGAAGTGTAGGAGCCAGGACTCGAACCGGAGCCCATTTGGGATGCTGGCACTGCAGCCAGAAGCTTAACCTACTATGCCACAGCACCAACCCCTGAGCAGGGATTCTTAGTTGTAGTCTTCCACTTCTGGGATTCACGGAGGGCTTCTCTGTGATCCGATCTATGCCTCACTGAAATACAGGGGTTGACCACAGCCGTATGCTGAGTAAAGTGGGATAGGCTGGAGGACTCTGTCAATACCTAAATCACATCCAGCCCACAACCACTGAATGAGTGCTGGGCGGCTTTGGACAGGAGGGGGCGGGGTGACGGACCAGTATCTGAGTACCCTGACTGTTTGGGGACACCCCAAGATAGATGCGAAGCAGTGCCGAAGCTGAAAGGAGACAGACAGCTCTCCTTCCAGCTCCCTGACAACTAGAGACACGTTCAATGCAGCCAATCAGATGCTCCCGCCCCGTGGCAGGAGATTATCTGTAATGACAACAGCAAAGCCACGAGTCGGCTGGCACAGGGGCAAGTGTCCAGAGATGGCAGTGTTAGTGACAGCACATAGCAGTCTGCTGCTACTCTCAGAGGCATCTTGGCTGCAGCTCGTCTCCCTTGTCTGATGATTAGATACCAAAACCTTGGGATGATTCCGTGCACTCTCTCCTCCCAATAGGCGGAAGCAGGCTAGCACTGTTTGTGGTATTTGCAGCCCATTACCCTGACACATGCCCAAAACAAGTATGATCCTGTTCTGTGCCCCATGGAGCTTGCAGTTGAGCTTCTGCTTTGAATAGCTTGTAAAACCAACTATGTGGCGAGGACTAAAATCATGGAAAGACTAAACCCATGGAAAGAGTTGGAACAGTTCAAACTGATATAGACAAACGGCAAAGAACTGAATAGCATATTCTGCAAATGCCACCATCCACAGCAGCTGAGAAGATGGGATATAGTCGGAAGGCAGGTCTGGTCAAGGAAAGCTGATCTTCCTTTTTTTTTTTTTAAGATTTATTTATTTATTTGAAAGTCAGAGTTACACAGAGAGAGGAGAGGCGGGGGGAGGGAGGGGGAGGTCTTCCATCCACTGGTTCACTCCCCAGTTGGCCGCAACCGTCGGAGCTGTGCCAATCAGAAGCCAGGAGCCAGGAGCCTCTTCCAGGTCTCCCACACGGGTGCAGGGGCCCAAGGACTTGGGCCACCTTCTACTGCTTTCCCAGGCCACAGCAAAGAGCTGGATCAGAAGAGGAGCAGCCGGGACTAGAACCGGCACCCATATGGATGCCGGCGCTTCAGGCCAGGGCGTTAACCCATTGCGCTGTGAGGTGATGAGGTGGGATCTCAGCTGAGCCTCAGGGACTGGGGACGTTCGGGAGAGGCAGAAGAGACACACTGGCAAGCAGCTCGCTCCCCCAGCAGCAGCCACGCCATCGGGGTCAGGAAGCGGTGACTCCCAGAACCACGGCTTATGGCTCGCCAGAGTTTCTCAGTGCACCTGCACACACAGTGTGCCTTGGTGAGGAGTGAGAGCACTGTGAGGAAAGTGGGGCAGAGCTTTTCATTATTCCTTGTTGGCTGGATCTTGGAGCTCAAGATCCAGCCCATGTAAAGTGCCTTGCCAAAGATCAGAGAATCACAGAAGCACAGTGAGGGAGGACAGCTTCTCCTGCTCACCAGAGCTCTTTTGACAACACCCGCGTGGATGGGGCTGAGGCCAAGGCCTGGTAGCACACTTTTGATCCGGTGTAGGGGCTCAGAAGGTTCAGAAAGTTCTTCCTTGGGTGGAGCTGAGCTGTGTGCCCTATGAATCTGTCAGCAAGCTCAGAACTGATGCACAACGGTGCCCGGACTGGAACTCACGTGCTTAACCCCCAGGCCAGACCCATGGCATTGTCTCTGAGGCCTTGTCTTCTCCCTTACTGCCCTGCGGGGTTGGGGGGTGGGGTGGGCAGGCAGATCAATGGGAAAGAGCAGAAGTTGGCGGAGGTGGGGGTGCAAGGCAGCCAACAAGGCAGCCTGGCCTCTGGTTCCCTCCCTGGCCCTGAAAACAATTTGCTCGTCTGGCGTGCTAATTTGCTTTACATCTTCCCTTATTAATCACATTGTTTTGCACAGGCCTGTGAGCTTCAAATGTGTTTGTTATGACTGCAATTATGTGTGACTGACCACGGACCCAGCAGTCTGGAAGCGGGATTGCCCTCTCCACCCCACCCCCCACCCCCTCCCCCACCCCATACCCCCAACCCCCACCCCTAGCACGCCCACATTCCAGGGATCTCTGCTACAGCCCCAGCCTGCTCTGCCTGGAAAGACTGTGGAGAGGAGCCGGCTGCCCAGAAGCTCACCCAGTGCCTTCACCCATGAAGCCTGGGCCCTCCGCCGTGTGGGCCAACGGATTATTTCAGGGTGGGTTCAGAAGCCGGGATGGAAGGCGTGCCACCTTGCCTTCAGTGCGCCTACCTGCCCCTCCCAGGAGGGCAGCGACAGACGCGGAGGGGATGAAATGACCAACCTCTGAAGCACATGAGAAAGCAGCCCCCAAACACACTTCCACTTGTCAGCAACGCCATGAGGCTTTGCCTGAGAAAGAGGAGCGCCTTCCAGTTGCAAACTGCTTAATAAGAACCAGCTCGGAACGCAGAGAGAGGCTACCGAAGGCCCCGCGCCTCCGAACAAAGCCAGACGGGGTCTATTATTTTTAAATGTCAACTGGATGGAGGCTCTGACAGGGAGAAGGATGAGGCGCCTCTTTTCCTGAAAGCCCAGATGAGGCTGCCCATGCTTGCAGGGAGGTTTCCCCCATGTATGCAACCTTCTCGGCTCCTTGCTGCTTTTCTGCAAGGTGCGCACTGTGGTGCCAGGAGCTGGGGCAGGTCCTCGCCTGGGTGCCCTCCCGGAGGCAGGCCAGCAGCACATCTGGTCTCCATTAGCTCCTCTGCCTCCCTCCTCCAGGCCCCCTCCTATTCTCATTGGTGACAGGCTGCAGGAGGTGTCTTGACAAAAGCCTTGCTGAGGGACCCCCGGTATGCCTCGCCCCTCTGCTTGGTCTGCTGGTGTTGTTGGACCCTTGGGGGGGTCGCTCCGAAGCGGGTCAGTCTGTCAGCTCATCTCTCTGTCAGTCAGCTTGTCCATCTGTCGCTCAGCCAATTATTTTCGGAGAGGATGGGGGGACACACAGATCGCAGGAAGGACACATCTCACAGCACGCAAACAGCAGGGAAGCAAAGGCCCCAGTGGCCCAGGGAGGCATAAGTGCTGAGAATCTGGGCAGCGGAGAGGTGGGCGGGGCTAATTTGCGAAGTCTTCCAGGGGGGAAGGCATTTCAAGATTGGACTAGGGCTTTTTTTTTCCCCAACAAACCGGGGATGTGAGGATTTAGTCAAGTGATATGGAGAGTTCTACTCTCAGCTCTGTCTCTGATTAGTTTGAGAACCCTGGACAAGTTTGCTCTGGGCTCTGAACGCCCAGCTGCATCCCTCAGGGACAAATAGGGACACAGTAGGCCAGATGAGCCCTGCATGCCCTACTGGCTCCTGTGCACCCAGGTTCTTCCTCTGATTCCCGTGAGGGAGAAAGAAAGGTTTTATAATCCACCCGGGGCTTCTGGCCTGAGTCAGTTCTCTGAACACAGCTCTCTAAATGGAGGAAGCCATTGCTAATAGAAGTACAGAGAGCCAGGGCCAGCCGCTTTCAATCAAGCTCCTTGCTGATGGGCCTGGGAAAGCAGTAGAAGATGGCCCAAGTCCTTGGGCACCTGCACCCACGTGGGAGACCCAGAAGAAGCTCCTGGCTCCTAGCTTCGGATCAGCCCAGCTCTAGCCGTTGTAGCAATTTGGGGAGTGAACCAGTGGATGGAAGATCTCTCTCTCTCTCCCTCTCTCTCTCTCTCTCTGTGTGTGTGTGTAAAACTGCTTTTCAAATAAATAAATAAAACTTCTTTAAACAAAAAGAAAGAAACATGGAGAGACAATTAGACAAATAGATGCAGAGGCAAGCACCCCTGGCCAGGGCACCCCTCTGCTAAAGAGCACACTCCAGGAGCTGATCCATCCTGCAGCAGGTTCATGGAAGCAGTGGCCCCTGGGTTTGAGTGCTGTGGAACAGACAGGCCATGTATGGTACTGCTAGAGGGGCAAGAGAGACTGCTTGGAGGCAGTGGATTTTCCAGAGGGTTGGAAGGGGGTAGGAACGAGGCTTGGCAGGGAGAAAGAGAGAAATGGTGGCAGGGCTCAGAATCTCACCCCTCCTGTGCAAGCTGTGTCTTCTTTTCTCCTTCTCTGTATGTCCTATCTGAGCTAATGGCTGGGGCCAATGCCAGTCCAGAGTCGACTTCAACAGCAGCCGGTCATAGAAACGTTAATCTGAAAGGGCCTTTAGAAGCCAGCCAGCCCACCAAGGTTGCTGAGGCAGAGAGAAGGAAAGACATTTACTTGTCCAGAGAATACAGTGAAAAAAAAAAAAAAAAAAAAAAACAAGAGCATGCAAAAAGCAAGTCTTGAGGACTCAGTTGCCTGGAAAGGTTTCACAGGGTGCTGCTGCAAGTTGTCAGTCTCCATCTTGCAGAACAGTAGGAGAGCCGTAGGTGCACAAGGCAAAGGGATTCCAGGCAGAAAGAACCACAGTGCACATAGGACTCCCAGCTAGCCAAAGCCAACTTGGAGGAAATGGTAAAGGCAGTCTCCAAGAGCTAGAGGAAAGGGGCTGGGTTGGAGGCTCAGATAGTGGATCTGAGGTAGATTCCGGAAGGTCTTGAAGGCCAGCCTGGGGAATTCGAGCTGTACTTTGCATGTATCAGGGAGTTCCTGGTTTTTACACAGGGAGATGATCAGATGCTTACTTGGAAGCATTCAGATTATATTCGGTGCCATTAACGGAAGCCTTCTCATCTACAGGCTCAGAGCTCAGCTGGCCTGGGTTCAAACCCTGGCTCTGCCACTTACTCGCTGTGTGGTCTAGGCGTGTTACACAACCTTTTCATGGCCCAGTTTCTTCAGGTGTTTGGCACAGCAGGAGAAGTCCCCACTTGGGACACCTGCTCCCCTCGTCAGACTGCCGCCAGTTTGAGTCCCGGCTATGCTGCCTGTGATCCAGCTTCCAGCTAATGTGCACCCTGGGAGGCAGCAGGTGGCAGTTCAAGAGCTTGGGTCCCTGCCATCCACGTGGGAGACCTGGATGGAGTTCTCAGCTCCTGGCTTCCACCTGGCCCAGCCCTGACTGTTGTGGGTATGTGGGGGAGTGAACCAACAGATGGAAGATCTCTCTTGCTATCTTTCAAATAACAGATGAAAAATAAGTTAACTAGTTAGAAAAAAACAGACCATCTTGCTCTCATAGGTTTTTCTTTGATGGTAAGACATGTGAATTGCTTAAAACAGAGCCCGGCCCATCTCAGAAATAATGCTGGTGCTATCTTCATTTCATACAGGAGGATTGGAAGGCTCAGAGAGGTAAAGTCAGTTGCACGGGACCACACAGCCAGTCTGTGACAGAACTAAGTTGCAAAGCCAGAACCTGGGTTGATTTGTGCCTTAGGTGTCTCCAGGGGCCCTGTGAGGGATGCCCTAAAATGCAAGAGACTAGAGCCCCACACCACCACTTGGGAGGCTGTTACAATCGCTGGGGCATGAAGATGCTGGGTGGGACCCAGGAGAGCCACTTTGCCCAGCCAGGCTGTCATTTGGGAGTCCCGGAGGAGCTGGCCTGGCCCCGAGAAGACCTGTTCTTTCCATCAGTGAGGCTGGGGAGGTTAATGGCATTCCCAGGAAGGGCTAGGGATTAGGGGAGCCTGCACTTCGGAGCCAAATTCTTTCACCTCTAGTGAGTTTTCCAGAGTTTCTCCCTCTGCCCCCCAGTGCCTGGCCCCAGGAAAAAAAAAGAAAGGGGTGGGGGTGGGGGTGGGCTGAGACCTCCCGCTCCCCAGCCCCACGGCCCAGGCTGGAGGAGAGTGCGGCCCCCCACCGGGCTGGCCCTGGTCCCGGCTGTGGCTGTTCCGGCACAAGCTGTGGGAAAGGAGGAAGGGGGGGTGGGGTGGTGCGGGACCCTTCAGGGGCTGGACAATTAGAGAGAAGGCACATTCCAGGGGAATCCACATCTGGGATGAGCGTGAGCCGGGGCCAGCCCCATAATCCATTGCAGATGTGCCGGCCAGCAGCAGATGTGGGCAGGACCTCCCTCACGGGCGGCCAGGGGACAGGGTGTGGTGGGGGGGCAGTGCACAGGGGCGAAGAGGAGATGAGGATCAGCTCCCAGACAGCACCGAGCAGCTCTTTTCAGGACATGGCTCCCTGGCTGCCATTCCTTGTATGGCATCTTGCCCAGGGTGGTGCAGCCAGGCTGAGAGACCTGAGACCTTGGCCTCCACTCCATGTTTCTGGCTGCAGAGCTTAAGCCAAGATGTCAGCAGCCCCCAGGTTGGGCTTCTCTGCACCCTAAGGAGACTTTTTCCTTTGGGTGTCAGTTGCAGGGGTCTCGCTGAGGCAGGGAGGAGTTTGGGAGCTAGGTCTGACTCCATCCAGCTCCAGCCTGCTCATCCTGGCCCCAGTTCCAGTCTCTAGGGACCCTGGGGATAGTATTGCCAGGAGGAAGTCTAAAGTACTTTGCAGTACCAGGAACTGCTGATGTCCCTACACCCAAGTGGGCAGGGCCAAATGACATGTAGCTCACAGTGCTTGCCCCTCAGCACCAGAATAGTGGGCACCCCTACCAAGGGCTTGCTTGTTGAAGGGGTTGACAAAGGCTAGCCACGGGTTCAGGGGCAGGTGGATGCAGTGGGTATGGGATACAAGGAAGGATATCTCAGATTTCTGAGTGGGGACGTGGAATCGCTCATCACCCATCACCAGGTATGCTCAGCAGGGCACCTGCAATTGGAGAATCACCATAGAATGGCAAAATGGGGAGGAGAGGGACCAGCGCTGTGGCATAGCTGGTAAAGCCTCCACCTGCAGTGCTGGCATCCCATATGGGCGCCAGTTCAAGTCCCGGCTACTCCACTTCCAATCCAGCTCTCTGCTATGGCCTGAGAAAGCAGTAGAAGACGGCCCGAGTCCTTGGGCCCCTGCACCCATGTGAGAGACCCAGAAGAAGCTCCTGGCTTCTGACTTTGGATTGGCACAGCTCCAGCCGTTGCTGCCATTTGGGGAGTGAACCATCGGAAGGAAGACCTCTCTCTCTCTCTGCCTCTGTCTCTCTATAACATTATCTTTCAAATAAATAAATAAATCTTTTCTTAAAAAATAAAGAATGAAGAGGAGATTTACACCTGCCCTGGTCTGTTGCAACCCTTTCATGTCACAAGGAAGGCGTGGAAGCTCAGAGGACGAGACATACATGCTGGCCGCAGGTGAGAGGGACGGTGGCAGAGCTGAGGCGTGAGTGCTGGGCTCCTCATTTCCCACGGCCACGGCTGCTTGCTGGCATGAATGGGTGAGTGAGTAGGTGAGTGGATGAATGAATGGAAAGGCTTAGCTGCTCGAATGGAGTTGTGGCCTGGCCAAAGCTTTGTAGACACAAGTGCGTGTGTCCATTGCCAGCAACTCAGCCACAGACAGCTCATCACTTTTCTCAATTGTCTAGGCCACATCACGCACTGCAAGGTGACAAACTCCAAAGAAAAGGGGAAGGAACCAGCCAGGTCACCCAGCAGGCCCAGGCCAGGGGTAGGATGTGAAGCCTCATGTCCCTGGAGCCCCCGCTCCTCACCTCTTTGTGCCAGAGCTAAAGACAACTTGCAGCCATTTCACAGGCAAGGAAACCGGAGACAGCCCCAGAGGGGGCGCAAGACTGATTGCAGGATGAGTTTTAAATCAGGCCTGGCAGGACACTGCCTGGAATGGATTCCTGTTGGCCTGAGCAGCGTTCCAGGCCCCTGTGGGCCCAGGCAGCTCCCCCCCTTCTCCCGCCCCGCCAAGAGCAGTTTCACTCTGGACGAACGACAGGTGGCAGCAGAGGACTGTAGTAGGCGCCTAGGCCTTGACTCATCGTCTTACCCAGCCCCCTCTTTCCTGAGGCTGGCAGTTGGCCTGTTGGGTACCCTGAGCGCTCAGGGAGCCCCTTGGGGGAGGCATGCAGAGAAGGGATGGGGGTCCTTACCGAATAGCAGCATCCTGAGCCCGGTGAAAGGCAAGACGGAACACCTGAGAGAGAGGGCAGGCAGGGGAGATGTTAGGAGGGGGAGCTGCTGACAGACAGGCAGGGAGGGAGGGGCAGTGGCACAGAGAATAGGCTGAGAGCTGAGGGCAAGTGGAGACTGTTACTTCCATGTACCCATACTGAGAGGGTGGCACTTCTCAGCTGGAAGCATCTCCCAGGACACAGATTCCAAATACTCCATCTTGCAGATGGGGACAGAGACTCAGAGAAGATGTGATGCGCTTGAAAGAGCTTTCATTTTCTACCTCTGCCTCCTACTGTCTATAAGATCATGACCTGCTCTCACCACACAGGGTAGACACGTGATTTCCTAGCCAGGATCTGAGCTCTGCCATCTTGAGCCTGCTCGCCTACGCTACGGCATCCGTGCTATGTCAGCATCAACTAAAGGGGCCATATTTTTCAAACCAAAAAAAAAATCAGGCCAGATTGCCTAATGCTTACTCTGATCACAGAGCAGAGTATTTAAAATTAGGCTTGTCCCCGGAAATCTGGGCCATCTGGTTACTGTCCTGTTACTCCACCCATTGCCTTCCCCTTCACACACAGGACTGGAGATGCCCCCAGCTGTTAGCCAGGCCCCGAGGCTGAGAAATGAGGAAAAGGGAAAGAGAGCTAACACACACTGAACTCTTGCCATGTGTCAGGCATTTTCCGTCCATTATCTCATTGACTTCCCATGACAACCGTGTGAGGTGGGTACCCTTATAATCTTCATTTCACAGAGGAGGAAGCAGCTTCAGACAGCTGGACTCACTTACCCAAGGTCACACAAAGACGGAGACAGGCAGAGGAGGCTCCGTGACTCCAGGGGCGGTAAAGCGGACCTCTCCGATAGAGAGAGCCTTGCTACGGAGTGAAGGGAAAACACTGGGGCAGAAATGTCACCCCAAAAGCTCCTGGGAACTGCGGATGTGTCAACAGAGGCCAGGAGATCAAGTGAAGTAGATGCCAGCTTTGCTTTTTCACCACCCTTTGGAACACGCGGCCAGCCCAGAGGCCCTGTACACTCAAGACATACTGGCTCACGTCTGCAGGCAGGTGAGGAGCTTGGGGGAGACTTGGAGCCCAAAACACAGAGACAGCACCGAGAGAGGATGCAGCAGACAGGCCTGCTCTGTGCGGCCCCCGGGACTGAGATAAGAGGTGGTGGCTGAAGGGGGACTTTCTCAGACTCCAAGCTATCTTGACATGAAAACTGGCTGCCTTGAGAAAGAGTGAGCTCACCATCACTGGTGGTATGCATATTGGGTGAAGCTGATCCCTTGGTTAGAAAAAAAATAAAACCACTGTAGAGCAGGCTCAAGCTTCGAAACTCACTGCAGCCCCACCCAAGACTCAGTGAGCCTATGACTGGAGTTGGAGTTGGAGTCCTCCAGTGTCACCCCCGGGCTGGGGAGATCCCACAACTGTCCTCCACCACTAGTGTCGCCCATCTCTCGGGGCCAGGAACTCATTGCTTAGGTTGCACTTAAGTCCCTCTTACTGCAGTCATTTTTTGTTCCATGCAGGCCTGGTTCCCAAGAATGCAGGCGCAGAGGGAGCCCAAAGCAAGACCAGGAGAGAACCACGGGAGATGCATTCCTGGCTAGCAAACACTGAGCACATTATTGGCCAGTGACAAATGGAGGAAAACACCTCCAGAAGACATTCATTTGGGATATAGTGACACTGTTTCTTTAATGACACTCTCTTTCCTGACTGATTTTGGAGTCAAGGGCCTCGCACTTGAAAAGTGGTGAGGGTGGTGCATCCCCCCACCCCACCGTGTTTCACTATTTGGAACATAACATTAACCAACCACTTGAGGTAAGGCCAAGCATTTTCCTGCTACTGTCAGGAAATCTTTTCTTAGGGCTAATCTAGATGTCAATTACAGTGCCAACAGACCATTGTGGAGAGTTAAATTTGCATAATGTTCTATTGAGTGGGAAGTGCAGATTGTCAGATGGCTGGAAGGTGCGAGAAACCGATGACGGGCCTGGTTTGACCTGACAAGACCCTAGAAGCGTCACAGACTGAGAAAGCCTGGGCTGAAATGGACGGATGACCCATCTCTGATGAATCAAACCTGTTTTCTCTCCTTTCTGCCGGATCTTCATTTCTTTGCCTTAGGTCAACATCCACTGACCAGCTTTGTGGGCAGCACCCAATGGATGCAGCCCTAAAGAGCTATTGCCCCTGCCCTGGAGGCTGAGATGATCTCTAACATTTCTCACCTCTATCCGCTCAGAAATCTGCTCCTTCCATCCCGAGATCCTCAGGAGAGAGCCCTGGCTTTGGAATCTTTTCCGGAAGCAGTGTAATCAACTGTGTGAAGCCAGGAGCCTGTGGAGCAGTGTGAAGAAAGGCTGGCCCGCTGGCCGCATGTGCGCCTGGCTAAGTTACTGTGTAATAGACGCCCGGTTCTATTTCAGACTTGAAACCTGTGGATTTCTGAAAAGGGATGGTCCTGGTTAGGAGGAAGAGCGGAGCAATTAGACAACTTCCAGCTGGGTCTTGGGTCAGGTTCCTCGTAAGTGGAGCCTGAAGGAGGGATTTGGGCTGCATGATTTACTGGTGATACGGCATTCTCAAAAGGCCTGTGAGGCTGGCAATCTGGAGAGGGAAGAGGTAGGAGGCAAGAACAGATTTGATGTCTGGTAAAGTGTAGCGCTGACCTGATCCGTAGTGGAGCGTAAATCACACCACAGAGACGCCCCACCTTGATGAGAGAGGTTGTTGGACTCTTGCATCCTTACGTCATTCACTTATTTCCCTCCCCTAGTGAAGCGGGGGGAGATATAATCTCTCCTATGCCATTCTGAATTGGGTGGCTCCCACCAGCCAAGGGCAAGTCTCTGCGATCTTGCTGTTAGCCATAGCAGTCATGGTAGCTGGGAGAATGGGTGGAGAAGAGAATCTGGCCCAGGCATCAACATTGTCTCCTGCAGCAGAGCAGCTCTCAGGTGTGTAAAGATCTCCCCCTGCTACAAGGTTCGAGAACGTCCACTGCCATGGTTCCACCAATCAGCTAGCAGCTAGCTGCGTCTCATCGACCAGAGCTACTGTGGGTTGGGAATGGAAGCACTGGGGAGTTGGCCCTTGCGTTCTAGTGGGACAAAATTGCCAGCTTCCAGGTCAAGGAGGCCACATGGCTGAGACAGGCAGGAAGCTGGGGGAGTGGGGGCAGCAGGTAAAGGTGCCTCCAGGGTGGTTTCAGGTCATCAGGTGTGAGAGGGCCACCTCTTTGAGAGACAAGGTTTGAGGCTCCCCCAGGCTCATCTGCTTTTTCATTAGGATTAAAACTGGAATTAATCCAGAGGGATTATTTACATGATGCTCTATAGTTTTGTAAATTGCAGCATTTCCTTTTCCTTTTCCTTGTTCATTTCTAACTTTTTTTTTTTTTAGTTAAAATGTCAACGAGTACTAATATGTAGGAGGAAACCAAGGGAATAGCTTGGTGCCCGTACTGAGGCTGGTATGGTGCCTAATAATGATAGCTGCTGCCACCTATGGAGCACTTAATATGTACCAGGCACCTACTGAGCACTCACTTTCAGGCATTATTAGTTCACTGAATCCTCCTAACAGGACTCAGAGTTGTACTGTACAAGGGGTAGGGGGATGTGTCACTGATGACCCCTGGCTTCAGAACCGAATGTGGTGCCATTTCTCTGAGATGGGGAACACTGGAGAAGAAGCTCCTCTCTGGCCTCAGCTTTTTGCTTCTCTATGTAGAAAAAATTCAACTTTCTATAAACCGCGTTAAAGCCCTGGCCTGAAGTGCCAGCATCCAATATGGGCGCCGGTTCGAGTCCCAGTTGCTCCTTGTCCAATCCAGCTCTCCGCTCTGGCCTGGGAAAGCAGTAGAAGATGGCCCAAGTCCTTGGGCCCCTGCACCAATATGGGGGACCTGGAAGAAGCTCCTGGCTCCTGGCTTCGGATCAGCCGTTGCGGCCATCTGGGGAGTGATGCAGTGGATGGAAGACCTCTCTCTCTCTCTCTCTCTCTCTCTCTCTCTCTGTAACTCTGCCTTTCAAATAAATAAAATAAATCTTTAAAAAAAGAAAATTCTAAAACTTATTAGAGATGTGCTGAGTTCTGACTGAGAAGTTTCTAGATTTCAGACTTCCTCTTTTTTTTTTTTTTGATGACTCTTTACAGGCATACTTGTGTGTCAAAACTGCCCACATTTGGGGGCCAGCGCTGTGGCACAGCAGGTTAACGCCCTGGCCTGAAGCGCCGGCATCCCATATGAGTGCCAGTTCTAGTCCAGGCTGCTCCACTTCCAATTCAGCTCTCTGCTATGGCCTGGGAAAGCAGTGGAAGATGGCCCAAGTCCTTGGGTCCCTGCAACCACATGGGATGCCCGGAGGAGGCTCCTGGCTCCTGGCTCCTGGCTTCGGATCAGCACAGCTCTGGCCGTTGCAGCTAGTGGGGGAGTGAACCAGTGGACAGGAGACCAATCTCTCCCTCTCTGCCTCTCCTCTCTCTGTGTAGCTCTGACTTTCAAATAAATAAATAAATCTTTTTAAAAAAAAGCCACATTTGCATGAAACTCAGCCACTCCTCAGAGGGACATCAACCCTTGATTGCCTGAGGAGAAAATTAAGGCTTTATGTCTCCATCTTCCCTTACCCCCAGCAAACTGTTGGCCGCAGGGATGTATAAGGAGATGTGCATTTTCTACCTTGTCTCTTCTCCAATGGCCAATTACAAGAGAATTCCATTTTGATGGTAAGTAACCAAACTGCTTTAAATTCTCAAGTACTTAAAGGTGATACAACATTGAGGCCTCAGCCCCTTTACATGGATTATCTTATTCACATCCAATAGGATGCTTTTAGCTGCAAGTCAAAGAAATGATGACTCCACCTGGCCCAACCAGTTAGGCAATTGATTATCTCAGTTAGCTGGATGGCCAGAGGTAGAGTGGGCTTAGGTGTGACAAAATCAATGACTCAATAATGTCGTCAAGGGACTAGGATCACTGAGTCTATCTGTTTTGCTGTCTTTCCCGAAAGCTCCCCTTGAGGCTGAGCATCACTTCCATGCATAAACATGGCCTGGAGAAAGCCAGGAACTCTGTGTCCTTAGGGGGGAAAGCAATCTTTCCCACAGCCCTCCTGTGTCCTCAGCTTGGGACTGGGTCACCTAGTCATTCTTGAATCAGTCATCAGCCAGGGGGGCTAAAAGAACATGATTGGAGTAGCTGAATTATTTGGAATGGAAAGAAGGTTACCACTGGCTGAGGTATAGCAACAAAATAACTTGTCCAAAGTAACACACCTAGTAAGTGACAAAACCCGACAAATAAATCCAGTGCTTCCCTATTTTGCTGTATTTTTTCTTGATTACTAAATACTTGTTAATGGCCAAGTGCTTACTGCAGTAGTACAAAGAGGTCCTTATTATCCGAGCATTCACTTTCTAAGTCCCTGCAGTCATAAGGTTGGGTAGGAAAGCAAGAGACCATTAAAATATTCACTAGTGAACTGGCCAATTATAAAATTACTCTGGCATCTCTCCCAGATTAACACAAGCATCTAGGCCAGTCTGTTCTGATTGTCAGATATTGCAAACAATCCAAGAGTAAAGAGCAAACGCAATGCCACTGGTGTTGCAAAGCCAAACCGCAAACACTAGAAAAGATGCAGGAGTTGGTGAAATCAACAAATGTGATAACGGAAAACTGCTGGCGTCTCAACAAAACCATTGACACAGGAGCGCCTGGCAGAATTAGATCAGCTAACAGTTGAAGAAGAGCGAGTCAACAAGGATGAGAACAAGATAAAGCCTTCAAAAAATAATGAGTTGGCTCTTAAATTATTAAGAGATATCCTGGGGAAAACCAAAGCCCTAGGCTGGTTTATTTTTTGTTTTTTGTTTTTTTATAAAATGACCTTCTTTATGATCATGCTATGAAAAGCAAAGCAAAAGATGTTATCCCACGGTGTCACACAGTTCTCTGAGAAAAAAATCACATGAGAAAGCAACTGATGTTGGAGTCATTTTTTGCTCGCCCTAAGAACCAGGACAAAACCATAATTTCAGCCTAAATTTGTGAAGTATAAGATAAACTGCCTGTCATGATTTTTTGTTTCATTTTTATCTTAAATCCAAATTAGCAGGTTTTTTTTTTTCACTATTTACGTTGACAGTTTAAACAGATTCACTCTAAGTGGGATTTTTCTCGCCAGTAACAACTGTCTGATGAGCAAGAGCCTCTTTGACAGAGTGGTTGAGACCAGCCTTGGTTCCAATCGACGTGGCTCAGCCACGGACTGGTTTTTGGGTTTGGAACAAGTTGCTCAGCTTTTCTAAGCCCAAGTTTTGTCATCTGTAAAATGAGAGAACCTCAGAGGAGTGTCATAAAAATTAAATTCAAGTGCTCATATAAAGCAGTTAGCACAGTCCTTCATGTGTAGTGCTCATTCAATCAATGTTAGCTGTTGTTAAAGTAGCCGCGCAGTGAGAGAGAGAGAGAGAGAGAGAGAGAACTGGCTCCTGAGTCTGTCAGACTTTGGGTTCTAATTCTGGCTCAGCCCTTTCCTCACTGCATGACCTTGGACAAATTGCATTCCTTCTCTGATCCCCAGTCATCTAGAAATTGGATCACACAGGATTTCTGGGATAATCAAGTAATGCAATTGGCACCCAGTCGTCACTGTCGATTAGCAAGTAGTAGTTTCTGTTTCACTGTGTTGTATGTCGCATCAAGTGTTGTGTGCCTATGTATGGGTATGCATGGTGAGGACGGGTATGAGGAGACTTTGAACAGTTCAAGCAAAAATGGAATTACTTAGCAAGTAGGGGTCTACCTAGCAGTGAAGACACAGGTGAAATGCCAGCTACCCACAGCGTAATACCGGGGTTTGAGTCCCGGCTCTGACTCCTAGCTTCAGTTCCCTGCTAATGCAGATGCTAAGAGGCAGCAATGGGGCCGGCGCAGTGGTACACTAGGTTAATCCTCTACCTGCAGTGCTGGCATCCCATATGGGTTCTGGGTTCTAGTCCCGGCTGCTCCTCTTCCAGTCTAGCTCTCTGCTGTGGCCCAGGAAGGCAGTGGAGGATGGCCCAAGTGCTTGGGCCCTACACCTGCATGGGAGACCACGAGGAGGCACCTGGCTCCTGGCTTCAGATCGGTGTAGCTCTGGCCATGGCGGCCATTAGGGAATGAACCAACAGAAGGAAGACCTTTCTCTCTGTCTCTCTCTCACTGTCTGTAACTCTACCTGTCAAATAAATAAAAATCTTAAAAAAAAAAAAGAGGCAGCAATGATGATTCAAGTAGTCGTATGCCTTGCAACAGTGGGGGTTGGGCCAGCTGAAGCTGGTATTTGGGAGCACAAGCCAGGTTTCCCACGTGGGTGGCAAGGACCCACGTATTTGAGTCCCCAGCCACTGCCTCCCAGGATGCACATTAGCAAGAAGCTGGAATTCGAAGTGGAGCCAATACTCAAAACCAGGCACTCCCATATGGGATGTGGGCATCCAAAGACGGGTAGAGAGGTCTTAACCACTATGCCAAAGAGCCAGTCCTCTTTTCTTCTTCTTTTTTTTCCTTGCATTTGGATGCAAAAGCTTTCCAAAACCCATGCACAGCTTTTTTAGAATACACATTTTCCCATGAGCTTTCAAAGTACCCTCATGTAAGAAGCGCAAGGGAGTGGGGGACATGTGCCCGGTCCTCAACAGGCTTCACATCTCAGAAAGAAAATCACCAACTTGGTTTGTGGCACCTACGTGTGCTGGATGGGCCTCCATTTTCTCTTGCGTGGTGTTAAAGTCCTTACATGAATGCATCCATAAGGATCTCAATTTCTGAGACTCTATGTATGACTCTGGAAACAAGCAGAGAGCAACTCAAGAAAACTTGGGTCCAAGGTTGCGATGCTGTAGCTTATAAAAGAAGCTCTTCAGAGGGGAGGGGAGAGTGTTAGTCAGGTGGAATGACCAGCTTTGGGACCAGACAGATCTGGATTTAAAACTTAGCTCTTGCACTTGCTATTTGGATCCCCTAGAGCCTCTAAACTCCTCTCTGAGCCTTCAGTGTCCTCCTCTGTGTAATGGGACTAAGTAACCCTGCCTTAGAAAGATAGGGTGAGAAAGAATCTAGTCCAGGTGTGTGAAAATGCCTCAGCGCTGTAGTGTAGCAGGTAAAGCTGCCACCTGCAGTGCCAGAATCTCATATGGGTGCTGGTTGAAGTCCTGGCTGCTCCACTTCCAATCCAGCTCTCTGCTATAGCCTGGGAAAGCAGTAGAAGATGGCCCAAGTCCTTAGGCCCCTGCACCTGCGTGGAAGACACGGAAGAAGCTCCTGGCTCCTGGCTTCGAATCAGCACAGCTCCGGCCTTTGCGGCTGATTGGGGAGTGAACTGGCGGATGGAAGACCTCTCTCTCTCTCTCTCTCTCTCTCTCTCTCTCTCTGCTTCTCCTCTCTCTGCCTCTCCTTCTCTCTCTGTGTGTAACTCTGACTTTCAAATAAATAATAAAAATAAATCTTTAAAAAAGAAAAGGAAAGAAAATGCCTCATCCTCAGTAGGTGCCTTGCTTCCTGGAGATTTGGGAACTGGAGCCAGGAGTTTCAGATGGGCAGAAAAGCTGTTGGAGAGCTGGGTACAGTTGGGCAGAATGGCAGGGAATGGCCTTTTCGCAGACACCTTTATAGGGAGGGCACCGTGCCAGGATCCAGCAGAGCAAGCCCACTGCCCTGAGGTCCACGGAGAAACTATCCCCTTGCCAGCGTCTGCCTGGGATTCTCATCAAGGCCTAGAGGGGAAAAAAAAAAAGAAACCAAAATGAAATATATATTTATAACAATAATAATAATTATTCTTTCACCAATTTTCTCTTCCTCCGATGGAATCTGGCAAGGACTACAGAGCAGGAAAACCGCTAAAGTTGAGAGTAATGGTGCCCCCAGGACGAATAAAGAGGGAACTTCAAACCAGCAGATGCTGCCGAAAACCCCAACACAGGAAATATCTGCAGAATGAATTGAGAATTTATGGGGGTTTGGGTTTTTCAGGATTTATAAGCAAGTTCCATGAGTGGAGAAGGGAGATGGAGGAGAGAGCGCAGGGCAGGGTAAGAGGAGTGAGCTGAGGGCAAAAGGCCCCCTGTCTTTCCCCTACCTCCACCCCACCAGCCACAGAAGCAGACCTGCACCACCAGGAGGGGAGCTCAGGGGCCAGGTAGCCTGGGCATATTGAGCTTAGCTGGCCTAGACCGCCACATGCCCCTTGGCATTGGCATTGGTGTCATCCTCATGATGGGCAGGCAGGTGGGTGGAGGCGGGCACAGGGAGCTCCGGGCAAAGCTGCATCGACACTTTGAGCTTTTCCAATCCCAGCATGTCAGAGGCACGTGATGCCAGCTATGGCCGGAGTGTGCAAAGAGGTGGAGCCAAGGGCTTGGGGTGGGAATGAGGCTCCGGGTGCTGAACCCGCATATTGGCGACAGCCCAACCCCCTCCTGGGGCCTCAGTTTTCCCAACTGTAAAATGGTGAGGGTTAGACTACAATAGACAATGGACCTGGTTATTGAGAGAAGGGGAGAAGAAGGGCGCAGGGAAAGAAGGACATGAGGCTGCCAACGCTGGAGAGGGAGGAGAGTAGACAGGGGCCCCTTCCCCAAGCAAAGATGGGCCCTGGAGGCACTGACAATTCTTCCACCAATCTGGGTGTGGGGCTTGTGAGATCACATTGAATTCAGGCCACCCTGGATGCAGGCCCCTCAGATATCCCAAAGGACCCTGAAAGTTTTCCAGTGTCTGGTCTCTGCCCAAAGGGGGATTTGGGAGGAGAGCCAGTCTGCCGCGTTTCCAAGTCAGCGATGCTCAGAACGCTCTGGAAACAGAGACCCTCAGCTTCTCTGCTGGAACGAAAGGCCAGCTGCTGGCCAAAGGAAGGCGTTGCTCCAAGGAGGGAGGGAGGAGAGCAGGGTGAGGTTTGGTGGGAGGCAAAACTTCTCCAGGTCTCCCATAGGTCTTTTAGGGGATCCTTCAGTCCTTGCACTCCAGGTGATGCCCTTCCCCAACCTGCCCTTTTGTCCTTAGAGGGTCAGAAGCACAGGTCCATCCTGCCGGGGGCGGGGGGAGAACCCTGTTTGGGGAGGTGTTCCAGCTGCAGCCTGACAATCACTTATCATTGGGGAAGCTGTTGGGAACACGTCTTCATTAGATTAGGGGTTTAGTGGGAAGGTTACGGTACATTAAGATGTCTTCCAGCCCAGTAGTCCTATGATTCACTGAGCTTAGCTGTCATGGGACGCTGGGTAACTCCCTTCCCATCTCTGGGCATCAATCTTCCATCTGTAAAATGGGATGGGATGAGCTTCGTGTCCTTCTGGCTGTGGCAATCTCTTAGCCCGCGGCTGCTGTCTTTGGGACGGCAGGTAGACATTCAGACGTCAGCGGCCCTGCTATCTCCATCTCCTGGCCAAGCCCTGACTCATACCTGCTTCTTTCTCTGAGTCCTCCTGTGGCCGTCTTATTCTTTCTTTATAGAAGTGTGGACCACTAGTTGTTCCCAGGTAGAGGCCAAGCTGTTGCCAAGGTCAGCCCAGAAAGAGAGGGAAGGGATGAAAAAGTGCCTACAGACACCTCTGAGGGAGATAATCACCCCAGGCGGTAGTGGTAGGGGGAGCCTGGGGGCCTGGAGTTCCTCCCCAGTTGAGCTGCTGTCTTTTCACTCCAAATTTTTCTACAGCTTTGTAGTACGTTTTGAAGTCAGGATGTGTGAGTCCTCCAACTTTGTTCTTTTTTTGTCTAAGAATGTTTTGGGGCAGGCGCTGTGGCATAGAGGGTAAAGACACAGTCTTCAGGGCCGGCATCCCATATGGGCGCTGGTTCTAGTCCCAGCTGCTCCTCTTCCGATCCAGCTCTCTGCTATGGCCTGGAATAGCAGTATAAGATGGCCCAAGTCCTTGGGCCCCTGCACCCACGTGGGAGACCCAGAAGCAGCTCCTGGCTCCTGGCTTTGGACCAGTGAAGCTTCGGATGTTGCAGCCAACTGGGGAGTGAACCAGCAGATGAAAGACCTCTCTCTGTCTCTCTCTGCTTCTCTTTCTGTGTAACTCTTTCAATTAAATAACAAATAAATATTTATTTTAAAAGAATGTTTTTAGTTATTTGGAATCCTTTGCAATTCCATATGAATGTGCCAGGACTGGCTCTTCCATTTTTGCACACACACACACACACACACAAAGCCATCAGAATTAGATAAGATTGAATTAAATTTGTTGACTGCTTTGGGTGGTATTATGGTTGCAATGGCAGTGTCCCCTCCAAAATTCTCGTTGAAACCCCCAAAGCAAGAGTATCAAAGAGGTGGGGCCTCATGGCTTAATCAGTTCCCAAGTTGTGCTTTATCAAAGGGCCCAAAGAAAGTTGGTGCTGTGGTGTTGCAGGTAAAGCTACCGCCTGCAGTGCTGGTATCCCATATGGACAATAGTTCAAGTCCTGGCTGCTGCATTTCTGATCCAGCTCTCTGCTATGGCCTGGGAAAGCAGTAGAAGATGGACTGAGTCCTTGGGCCCCTGCACCCATGTGGGAGACCTGGAAGAAGCTCCTGTATCCTGGCTTTGGATCAGCCCAGCTCCATCCATTGCAGCCAATTGGGGAGTGAATCAGTGGATGGAAGACTTTCTCTCTGCCTCCGCCTCTCTGTTACTTTGCCTTTCAAATAAATAATAAGGCCCAAGGGAACAAATTAGCTGTTTCTATCCCTTCCAACGTGTGAGGGCAAAATATCCATTCTCCCCTAGAGTATGGGACAATAGAGTGCCATGTTGAAAGCAGACAGCAGCCCTCACCAGACACCAAATTTGCTGGCGCCTTGGTCTTAGGCTTCCCAGCCTCCTTTTTTTTTAAGATTTATTTATTTATATGAAAGGCAGAGTGACAGAGAGGAAGAGAGAGAGGGAGAGAAAGAGAGAGAGAGAGAGAGAGAGAGAGAGAGAAGAGGAGAGGTCTTTCATCCGCTGGCTCACTCCCCAAATGGCCACACCGGCAGGAGCTGGGGTGATCCAAAGCCAGGAGCTTCTTGTATGTCTCCCACACAGGTGCAGGAGCCCAAGGACTTGGGCCATCTTCTACTGCTTTCCCAGGCCATAGTGGAGAGCTGGATCAGAAGTGGAGCAGCCAGGACTTGAACTGGCACCCATATGGGATGCAGGCCCTAGAGGCAGGTGGCTTTACTAACTATGCCACAGCACTGGCCCCCTTCCCAGCCTCATGAAATGTGATAAATAAATTTCTATTCTTTATAAGTTACCTGGTATGTGGTATTTTTATAGCAGCCCAGATGTACTAAGGCAGTATTGAAATCTCAATAATATTAAGTCAATTAATGAACACAACATATCACCCTATTTGTTGTGCCTTCTTTAATATCTTGTAACTTTTAGTATACAAGTCTTTTGCTTTCTTAGGTAAATTTATTTCTAGGTATTTTATCCTTTTTGGATTGTTCATTGCTGGTGTGTAGAAATATGAAGGTACTTTGGCCAGCGCCGTGGCTCACTAGGCTAATCCTTCGCCTGCAGCCCTCGCACTCCGGGTTCTAGTCCCGGTTGCTCCTCTTCCAGTCCAGCTCTCTGCTGTGGCCCAAGAGGGCAGTGGAGGATGGCCCAAGTGCTTGGGCCCCTGCACCCCCCATGGGAGACCAGGAGGAAGCACCTGGCTCCTGGCTTCAGATCAGCGCAGCGCTGGCCGTGGCAGCCATTAGGGGTGTGAACCAATGGAAGGAAGACCTTTCTCTCTGTCTCTCTCTCTTACTGTCTATAACTCTCTCTGTCTCTCTCTCTCACTGCCTAACTCTGCCTGTCAAAAAAAAAAAAAAGAAAAAGAAAAGAAAAGAAATATGAAGGTACTTCCAAAAGTTCATAGAAAACGAAACTAAAAGATATTGACTTTGGTCCAAAAATTTTCCATGCATCTGAGGGGTCTTCAAAAAAGTTCCTGAGGGGCCGGCACTGAGGAACAGTGGGTTAACGTCCTGGCCTGCAGTGCCGGCATCCCATATAGGCGGCAGTACAAGACCCAGCTGCTCCACTTTTGATCCAGCTCTCTGCTATGGCCTGGGAAAGCAGTAGAAAATGGCCCAAGTCCTTGGGACCCTGCACCCATGTGGGAGACCTGGAAGAAGCTCCTGGCTCCTGGCTTTGGATCAGCTTAGCTCTGGCCATTATGGCCAATCGGGCAGTGAACCAGAGGATGGAAGACCTCTCTCTCTCTCTCTCTCTCTCTCTCTGTCTCTCCTTCTCTCTCTGTGTAACTCTGACTTTCAAATAAAGAATCTTTTAAAAAAAAAGTTCCTGAAAATTTGTATCAGATAAACATTATCTGCGAATTTCAGTATTTTTGCAGCAAAATAAAAATATTTTTAATTCCATTTTCCACAAAGTTTTTTGAACTTGTACCCTGTAAATTTGCTGGATTGGTCTATTAGCTGTCAGCTTTTTGTGGATTCTTTGGAATTTTCTATTTATGCCACCTGTGAATGGAGGTAGTTGAACTTGCTTTCTGATCTGGTTGTATTTTATTCCATTTTCTTGCCTAATTTTTCTAACTAAAACTTTAAGTACAATATAGAATACCAGTTGTAAATAAGCAGGTACCCTTGTCCTATTTCTGATCTTAGTGTACCACCATTGAGTATGATATTAGTGTTGGTTGTTCATACATGGCTTTTATCATATTGAGAAAGTTCCCTTCTCTTCATATCTGAGGGTTTTTATCATAAAAGGGTGTTGAATTTTTCTAACCAATTGAGCTTTTTTAAACTTCATTTTATGAGTATTAATGTAGCCTATTACATTGATTGATTTTCTTACGCTGAACCACTCTTACACTGTTCAGATAAATCCCTCTTGGTCATATATATAATCCTTTTAACATCTTGTTGGATTTTGTTTGCTGGTATTTTGTAGAATATTTTTGCATATATATTCATATGGGATATTAATCTGCAACTTTCTTTACTTATACTGTCTTTGTATAGCTTTGGTATCAAGGAAATATTGACCACATAGAATGCATTGGGCAGTGTTACCTACTCTTCAAGTTTTCTGGGAGAAATTTTGAAATGTTGATACTGAATCTTCTTTAGCAGTTTGGTAGAATTTTCACAGTCAAGACGCCATCTGTTTCTGTACCTTTTTGGATTGATAGGATTTTTCTTTAATTTCTGATTCGATCTCTTGTAATAAATTTTTTGAGATTTTGGGGGGCCTTTAGGATGTGAAAGAAGGGATTAGGTTCTTCATCTTCTGTTAGTTTTGGTAATGTGTATGTTTCTAGGAATCGGTCTATTTCCTCAAGATTATCTAATTTGTTGATACTTTCTGTGTGTTCTCCATGGAGGAGGTGTTTCTCTGGAGTGACGGGTGTATGGTGCTGCCTTTTCTTCCATTTTGCTGATGTTACTCAGGCATTTGATTTTTGCCCATAGGCACCAAGCAGTTGGGGCCGTGTCTCTCCATTTGGGATCTTCTTGACCAGAGAGAAAGGTATGTGCCTTTTTGTTCATGCAGGGCAAAACTCTCCACGTGCAGGAGCTGATCTGAAGCTTGGGTGGTTTTCCTGGCAGGAAACTGGGATGGTTTAAAGAGTTTGAGTCAGAGCTCTGGGGAATGATTGGAACGCAGAGCTGCCTAGAGACAGGGCTGGATGAGATCATGATAATACTTTGTAATAATAGCTACCTTTTAAAGAGTCCTGACCACGGGCCAGGCACTGGCCTAAGTGCTTTGCATGTGCTTCTCATTTCGGCCTTCTGGCAGGCCACTAAGATCACCACTGTTGAAACCAGGGAGACAAGTTGTAAGCTAGGGCTGGGATTGGACCCCAGGTCTGTCTGACTCCAAATCCCATGCTTTTAGTTGACAGTGAAATGCTTCTTCCTGGAACCTCATGGGATTCACATCTCAACCTCAGAAACCCTGGCTACCTGTCCTATGGGTCCTCAGTAGAGGAAAGGGGGTATCTATGGCTCATGCTTACTTCAGTTATTCTAATGGCCAGTTCCAGTGTTTCCATTTAGCTACTCTTTAATCATTCCTATCTCACTATCAATGCTTTCATTTTATTTGTATACTGTTCTTTTGGTTTCCTTCTTTCTTGTTCCATGGATTTCTTTAGCTTTATTACTGTGCTTAAGAGAGTTGATTTAAGGTCTCTTTGGTTCATTCTCACCTTGGGTGGCTTTTGAGAAGCTGTCAGCTAGGTGCTCCTGCATGCTGTACCATGATGCCTAACACCACAAAGATGAATAAGATCGGGGTCATTCGGGGCCAGCGCTGTGGTGTAGCAGGTAAAGCCACTGCCTGTAGTGCTGGCATCCCATATGGGTGCCGGTTTGAGTCCCAGCTGCCCCACTTCCAAACCAGCTCTCTGCTATGGCCTGGGAAAGCAGAAGAAAATGGCCCAAGCCCTTGGGCCCCTGGACCCGCGTGGGAGACCAGGAAGAAGCTCCTGGCTCCCGGCTTCAGATCAGCGCAGCTCTTGCCATTGCGGCCAATTGGGGAGTGAACCAGCGGATGGAAGACCTGTCTCTCTATCTGCCTCTCCTTCTCTCTCTGTGTAACTCTTTCAAGTAAAATAGATGAATCTTTAAAAAAAAAAAAAAAAGATTGGGGTCATTCAACCTGGAGGGAGGTCACTCGTGGCTCTCTGCTTCCACCGAAGATAGAACCAGAAAAACCAAGAAGAAATGGTGCTGGCGAATTTGGTAATCAGTAATTTCTAGTGCCAGACACTGTAATCCTTATAGCCATCATCTCAGTACTCTTCATAATAAATCACAAAGTAGATGTAATTCTTCCCATCTTAGACATAAGGAAACTCAAAGAAGACTTGAGGAACTTGCCCAAAGTCCCACAGCCTATAACAGTCAGGATGTCTTTAATTTACGCTAGGCACTGGGAAAACAATGCTGAGAGCAGCTACTTGCCAAATAAATCTAAAACATGCTAAGAAGCTGCACCTGCTTATGGACTAGAGCGTGCTAGGGGAGCGGAAGTGAGATCGGCGGCTATGTTAGCTCAGACGGTTAGAGCCTCGTAGACAAGGCAGGCTTGGGGTAGAGAGGGCACAGATCCCGAGGGAGGAACGAAGTTAGCGTGGTTGAGGAACAGCAAAGGGGATGCAGTTAGAAGACTTGGGGTTTGATGTGATGAGAGTCTAAAGGAGGGTCTAAGCAGAGGACTGACATGATCTGATGGGTTCTTTTAAAATGATCTTGTTGTAAGCTTTCGAGAACGGAGCTGGGAGAGGGTTCCAGAGCCGGGGCAGGAAGAGCCACCAGGAGGGACGCACATGATCTCGTGGACCCTGTGGTGACATGGACTCCGGCATTAAGTGTGGCTGTCATGGGAAGTGTCAGATTGGGAATGCAGTTGGAAGTTGGAGCCAGCAAGAGTGTTCGATGGATTGGCTTAAGGGGCGGGGGGAGGAGAAACAGGAGGAGGATGCGGTGGCTTTGGCCTTGAGCATTTGGGTGAAGAGTGGAGCTGGGTGCTGAGTTACTGAAGACTGTGCGGGGCGGTGGGGGAGCACAGACTGGAGCTTAGAATTCGCTTTTGGGTCCTAGTGTGAATGACTCCCATAGTCCTGGCTCTCGCCCCACCAAACATTTTCACAGCGCAGGGGTTCATTCCAAGAACAAGATACTGAGGGAAGGCACTGAAAAAAACAAACTCTCTGGCTTGTGTTCTTGAGAGACGGAAAGGCAGCCATTGTCTTGGCTGGTTGAGGCCTGACCTGTTCTGAGGTACGGCCAAGCCAGATGGCCCCTTGAAGTCCCTCCTGGCTCAAGGATTCTCTTCTGTGATCTATGACCCAGAGGTGGGAGCAAGAATTTTCTCTCTTTTAACTAACATTTTTTTTTCTTTTTCCACGGCCTGATCTCTTTTAGATCCAGTCTAATTTCTTACAGGCCTTGAGCTAATTTGTACAGCTGGGTTTTACATCTGGGCCATTGCCATCTGTACCAATTGCCTTTCTGGCTGCAGGCGGGATGAGGCTTGCAGCCTCAGGGCAGGCTGTGTGCTCCTGGCGCTGCCTTTGCAAGGATGCCCGGGGGCTCCAGGACCCGCGATGGGCCCCCCTGAGTCAGCTGCCTGCTCAGTCTGGTCTGTCTTTCCAGATTCCTGACAAGGGAGTCCTGGCCCTCGGTGTCAGGTGAGCCTCGTAGGCACCAGTAACCTAGGGGGTCAAGAAACAGATCTGTGCGCATGCGCGTGCCCCCCCCCCCGCCCCCAACACACACAGAAGGAGGGGAAGATACAGATACAGGGAAGGTGAGAATGACAGCGAATGGGGGTGGGGATGGGGAGCAATAATGAGACAGACATCCAAGAAGGACAGCTAGAGATGGAGCAGAGATGGGAAGATACTCAGAGAAAGCAGAAACAAGGAGAAAGAAATAAACACTGGGAGGAAGACCGCCGAGAGAGAGTGGGCAGCCTGAGTGAATGAGACCATGATACGGAGGAAACATGCAGAAGCAGACAAAAACAGAGGGAAGCAGACAACAGGGGGAAGGGAATGGAAAACTTATGGGGAGGATGTGTTTGCAGCATACGGACTTAGCGCAGTGCAAGGGCTTGATACACTGTGGTTATCAGCATTACCAATATTAGAAGAACCACGAGAGATTTCCATTTCTGTAGGTCATGTGTGATTGACTCTTGGTAACTGTACATGGCTGAGTCTTCATATTATTTTATCCCAAAGTGGAGCCCTAATCGGAGGTGGGGTATGGGAGGCTCTTGAGTGGAGACATGGCATGATCAGAACTGGGTTTGAAAAAGATGGTTCTGGAAGCCAGTGTGGATTTTATCAGGCAAGACTAGAGGCCACGAGGCCATAAAGAAAGAGCTAGGGCCAAGGGATCAGACCAAAGATTGGGAAGATTCGAAGTCCCACAGGGGCCAATGAAGCGTCCAGAGAATGCAGTGACACATGGATACAAAGGGGACAAGAGAAAGGCCATTGAGGACAAGGCTTGGATTTCTCTCCTGGGAAATAGACTTAGTCCTCTTCAGTTTCCAGGGCCAGCCTCCAGATCCACGATCCTCCCAGGAAGGTGCATTTGGACTTGGTCTCCTGCTATGGCTCTCCCCACCAGCATTGAGCGCCTCACAGCACTTGGCAGCCTTGGGAGCAGAGTTTGCTCTTGAGTCTTTAGTGCTGAGAGAGAGAGAGGGAGAGGGAGAGGGAGATGGTCAGGGAGAGGGAGAGAGAGAGAGAGAGAGAGAGAGAGAGAGAGAGAAAATTTCCAGGAACAGTTACAGCCCCACACAGGCTTTGGAACCTCATCCATTCTGTTGGAATTCCATTCTGTGTGAACTTGGACAAAATTACTGGACCTCTTTCTGAGGATCACATTTACTTACCTGCCTCCAAAGCCAGAGTGAGGATGAAAGGGGGTAACACATGCACCATGCTCAATTAGTACCAGCTATTCTTCTTATCCTTGGCCATTAATCATGGTTGGTTGTTCGGGAGTGTTAAAGCAGTAACCGCATCCAATGACATTCACAAATCTGCCCTGTCCTCCTCCAGGCCTCAGCTCACCACAGGTCCCATCAAGCACCTGCCATTGCTCCAGAGGTTCCATTCAATTCCCTTCCACTCAACAAGCCCTACAGAAGCAGCTCAATTTCTCTGACGGTCCCTTAGTATCCACAGATAACAAGGACTGGTCATAGCCTGTGAAACCTGCCATCCAACAACACTGATAAGATAACATGTACTGAAGGCTGCTTCTGTTAGGGTGTGATCAGGGAAGCAGAACTACTGTGAGACATGTGGAATAAGGAACTTATTATGGGCATTGGAATTTTCACCAAGTCAGGAGCTCATGAAGAAGCCCATGGCCTGGGAAAGCAGTAGAGGATGGCCCAAGTCCTTGGGCCCCTGCACCTGCGTGGGAGACCTGGAGGAGGATCCTGGCTCCTGGCTTCAGATTGGCTCAGCTCCAGCTGTTGTGGCCAATTGGGGAGTGAACCAGCAGATGGAAGACTTCTCTCTCTCTACTTCTTATCTCTGTGTAACTCTGACTTTCAAATAAATAAATCAATCTAAAAAAAGAAGCCTATGGAAGCCTGTACATTTGGGGAGGGGACTGAAGTCTCTGTAGGTGAGCAGGGCTGCCAATCAGCAGGGAAAACCAAATCTGAAGTGGCTGGGAGAGAGTGAGAGCAAGCAGGAAGCCACATGTATCTCGCCTCCTCCTGCCTGGACTGGGTAAGTCGGCAACAGCAGAAACTGGCAACCTGCACCGCCAAACCACCCATACACACACACACATACACACACACACACACACACACACACACACCTGGCAGGGACTCCCTGAAGATCAACAAGACCTAAGGGAGCTCTCAGGGCTGTGGGCTGGGCTACTGCCCTGTGCCTGCAAGCTGAGCCCACTGGCCACTTTCAACAGCCCCTCAGTGCCAACCTGCTGCTGCACCTCTGCCTTCCACATCTTTGTTTGGCAAGTGGTTTGCTTGTAGCCAACCCAAAGCTGCAACCATCCCCAGGAGGGAACCCCAAGGGAGGTGCAACTGGCTTCTGAGTCTTGCTCCCCTTCTCCCCACCTACAGAAAGAAGAGAGCTTTGCCCCCACTCCCAGTGGCACGTGCGTGGGGAGGCAGGGCATGGGCATTGAAAACAGAAGCTGAGGAGGGGGGCCAGCGCTGTGGCGTAGCGGGTTAATGCCCTGGCCAAGCTGCTCCACTTCCAATCCAGCTCTCTGCTATGGCCTGAGAAAGCAGTGAAAGATGGCCCAAGTCCTTGGGTCCCTGCACCCACATTGGAGACCCAGAAGAAGCTCCTGGCTCCTGGCTTTGGACTGGCTCAGCTCCGGCCTTTGCGGCCAATTGGGGAATGAACCAGCAGATGGAAGACCTCTCTCTCTCTCTCTTTCTCTCTTTCTCTCTCTCTCTCTGCCTCTCCTCTCTCTTTGTAACTCTAACTTTCAAATAAATAAATAAATCTTAAAAAAAAGAGGCTGAGGAGGTAATCCTGCAGAGGGTGTCTTGGTGACTAGGGCTCCCAGCCCAGCTGGGGCGAAGGTGCTTTGTGACTTCAGGATCCAAAAAATTGTGTTAATCGTCCACATTACTTGCATGCACTGTTCCATGATTCTTAGTTTGCCAGAGACCTTGTGAGTGTACTTCCCCCGGCCTGTTCAGTCAAGGATGTTACGATTTCCCTTCATTCTTCAGTTACAATCAGGTTCAAACTCATTTTGTTTAGAACATTAGAGAAAGGTTTCATGGCACCCCTTAGGATTCCCTCTGGGGTATCACAGTGCCATCACCAATCCAAGGCCAGCAGGGCAGAAAGGAAGGCAGGGAATGGGAGGGTGCAGGTGGCAAGACAGTCAGTTTTGAATTAGCCCTTGTTTGTTTTTATTTCGACCTCACTGAGAGTATACTATACCCACACCCTCCTCAGGGGTCAGGAAAAAGAAAGAGGGGGAAAAAAACACAACTCCTTGGGCAAGCCCTGTTTGCCTGAGACAAAGGGACACATCTTTCTATCTTGCCCCTCTGATTACGAACAATTTGCATTTCAAAACAAACCATCGGTAATTGGGAACAAATGCAGTCCCTGTGGGTGGAGCTGGCACTGCTGCTGCCTGGGCTGGGGCCTTGGCACTGGGGAAGCAGGACCTGCTCTCCCAATTCCTGAAGAGAAGGCAGGAGTTTGGTGGGGGTGGTCAGAGGCTCCTGGGCCTGAGGCAAACTGCCTGGCTTCTCATTCAATGGCTTCACCACTCTCCAGCTCTGTGGCCTTAAGCAGGTGCCTAAAACTCTGGGTCTGTTTCTCCATCTGTAAAATGGGGATGCTAAAGCAGATGACCCACCTCTGAAGGTCATTGTGCAGATACAGGGGGTTCCTCATGGTTCCAATTGCTGCGGTTCCAGTTACCTGCAACCCAAAAAGAGTAGATGGAAACTTCTAGAAAGAAGCAATTTCCCAACTTCTACGTAAAGATGCTAGTATGCTGTTACACTTGTTCTATTTTATTGGTAATGTTGTGAAGCTCTTGCTGTGCCTCATTTATAAAACAAACCTGATCATGAGAATTAGTGCATAGGAAAAAGCATCGTATCTGTATGCGCAGTTTCAGGTAGCTGGGGAGTGACTGCCGTGGACAAGGGGGCACTGCTGTATGTTCAGAAGCCCTGTATCATGTTGGAGTGCCATCTCCAACTCAGCCCAACAAAGGACCTGCCTGTGGAGCAAGTCAGCAGGTGCTTTTGAGGGATATGGCCCGGGTGGTGGTGGTGTATACAGTAAACCCGCTCAACCAGTGCCAGGCCCCGGAGCCTGGTGGGCCAAGAGATGCCCGGCCACAGTCCTGGATCTCACAAGTAATGAGGACAGGCCAGAAGCATAGCTGTAGCTGGTAAGAAGGACCAGCCAGGCAGGCAACAGGCAGATAGGAGGACAGGGTGTCTGCTAAGGCAGGCAGGAAGGCTCCATGGGCAGCATCAGGCTTGGGAGCAGTGGTCAGTGGGATTTATTGAGCATCCACTACCAGGCACTCTTCTACATGTGGGGGGCTACAGCACAGAACACAGTACCCTGCCTGAATGAATGCTCAATGTGTCAAATGGTAAGAAGTGCTGCGTGTGAGAAAGGGAAGTGAGGTACAGGGAATGCTGGGTAGGATGAGTGGTGAAGTCCCCATCTAACATAATGTGGGGCAGGAGAGGGTGCAGAGCTTGAAGGAAGGGAGGATATGTGTTCTATCGGGTTCTTCCCCCAAAGCAAGCCATAGAAACTAGGCCTTCTTCTCGCAAGGCGGCTCGTAGACACTAGCGTTTTTACCCCAAGGCCAGCCATAAAGCCTGAAAATATTCCTGGAACCTTTCCCCACTTTTCTGTTTTATAGCTGGTTATAAAGAAATTCTTTGACCTACCCTTGTGTGTCATAAGACCTTCATTCCAGAAGGTTCCTGTCCCAGAGCCGGGAGGAAAAAATGCAGCTACTGAGGGACCCAGAAGAATCTGGACAGACAGGCCTTGCTGGGTCTCCCCACTTACTGTTTCCATTCGCTCATATCCATTTACACAGCTATCCCTGTCCCGTCAAACCTAAGCATAAAAACAGACAGGTGGCCCCTAGGTCTTTGGGTCTTCAACCTGAAGGCTCCCAGGTCATGTAAAACTGTGATCAAATACATTGTATTTTGCCCTTGTGAGCCTTTGTTGTAGTGGTGGTGGCCATGACCGTGATTATAATCAGGAAAGGGCTCACCCTCTTTTCCACCTCTGCGAGCCCCTTGCCCGCTCAGCGCTGCATGTGGGCTCCACCTCCTCCTGTTCTGCCCTGCAGACTTCCCCAAGGGATCATCCACAAGGAGCTGATCCTCCCACACCAGGAAGCCTTGGCCAGCTCCCTTACTTACCAACCTCTCCCTCTCGGCGGAGACCAGAACCCATCGAGAAACGGCCTTTTACATTTTTCTGTTTATCTGATAGAGAGAGAGAGAGAGAGAGAGAGAGAGAGAGAGAGCAGAGAGAGCTTCGATCTGCTTATTCCCTCCCCAGCAGCCAGGGCCAGGCCAGGCCAGGAACCAGAAGCTCAATCCAGGTCTCCCATGTAGGTATTAGGAATTCAAGTACTTGAGCCATCATCTGCTGCTGCCTCGCAGGGTGTGTATTAGCAGGAAGCTGGAATCAGGAGCGGGAGAAGGGACTGACCCCAGGTATTCCTTTGTGGCATGTGGACATCTTAACTAGTGTCTAGAAACCATGCCTTGTCACATGCTGATGTCTCTGCCTTTCCATGCAGGAGCCGCCTCCAGGTCTCCCACGTGGGTGCAGGGGCCCAAGGACTTGAGCCATCTTTCGCTGCTTTCCCAGGCCATAGCAGAGAGCTGCACCTGAAGTGGAGCAGCCGGGACTAGAACCGGCACCCACATGGGATGCCAGCACTGCAGGCAGCGGCTTTACCTGCTACGCCACAGCACCGGCCCCTCTCTGGAGGGTTTTGAGTCCAAGGCAGTTGAGGATAGATGCTTTCCTGTGCCTCTCCCTTCCCTTTTAACCTGTTCGTCTTCATACTTCTCACTCACTCCTCTCGGTGCCCTGTGTCTCCACCCCCATGAATCCCCTCTCCCACAGCAAGCTTGATTGCATCCAGCCGGCCTGCCACTGCTGCCTCCTGGCCCACAGCCCCCGGAGGAGCCCCAGCAGCCTTTTGGATTGCCTTCTGCATGGTCCAGGCCCCAATTTCCTGTCCTGCCTATCAGGAGGAGGTGGAACCCCTCCCAACCTGAGGAGTGGGTCATTTCTCTACTTCCTGGCCCCACCCCCAGGCCGTGAGGGATTCTCTCCAGTATACCCTGATCCTCTCCTTTGGCTGAAGCCGCCTGACAGGGCAGCGGGACAGGGCTGAAGGCAGACACATGGTAGGCACAGCGGGGCACATGTGGCTTAGAATTCCCTAGAGACTTTGTGGATCTGGGGGTAGGAGAAGCTAGGGCCAGTAACATAAGCCTCAGGCAAGACTGGCCCTGCCTTCAGGCCCATGGCTGTGGAATCTAGGCCTGGGGAGTGCCTGTGGCCTCCCTGCCCTCCCATGTCATCAGAAGCTCAGTGGGCTCCTAACCCTAGGCAGCATGTGGCGAGCAGCTGGTCAGAGGTGTCTGTGCAAAGCCATGGTCACGGCTTACCACAATGTGACCTGAAAATGGATGGGCTTTGGTGCACAGCTAAGGGAAGTTGGGCCCTGGTGGATGGAGGCCTAGGCCCCAAAGCTGGGCTGCCTTGTCTTCTGCAGACTGTCTCAGGGCCAAACCGAGGGGACTACGGGAACTGCAAAGCCTGGGGCCAGAGGACCATTCTTCCATGCTTGCTCAGGGCATCTTTGGTGTTGTCTCCCAGCAGTCTCTCTGAGCACTCCCTGGAAAGCTAAAGCCATACGTGCAGGGCTCTGGGGCTGTTTCTCCAGCCCAAGCAATGTCTCCAAGTAGCCACCTGCCTTTCTCCCCACAGCAACTCGTTCCCGATGATAAAGAGAACAACGAAGAAAACAGTAATAGAGGTGAATATCTGGCCTAGCTTTTCAGATGCTCTCATCCCATATCAGAGTACCGGGGTTCAGTTCCTGGTTCTGGCTCCTGACTCCAGCTTCTTACCGGTGCACTCTGGGGAGCAGCAGTGATGGCTCAGGTACTTAGGTCCCTGCGTCCACATGGGAGATCTGGATTGAGTTCCCAGCTCCCAGCTTCAGCACCAGCCAGGGGCTGTTTCAGGTGTTCAGGGAAGTGAATCAGCAGATGAGATGGCTCTCTCTCTCACCCATATAAAAATAAAAGAATGGGGCCGGCGCTGTGGCGTAGCAGGTAAAGCCGCCACCTGCAGTGCTGGCATCCATATGGGCACCGGCTGCTCCACTTCCCATCCAGCTTTCTGCTATGGCCTGGGAAAGCAGCAGAGGATGAGGCAAGTGCTTGGGTCCCTGCACCCATGTGGGAGACCCAGATGGAGTTCTGGGCTCCTGGCTTCAGCCTGGTCCAGCCCCAGCTGTTATGGCTATTTGGAGAGTGAACCAGCAGAAAGAAGATCTCTCTCTCTCTCTCTCTCTCTCTCTCTCTCTCTGTATGTGTGTGTGGCTGTCTATTTCTCTCCACCCCTCCATCACTCTGCCTTTCAAATAAATAAATAAATAAATCTTCGGAAAAAAAAAAATAAACCCAACTCTGTGCCCATGAAAAGCAGTTTCTGTTTAGCACTTCCCCAGTCTCTCCATTCACAATTCTTGTCCTCCCTCCCCATGTCACCATCTTCTTTCTGCTTTCCCTTTTCCTTTCGTTGCTTCTCAAACCCATCCAATCCCTGCCTCGGGTCCTCCCTGCCTCCCACTCCTGCCTCTGCCCCAGGCTCCCACAGTCAGCTCACCCCCTTGGCTGCAACTTGGAACTCCGCTGCTCCAGACACACTTTTTTTTTTTTACCAGACCAGATAAGTTTTCACCATTGGGGCAGTGAAGAATTTATTTCTGAATCTGAAGTGGGGAAGGGTGGGGGAGCCCCAGAATCCAGCCCGTTGAAGCAACAGAGACAGAGACGTGAGGAAGCACGAGTCTGCTATGAGTGTGTGTGTGTATGTGTAGGGGATCCAGGGAGTGGGGGGTGGGAAGGAGAAGCCGATCTCAGTATAGTAGAAAGCAATCGAAGCCTGCTGGCTCCTCCGCACCCTGAGCAGAGAAACAAGATGAAAGGGAGTGGAATGTGGCAGAATGCAGCAGGCTGTAGGGCATGCACACTTGGCCATCTTCATCTTTTCAACCATTGCAGTTCAGCGACCATGCCCAGCACTGCTGAATAATGATGCTCTTAGGAAAATCACCAAGCACTTCCTATTTGCCCAATCTGCTGCACACTTTCTCTCCTGGTTGGATTTGGCACAGAAGCATTCGTAAATTACAGATAGGCTCATCTCCCTTTCCTGCTTGGCAACCTTCAAGATCTCCCCAGAAGCCTCAAGGTAAAGTGCAAGTTCCCTACTTGGCCTGGCCCCAGTCTACCTCTCAACTCATCCCTTGTCATCTCCCACCCCCCAACAACACACCTAAGGTCTCTGCACTGTGCTATGCTCTTTCTCTGTTCCAACCGTGGGCCAAGTTATCAGGCTAAACTTTAGCCTTTAACAATACTGAGCTTGCTTCACCCCTTGAGGAGCAAGCCTGCGAATGTTCTGGAACAACAGTGGGGTCAGAACTGAAGTGAGGTCGGTGCAGGAGAGTGACCGCCGGGGTGGAGCTGGACTCAGAAGACAGGGTTTCCAAAATCTCATCGGCGCCTCTCTGGAGCAGAGCAGGTGCTCTGGGGGCACCCTCCGGGAGCTGAAGGAGGCTGAAGGTGTCACTTCCTGCTTTTGGGGAAGGGGGACAGAGGTAATGATGTCACTTCCTGCTTTTGGGGAACAGAAGCTGCAGGACACAGGGTTTCTGCCAGCTCCCCAGGGACCCAAGATGCTTTCAATTAAATGCAGCCTCCTAGTATCAGCTGTCACAGAGGTGTAGCCAGCGACAGGAAAAGACACGCGCACACACCACAGGTGGTTCCTTTGTGGAGACCTGAGGGAGGGGCTGGGGCAGTGCTGGCAGAGACAGAAGTGGAGCGTGGTGGGGAAAATAAGAGAAGAGGAGAAGACTGAATTGGAGACAAAGAAAGGTGGGGAATTGAGAGTGAGACAAGAAAAAGAAGTGGGGGGAGGAGAGGAGGAGGAATAAGAAGACGAGGAAGAGGAGGAGGAGGAAGGAAAGAAACTATGTGGCCCTGGACCTGTTTCCTTATCTGTAAAACGGGCACAGCACTCTTGCTCTCAAGTTGTTGTTGAGTGAAAATGCCAGCAGGGGCCTGCTTTGGTTCTACTCCCCGCATGATGCCCGGTGCATCCTCTTCCTCTGCCCCCCCCCCCCCCCCCCCCCCCCCGCTCAGCCTCAGTCATCTGTTTCTGCAGTCCCTCCAGCCAGTCCCCAGGGCACATGCTGTCGCCTGAACCAGCCACAGACTGGAAGCAGATATGAGGAAGGTGTTGCGAGGTAGGCAGTAGGAGAACGAGCCCCGAATTTCAGGGGGGGATTTTTTAAAGACTCTAGCCCTGAAAGAGACCATTTGGCCCAAACCACTTTCCTCTTGCTAAATTAAAACCTCCCCGAAAGCCACAAGGAAAACCTTCGAGGGCCGGCTCTCCCCCAAGCAGGCAGTTTATGGGGTAGAGCGTGGGGGGCCTCAACCCTGGTTGTTCCTCCACTCCCAAGAAAGAGCCAAAGGGCCGGGCACTCCCAAGAAAGTCCCCAAAGAGCTTCAGGAACACCCCCAACCCCAGTCTCACATGCCGCCAGGCAGGAAGGTTCTAGAAACACATGGGCAGGGCAAGAATGGGGGGGCAGGGCTGGAGGGACTCAGGTGGGTGCTAAGGACCAGAGTGTGGGTACTGGCAACAGTGAGGCAGGAGTGGAGGAAAGGTGACCCAGAAATGGCAAAACCATCCCATCTACAGCCTCCATGCGCCCCCCTGCCCCCACCCAGTGCCCTGCTAGATGCCAAGGGCAGGCAGAGCTCAAGTTTTCCTGGGAGCTGGGAGCCTGTGGGAGGGGAGGGGAGATGCTGAGTGGCGGAGCTGTCCTACAAGGGAAGGGGGAGGCAGTGGGGAAAAAGGCAGACTGGCGAGGCTCTCCCCCACCCACCCCAGCAGGCACTTCAATAATCTGATTTCCATAAAGAGAACTTTCCCGGCCATAAAGATTTTATTGAAACTCCCAGCAGCCTGATAAAAGCATAATTCCACTGACCACAATCTACCTAGGAATAGCTCCAGGATATTACGCTGGAACTTGCTGGGCAAAGCCATCCCCCTTCTGGAAGGCTGCTCACTCCCCTCCCCCTTTTCCTCTCCCCCAAGGGGCGGGAGGGGCCTGCATTTGGCTCAACTTCGGACTCTCCATACTCCGTGGGGAAAAATGTTAGTCCAAGGCTGAAAAGCAGCCCGGCTCCGCAGGCCTGGGGCAGAGCAAAAGGAGGCCTCGAGCCAGGCTGCACAAAAACTGTGCGACACTCCTGCAGCTCTGGCCCATGGCAGGTCTGCTCCCCCCAGGGCATCAGACAAAGTCCCCTGAGGCTCTTAGATGACAGATGTGCATTCACTGCGAGCTGACTCAGTGACCCGAGGCAAAGTCACTTTTCTGCTCCAAGCTGCAGCCTTGCAATGGGTAAAGGAGGTGAAAGACTATGTATTGAAAGTGTTAAGGGTCATGAGGGGATATGAGACACCTTATGTAAAATGCCCAGGGTCTTGCTTGCCACACCGTGCCCCCCCCCCCCAGTGCATATTATGTATCAGCCACCCTACTCCACTACCCCACTAACCCCTCTGCTTGTCGGAAAGAAAACAGCCATGGGAGGCTTCTAGATTCTGTGAGTCAATTTGCTGAAAACTGACGAAATTCGCTCCCTCTGCGACTTTGGGAAAGTCCTTTGCCCTCTCTAAGCCTCAGTCTTCCCATCCGTCCAATGAACGAAAGGAGTTAGAGGAAGTGGTCTAAGTAACTTCCTGGCTCTGGCTTTGCATGACTCAAAAACTGACCAAATGGGCGGGCCTCATGGTGCAGTGGATTAAGCCACCGCTTGCAGCACCAGCATCCCATATTGGCACTGGTTGAAGGTTCCACTGCTCTGCTTCCCATTTAGCTTCCTGCTACTGCACCTGTAGAAAGCAGCAGAAGATGGCCCAAGTACTGGGGCTCCTGTGCCCATGTGGGAGACCTAGATGGAGTTCCAGGCTCCTAGCTTCAGCCTGGCCATCTGGGGAGTGAAGCAACAGATGGAAGACTTCTCTCTCCCCACCTCCCCTTCCCCTTGCCCCCACAGTATTTTTTTCTTAAAAAAGAAAACTTCAGGGGCTAGCACTGTGGTACAGTGGATTAAAGCCCCGGCCTGAAGTGCCATCATCCCATATGGGTCTCGGCTGTTCCTCTTCCAATCCAGCTCTCTGCTATGGCCTGGGAAAGCAGTAAAAGATGGCCCAAGTCCTTGGGCCCCTGCACCCACATGGGAGACCCAGAAGAAGCTCCTAGCTCCTGGCTCCTGTCTTTGGATCCACACAGCTCTGGCCGTGGCTGCCATTTGGAGAGTGAACCAGCAGGTGGAAGACCCCTCTCTCTCTCTGTGTGTCTCTACCTCTTTCTGTAACTCTGTGTTTCAAATAAATAAAGTAAATCTTTAAAAAAAAAGACTTCAGATTTTTATTCTGAGTGAAATGGGATCTCGTGGGAAAGTTTTTAGTTTGAACTTTTAACTGTTTAAATTAAAAAAAAAAAGATTTATTTATTTATTTATTTATTTGAAAGAAAGGCAGAGAGACATCTTCCATCCGCTGGTTTACTCCCCAGATGGCCACAACAGCCAGTGCTGGTCCAGGTTGAATACAGGAGCCAGGAGCTTCATCTGAATCTACCCAGTGGGTGGTGAGGGCCCAACTTGGGCCATCCTCTGCTGCATTTTCCTGGCCTTTAGGAGGGAGCTGGATGAGAAATGGAGCTGTTGGGACAGGAACTGGCATGCATGTGTGATGCCAGTGTCACAGGAGGTGGCCACTCTGTTTAAATGTTTTAACAGATGCATAAAAATTGTAACTATGGACAGGGTAGCAGGTGATGTTGCAATACAGGTGTACATTGCATACTGCCCATTCAAGGTAAACATAGCGAGCTCCTTAAGCACTTAACGCTTCTTCATGGTGAAATTGTTCCAAGTCCTTTCTCCTAGCTTTTAAGAGAAATATACAATGCATTATCATTATGTACCCTACTGTGTAATTATCAGAACTTCTTAGTCCTATCTAACTCTAACTTAGTGCCTGTTAATCAGCCTTTCTCCATCCTTCCCTCCAGTCTCCATAGCCTCTGGTAACCACCACTCTTCTCTCAAGTTCTATGAAATCAACGTTTTTTTTAAAAAAGATTTATTTACTTATTTGAAAGGCAGAGTAACAGAGAAGCAGAAGAAAGAGAGAGAGGTCTTCTATCCACTGATTCACTCCCCAAATGGTCACAATGGAGGGAGCTGCACTGATCCAAAGCCAGGAGCCAGGAGCTTCTTCGGGGTCTCCCACGTGGGTGCAGGGGCCCAAGCACTTGGGCCGTCTTCTACTGCTTTCCCAGGCCACAGCACAGAGCTGGATCAGAAGTGGAGCAGCCAGGTCTCGAACTGGCACCCATATAGGATGCAGGCACTGCAGGCAGCGGCTTTACCTGCTAGGCCACAGTGCCAGCTCCTGAAATCAACAGTTTTAGTGTCCAGCCATGAGTGAGAGAGTATGCAGCACTTGTTCTTCTGGACCTAGATTATTTCACTTAGTAGAATGACCTCCAATTCCATCCAGGTTGCGGCAGATGACAAGAGTCCATCTTTTATAATGGCTGCGTACTATTCCATTGTGGATAGGTGCCAACTTTTCTTTGTCTGTTTCCCCAGCTGCTCAACACTTAGAGAGTGTAGATGTCTCTTTGACAGACTCATTCTGTTTCCCTTGGATACATACCCAAGAGTGGGATAGCTGGGTTGTATGGTAGGTGTATTTTTAGTTTTCCCAGGAGCCTCCTTGCTGTTTTCCACAGTGGCTGTGTTCATTTACATGCCCACCACCAGCGTGTGACAGTTCTTTTCCTATACCCTTGCTAGCCCTTGCTATCATCTGTCTTTTTGAGAACAACTTCTGCTTTAAGCAGGTCCCTCTGGCTTCTGTTTCGAGGCTAGAAAGACAATTAGGAGGAGAGCTCGAGTAGAAGTAGGGACACCAGCCAGGAAGAGACTGCTGCAGGACAGGCAGGAGGGGATGACGGAGCAATGATGCTGCCCTGAGCCCCCGAGACAGAAACCAGCAGGGCAGCTCTTGGAATAGCTTCTAGAAAGGAGGAAGTTGTCATGGGGCTGTGCATCAACAGGAAGAGACAAAGAAGGGCCGCAGATATCCCAGTACTGCCCCCCGAGCATGCGCAGATGACCTCACTGTAGGATGGTCCGAAAAAAAGCCAGATTCGAAGCCAGGCAGTCATAGAATGCAGCTGACACCCAGGATGCTTCTGTGACCTGCTCCGCACCTCCCCCCTCCTCCTCCTCGATTAGGGCAGGAGTGGGGAGAGTGACAGCACCCCGTGAGTGGGAATAGAGAGATTGCTCTGCTGCCACACCCCTTGGCTTGCACTGTCTGTACACGATGCTGCCTCTGTGGGCCGCCCGCAGAGTGTCCCATGGTAAAGTGGATACTTGCAAAGGCATCCTCGTGGTTAGCAAGAGAAGATGGAACAGCAGCTGCAACACCACAGGACAGGAAGCAGCTATGCTGGGGCTGGACAGAGGAGGAGAGCACAGGAAAGAGTATAACATGAAGTACAAAGAAAGGTTGAATGAGAGGGGCTGGCGCTGTGGTGCAGCGGGTTAATGCCCTGGCCTGAAGCGCCAGCATCCCAAATGGCTGCCTGTTCAAGGCCCAGCTGCTCCACTTCCCATTCAGCTCTCTGCTGTAGCCTGGGACAGCAGTAGAAGATGGCCCAAGAGCTTGGGCCCCTGCACCCACCTGGGAGACCCGGAAGAAGCTCATGGTTCCTGGCTTCGGATCGGTACAGCTCCGGCCATTGCGGCCAATTGGGGAGAGAACCAGCAGATGGAAGACGCCTCTCTCTCTCTCTCTCTGCCTCTCCTCTCTCTTTGGAACTCTGACTTTCAAATAAATAAATCTTTTTTTAAAAAAAGAAAGGTTTCATGGGAGTCAACTCAGGGAAAGATACAGACAGAGCAAGGATGGGGCACTCTGGGAAAGTTCCCCAGAGGTGAGCTGGAAAGACAGCTTGAAGAATGGGCGTGATCCATGAGTGTTGACAAAGAGGCCAACCTGGTTCTTGTCCCGAATGTGTCACTGGCTTGCTGTGTGGTGAGATTCCAGGTCTTCTCGGGGCATCAACTTTCTAATTTGGGTAATGAAAGGTTTGCAGTAAATGATCTACTAGGCAAGTCTCAGCCTCCTTGAGGGTTAGTATCCTAGTATTGAACACAGAGTGGTTCTCGACGACTTTGTTGAGGGGATCATCAGGGGTGTGGGGTGATGCCTGGGATGCAGGTCTGCTCTAGAGCCGATATTTCCTACCATCAGCCACCATACTTTCTGGAAGGTGCATTCATTGTTTTTGCTTCATTCAGACTGACAAATGTATATCAAAAACTTTATGAGAAATGGATTAAAATTTCAGATTATTTTGGTGTAAAAAATTTTTAAATCCATGTACAATTATTTTCATAATACACACATTTTCCTTAAGGAACTATCCCTGTCCCATGTTCAATCCGTATGTTTCAGCTAAAAGCCTTTTCCGTTCTTGGTTCAAGGGAAGAGCATGTGACTCGGATCTGACCAATTAGCACTGTTTCACGTGGCTACTGTGATTATTTAGAGATGGGCGTGGTGAGATTTGGCTCTGGGACTTTTGGAAGAACGGTTAAGAAGAGAGAATTTCTTCTGCCATTGAACATGGAGTTTTGAGGCTGTAATCTTGGACCTGTTGGCCACCATCTTCCAACCATAAGGGGAGAACCCATCAAAAAATAAAAGCAATACACAAAACAGCAGAACTGCGAGGACGAGAGGAAGGTTGAGCTCTGATGATGTTCTGAGGGGCTAGATCCAGCTGTGCCTAAAACTGTACATACCCACGACCTTGTCAATGCCATGAGCTGATCAATATATGGGTTTTTAAACCTGAAGCCTGCTAGATTTGAATTTTAGTTATTTGCAACTAAAAGAATTCTCTTCACCTTCCATGTGGTCCAGCTACTCAGGGTCATTTACTAGTCCCAAATAATCTAGAATCTTTCCTATCGCTATTATTTGCACAGACTGCTACTTCAGTCTGGAATCTTCCCCCGCACCCCTATTTCTTCACAGATGTTTCCCTATCTTAAAAGAGTCACTCAGAGCATGATGTCTGGAATGGTGGACTAAGGACTTCTAAAAATCTGTTCCTCCTTAAAAGCAATGAGAACTCTGGCACAAATGGTCAAAATAAACTTTTCCAGAACTCTGGAGATCAACCAAAAGCTTGCAATAATCCAAGGAGTTTCACTCAAAAAAAAAAAAAAATCCTGCCTGACTCTTGGTAAGAACAGTGAACTTGGTGGGGTTTGGATTTGTCCTATGCTCCATTGCTTCCTTCCCAGCTCCACTGTAGTCTTGGAAACCAGCAGATCAGCAACAGCCAGACGGGTCAGAGTCAGCTCAGGACTGTAGATCCTCACAAAGACCAGTTCCCAGTGAACTGTCACTACTTGGCCTGTCTAGTGCCTCCCTGGGAAAGCACCAGTAACAGAACTTGCTTTAATTCGATCCAACTCAGCGTTCACTCAGTTGGAAAAATTCTATCCCCAGAGAATTTGCTGCAAACAATCAGTGGCGATTGGTTAACCCTAAAGCAGTAGCACCAACTGGGGCAAACAAGGGGCTATCAGATCAAAAAAATCTTAAAAGGAAGATCTGAGGAATAGGACATTCATGGACACCTTGGACGTGTTCTGAACAAAATCCTGGAGTTCTAGAAGGCCACTCTCATGCAGGGCTGTGCGCGTGTTCCAGATGCACCTTAGAAGACCTTATGCTTTCACTTCTGCTTGGCAATAAGACTTGGTACAAATAGAATGTGAAGGTTAAGGCAAAGTTAAAAACTGTTGGAGCATTGAAGCAGTGCCCCAACACATGCATACATGCACACACACACACGTCTTTGTTGATAGGTGCGTTTATTGTTTTAGTGCATTTAAAGAAGTCCTTGGCCAATCGTTTAGCTGGCCATTAAGCTAACCAAGCACATACTTCAGCAGCCTCATACAACAGGGAATACACGAACTTTACAAAATGACTAAATAAGTAACAGCAAGTAAAACAAGCAGTGACAGAAAGCAACCTTGGGAAGAGGGGAGAAATGGATTTTCGGGATTGTCACATTATATTATGCGACCCATTCTGCTTTCAACAAGCAGTTCTGAGACATACAGTGACACAAAGTATGGTTCACGTTGCAGGAAAATAAGTAATTGACAAAAACTGTCCCTGAAGAAAGAGAGAGGTTGGACTTACTACACTAAGACTTTAAGTCATCTGTTATAAATATATTCACTCAATTAATATAATTCATTACACCAACAAGTTAGATTACAAGATGATGAGTATGATCCTATCAATAGATGCAGAAAATAATTTGCCAAAATCCAATACCTATTTGCAATAAAAAAAAAAGAGCTTCCTTTGTAGATAAGGTACTTCTGTAAACGCGTATAGCTGGCATCATATTGACAGCCCTGGATAATGCAATGGGATTTTCAAAAGGAAATAAAAAGATACAAAGATTGAAAAGACAGAAATAAAAGCATGTTTGTTCACAGATGTCATGACTGTCTATTACAGAAAATTCTAAACAATCACCAAAAAACCTCCGGAACAAATAAGTTGCAAGATGCAAAATTTATCTATTCTTTTTTTTAAACTTGAGGAAACCACGTAAAATAATTAAAGGGCATTGAAATTGGAAAGGAAGAAAAGAAGTACAAATTATCTTTATTCATAGATGACATGAAAGATATGGAGAAAAGTCTAAAGATTCCACAGAAGTTAGTAAAACCAGTAAACAAGAAAAATTGAAAGATAGAAAATCAACACACAAAAGTTGGTTGTGTGTTTATACATTAACAATGAACAACACAAAAAGGAAACTAAAAGAACAATTCCATTTATGCTACCATTGAAAAGATTATAGTACTTAAGAATAACCTCAACTAAGAAGACGAAAGGGTTATACATTGAAAATTTTTAAAAGCATCCTTAAGAAAATTAAAGAGAACACATAAAATGGCAGGACATCAGTTATTCATGGATTGGAAGAATTAAAAGTCTTTTTAAAAGATTGATTGAATGATTGATGTAAAGGCAGGGTATCTGAGAAAGAGAGAGCAAGAGCGAAAGCGAGAGAGAGAGAGAGAGAGAGAGAGAGAGAGAGAGAGAAAATCTTCCACCCACTAATTCACTCCCCAAACAGCTGCAACTGCCAGGGCTGGGCCAGGCTGAAGCCAGGAGCTAGGAACTCTGTCAAGGTCTCCCATGCATTAGAAGGGAACTGGATCAGAAGCAGAACAGCTGGGGCTGAAACCAGAGTTCTAATATGGGATGCTGGCATAACAATAAAGATTTACTTATTTACTTGAGAAGCAGATTTACAGACAGAAAGAAGAGACACAGAGAGAGGTCTTCCATTCACTGGTTCACTCCCCAAATGACTGAAATGGCCAGAGCTGGGCCAATATGAAGCCAGGAGCCAGGAGCCAGGAGCTTTTTCTGGGTGTCCCACGTGGGTGCAGGGGCCCAAGCACTGGGACCATTTTCTGCTGCTTTCCCAGGCATATTAGCTGGGAGCTGGATCAGAAATGGAGTAGCCAGCACTGCATCCCAAATGGGATGCCAGCACTGCAGGTGGAGAATTAACCTACTGAGCCACAGCGCTGTCTCCAGAAGTAATATCTTTAAGATGACATACTACCCAAAGATACCTACAGATCCAAAGCAATCCCAAACTCTCAATAGCATTTTTCCCCAGAAAGAGAAAACTCTATCCTAAAATGCATAGGGAATCTCAAGGGACTCTGAAGAGGCAAAATACTTTTGAAAAGCAAAAACAAAGTTCAGAAGGTTCACACTCCTTGATCTCAAAATTTACTATAAGTCTACAGTCATCAAAACAAGACAATATTGACATAAGGACAGATTAATGAACCAATGGAACAGAATAGAGAGCCAAGAAATAAATCCTCATATATGTCATCAAATTCATTTTGACAAGAGTGCCAAAACCATTCAGTGGGGGAAAGAATAATCTTTTCAACAAATGATTCTGAAGAAACTGGATATTCACATGCAAAAGAATGAAGCTGGACCATTACCTAATATCATATATAAAAAGTAACTCAAGGGGCCAGCACTATGGCATAGTGGCTAAAGCCGCCATCTGCAGCTCTGGGTACCAGTTCAAGTTCCACTGCTCCACTTCCAATCCAGCTCCCTGCTAATGCGCCTGAGAAAGCAGCAGGAGATGCCCCCATGTTCTCGGGCCCCTGCACTCACATGGTAGACCTGGAGCAAGCTCCTGGCTCCTGGCTTCAGATCAGCCGGCTGTTGCAGCCCATTGAGGGTGAACCAGCAGATTGAAGACCTCTCTCTCTCCCTCTGTCTCTCTCTCTCTGCCTCTCTTTCTCTTTCTGTGTAACTCTTTCAAATAAATTAAAAAATCTTAAAAAAATTAACTCTAAATAGATTGAAGATCTAAATGTAAGAGCTAAAACTATAACACCATTGTAAGAAAACATGGGGAAAGATCTTCATGATGTTAGATTTGTCAGTAACTCCTTGGATATGACACCAGAAGCACTGGCAGCAAAAGAAAAATAGTAAAATTGAACTTCATAAAAATCAGAAACTTTTGAGCATCAAAAAATAGTATCAACATAGTAAAAAGGAATGGGGGAGGGACAATATTTGGAAAATCTACAGAATGTGAGAGAATATTTGGAAATCACACATACAATAAGGGATTAATATCCAGAATATACAAATCAATACTCAACAGCAAAAAAGAAACAACCCAATTCAAAAATGAGCAAAGAACTTGAATCGACATATCTCCAAAAGATTACAAATGTCCACTAAATACATGAAAAGATGCTTAACATCATTAATAATTAGGGAAATGCAAATCAAAAGTGCAATAAGATAGCACTTCACACTCGCTAGGATGACTATTAGAAAAATGAAAACAGAAAAAAAAATATTAACCAGAATAAAGAGGATATTTGGCACAGTGATTAAGCTGCCGTTTAGGAATGCCATCATCCAATATCAGAGTTGCTTGGGTTGGATTCACTCCTGATTCCAGCTTCCTGTTAATGCGCACTCTTAGCTGCAGCAGCTGGTGGCTCAAGCAGTTGGGTCCCTGCCACCCATGTAGGAGGCTTTATTTGAATTCCTGCCTCCTGGTTTAGGTCTTGCCCAGCTCTGGCTGTTGTAGGCACCTGAGAAGTTAAATAGCAGATGGAATGCACTCCCCAGTGCGAGCTCACTCTCTCTTTTCCTCTCAATTTAACAGAATAATTTTAAAAAAAGGAATAAAGGCAAAAATTAGCCTAGAGGTTAAGATGCCTGCATCCTGGGGCAAGCATTATGGTGCAGCAGGCTAAACCACTGTGTGCAACACCAGCATACCATATTAGAGCACCTGATTCAAGTCTCAGGTGTGAAACTTCCAAACCAGCTCCTTGTTAATGTGCCTGGGAAAGCAGTGGATGCTGGCCCAAGTCCTTGGGCCCCTGCAGCTCACATGGGAGACCTGGACGGAGTTCCTGGCTCCTGGCTTCAGCTTGGCACAGACCTCTCTGTTGTGGCCATTTTGGGATAGAAGGTGTGTGTGTGTGCATGTGTGTGTGTGTCTCCCTCTCCTTCTCACTCCCTCTGCCTTTCAAATAGATAGATAGATAGATAGATATTTTAAAAAATGAATAGCTATGTTTTAAAAAAATTAATTCCGGGAAAATTGGGTATCCATATTCAAAAGCATGAAGTTGGAACCCTACATCACACCAAATCACAAGTTAACTCAAAATGTTTTAGAGGTCTAAATTTAAAAAGTAACACTAGAGGCCAGAGCTGTGGAATAGTGGGTGAAGCTGCAGGCAGTGCCAGCATCCCATATGGGCACCGGTTTGAGTCTCGGCTGCTCCACTTCCTATCCGGCTCTCTGCTATGGCCTGGGAAAGCAGTAGAAGATGACCAAGATGCTTGACCCCTGTGCCCATGTGGGAGACCCAGAAGAAGCTCCTGGCTCCTGGCTTCAGATTGGCACAGCTCCGGCCATTGCAGCCATCTGGTCAGTGAACAAGCAGATGGAAGACCTCTCTCTCTCTCTCTCTCTTTCTCTCTCTGCATCTCCTTCTCTCTCTGTGTAACTCTGCCTTTCAAATAAATAAATAAATCTTTTCAAAAAAGCTAACATATAGAGTTCTTAGAAGAAAAAAGCAACACGGCAACATGAGGTTCTTCTGATTTCTTAGAAATAACACCAAACACACAGTGAGAAAACAAAAACTAGATAAACTGAACTTCATCAAGATTAAAAACTTTTGTATTGGAGTAGGTGTTTGGTGCATATCAGAGTACCTGGGTTCAAGTCCCAGCTTTACTCCTGATTCTAACTTGCTGCTAATGCAAACCCAGGAGAGATCCATGTAATCCAGTAGATGAAATATCTTTGTCTGTCTCTCTCTTGCTGCTTCTCTCTCTCTGTGTGTGAGTGTGTGTGTGTGTGTGTGTGTGTCTTCCAAATAATTAAAAAAAGAAAAGAAGAAAAAAGAATGAACAAGTATTGACAATGATGTGGAGAAATTGGAACCATCATACACTGATGGTGGGAATGCAAAATAGATATATAGCTGCCTTAGAAAACAGTTAGATAGGGGCCAGCATTGTGATATAGTGGGTTAAGCCACTGCCTACAATGCCGACATCCCATATGGGTGCTGGTTCAAGTCCCGGCTGCTCCACTTCTGATCCAGCTTCCTGCTAATGCACTTGGGGAGGCAGTGGAGGATGGCCCAAGTGCTTGGGCCCCTGCACCCATATTGGAGACCCTGATGAAGCTCCTGTATTCAGCCTGGCCCAGCCCAGGTCATTACAGCCACTTGGGGAGTGAACCAACAACTAGAATCTCTCTCTCTCTCTCTCTCTCTCTCTCTCTCCTCTCTCTCTGTCTGTCTCTCTGTCTCTGTTGCTCTGCCTTTCAAATAAATAAAATAAATATTTTTTAAAAAAGAAAACAGATAATTTCTCAAAATTTAAACACAGAATTGATCCAAAAATTCTACTCCAATATACCCTAGAGAAATGAAAACTTATGTCCACAGAAAAACTTGTATATGAAGGTTAATAGCAATGTTATTCATAATAGCCAAAGAAATGAAAATAGCTCAAATGTCTATCAACTGATGAATGAATAGATAAAATGAGGCCTATCCATATTGTGGAACATTATGTGGCCATGAAAAGGAATGAAGTACTGTTGCCTAGTACAACCTGGATAAAGTTTGAAAATATTATGCTAGGTGAAAGAAGCCAGATGCAAAATGTTACATACTGTATAATTCTACTTATATGAAATAGCCAAGGAGACAGGGAGTAGATGAGTGATTGTCAGGGATATGGGGTGGGAGAAGTGGAAATTGAGAAAGATTGCTAATGGGCATAGGACGTCTCACCAGGTATATGAAAATGTTCTTATGTTAGATTATTGGGATGGTTGATAACTTTGTAAATATGCTAAATAACACCCAATTGTGCACCGTAAAAGGTGAATTCCACAGCTTGTGATTCTATCTCAATAAGGCTCTTATTTTTTTTAAAAAAATTGAGAAGTTAATTCCTTTGTGAAATGGTGCCCAGGCACTTTCCTTACCTTCAGTCACTCGAATCTGGGACTAACTCTGTGAGGAAAGGACAAGCTTCTCCACGTCACAGATGGCAAAACTGAAGCATCAACAAGAAGTAGCAGGGACGGGATTCCAACCCACATCTGTGCACTACCTCCTCCTTCAGAGGCCTGGCTGGGGGTGCTCCTGCCCTGTCTGCCTGGAGATGCAGTGGGGGCTGGGAATCAGATGGGGGTGGTGCCGATCGGCTCAGCCGCGCCTGGTAAAAACCTGTCTGGAACCGCAGCAGCCTCGCAGGCGAGCAGGCTGCTAGGGTGTATTTTTATCAAGGGTCACAAGGAATTTCCCGACCGGGGGGATCAATACCACTTCATTATTCATGGCGGGGCTGGGCCAAGGGTAGCCGGCTGGTGGCAGCTGCGAGTGAGGGCTCCTGCAGGCTTTTCGCCTGCAGGTGACTCCCATTCTCCTTCCGGGGGTGGGAGGGGCCCTGCCTGTGCCCCAGGGCTGCCTCATCAGGACATCCTCATTTCCTTATATTCCTGAGTCACTTGTACGAGTGACCTCAGCCCCAGTCTGTCCAGGTGTTAGGGGGATTCTGCAGCTTGCCCAAGGTCCGTGGCAGAGCTGGGTTCCAGACTCAACCTCTCTCTACCCCATCTGCCCCCGGATTGCTCCTCCAGTCTTTCCACCTGCTGAACTCTCTTCTAAGCTGTGTCCACTGATTCAGTGAGATATGCCACAATCCCGACTTAAACAGAGCGGGAAACTGAGGCCTGGGGAGGTGGGGAGGGTAGAGAAATCACCACAGTCCAGCTCCTCTCCCCTCCCTCAGAGCATTGTAGCCACGGCAAGGCCTACAGGCACACAACCCAGTTCTCCAGCTCCTGCCTGGAAGCTTTTGGATGATGGCCTTTAACCCTTTCCTACTCACAAGAGCACAGGCCCAGGGAGAAGTCTGGACCCAGGCAGCTCCCAGTGCAAAGAAGCCAGATGCTTGCTCCCACCCCAGCCCCCACTGTACCCGCCCAAAACTGGGGCCTTGAAGAGGTGTAGAGGAGACTTTGGGGAGCATCCTCCCTGCCCCCACCCCAAGGTAGCCTCCAGGTGCCGGCCTTGGCCACCCCAGTATTCTTGGGCTCCTCCAGCAGCCAGCAGCAGCGGCAGCAACAGCAACAGCAGGCACCTTGCTCCTCCCCCCCAGGCCTCCCCCAGGACCCAGGCAGCTGCCTGGAGCCAGGCAGTCCATGGAAGCCCCCATCCTCTGTCCCTAGAGACAGCTCAAATGACCATTAAGCTGTGAGCAGATGCAGGCAGTGGTAGGAGAGGGCTCAGGGCAGGAAGCATTTTGTTCTCTGCTAATTGGCCTCCTACGGTCGCCAGAGAGGGTCTGGGGCCTGTAAGGAGAGCGGTTGCATCAGTTCTCCTTGGCTGCTCCTCCGTGGTCCGAAACCTAAGTGCTCCGGGCCTAGTGGGCAGCAGACGTCTGGACAGCCCACACTGCAGAGCAGGGAAGGCGAGAAGTGGGATTCACATATGGTAGCCAGCCCAGAGGGCTTCCCTGGGAGCTGGGGGGTGGGCTGGGAGTCTGGGATGCAGCAGGCACCTTTTTGGCTCAGAGATTCCCAGCCCTGCTGCTCTGAGCCCCCTGGGCTCTGTTCAATCCCTCTCATAGCTGCTGAGCCCCCTTCAGCAACTCAGACTCCTGGAGCCCTTAGAAAGCATCTATGTGGTGCTTCCGGAAGTTTGCAAGGGATGGGAATACAATGCAGTGGTTAAGATACCTAGCATGGGATGTCCGCATTCTATATCGGAGGGCCTGATTCCGATGCTGGCTCTGCTTCAGATGCAGCTTCCTGCTAAGGCACACCCTGGGAGTCAGTGGGTGATGATTCAAGTACTTGGGTCCCTGCCACTCATGTGCAGAGACCCAGATGGAGTTCCTGGCTCCTAACTTCAGCCTGGCCCTGTCCTAGTTGTTCCGAGAATTTTGGGAGTGAACCAGCAGATAGAAGATCTATGAATCTCCCTCTCTCTCCCTCCCTCCCTCCCTCCTTCCTTTCAAGTAAATAAAAATCAAGTTAAAAAAAATTCTTAGGTCAGGGCTGGCATTGTGGCACAGCACGTTAAGCCACTGCCTCTGATGTCAGCATTGCATATCAGAGCACTGGTTACAGTCCTGGCTTCTCACTTCTGGTGCAACTCCCTGCTAATGTCCTGGTAAAGCAGCAGAAGATGGTCCAAGTTCTTGAGCCCCTGCCACCCACAAGGGAGACCCAGATGGATCTCCAGTCTCCTGGCTCAGCTCTGGCTGTTGCAGCCATTTTGGGGAGCACACTAGTGGATGGAAGATCTTTCTGTCTCTCCCCCCCCATTGCTCCGGCTTTCAAAAATGAATAAATAATTTTTAAAAAATCTTAAATTCATAGAAAACAGAATTAAAAGATAAAATTATTTTGGTGCAAAAATTTTTGAAATGTATGCATATGAGGGATCTTCAAAAAAGTTCATGAAAATGCATAGTATGAAAAAAATCATGCCTGGCTTTCAAAATGTTTTGCACCAAAATAAACTTAGGCTTCTGTTTTAATTCCATCGTCCATGAACTTGTTGAAGTCCCCTCTTCATATCCCCCACCACCTGTGCAGATGAGGAAGCTGAAGTTGAGAGAGGAAGATGGCTGTATTATACAAACCAGTGGCAGAGCTAAGCTCAGGGTCCACAACGCCCCATTCCTCACCTGCCAGCGCCCCAGACCTCAGCTGAGACACAGCAAAACGACTCCTAAAGAAGGCAAGGCCTGTGGGCTTCTCTGCTGTTTTCCCAGCTCCAGAGTCGGGCTCTCAGTAAGTGCCTGGTGAGTCCCTAACTGACTTAAAGACAAGTTGAGCTTTGCTCAGCTCCTGCCCCCTCCTGTCTGTCTTTGCTCTGGCATCCAGGAGGCTGAAACTCAGGGGGATTGGTATCTAAAACAGGCTCTGGCTGCCTGCTTCCTCCAGCTCCAGTCTCAGATCCTGTTGTGTCCTGAGCTCCCTCTCGAGGGAGGGTTCCTCCCAACCCCAGTCTATGAGGGTTCTTGTACCTGAATACTCTCTAAGCAGGCATTAGTCCTAGCCGTAAACTGGCCTCTGAGTTCTCTCTTTTTTTAAGATTTATTTTATTTATTTGAAAGACAGAGTTACAGAGAGAGGTAGAGACAGAGAGAGAGGTCTTCCAGACGCTGGTTCACTCCCCAAATGGCTGCAACGGCTGGAGCTGCGCCAATCTGAAGCCAGGAGCCAGGAACTTCTTCTGGGTCTCCCACATGGTGCAGGGGCCCAAGGACTTGGGCCCTCTTCCATTGCTTTCCCAGGCCACAGCAGAGAGCTGGACTGGAAGAAGAGCAGCTGGGACTAGAATGGGCACCCACATGGGATGCCGGCGCTTCAGGCCAGGGCATTAACCTGCTGCACCACAACGCCAGCCCTGAATTCTCTTTGACCCTTGACCCCACCACCACCGCCACAACCCCTCCTGACTTACTTCCGGGTAATTCAGGAGCCCTGTGAGGATGTTAACCTCTCTCCTCATATGCCACCGGAAACAGTCCCTTCCCGACAGCTGTTCTTCCCTTCAAGCTCCTCCTTGCAGGCCTAAGTCAGTCTCACAGTGGCTCACTTGCCTCCCTTTCCCCACCTGCTTAACCATTCTCCTTCTATAATCAGTTCAGAATCATTCCTTCTGTGTGGCCCTTCTGTCCATTCTCAGGCCACTCCCTGCTCTGACAGTGACCCTGCCGGGACACAGGGCCGTGACTCCCTTCTTACAGGCAAGGACATTGAGGTGCAAAGAGATCGGCTCGCTTGCCCAAAGTGAAACAGCTAGTAATTCTTGGAGCTGGAATTTCAATCAGGTTGTCCCAAATTGCTAGGTAATGTGGGTGGCTCATGAGAATAACGGGGCAGAATGTTGCACACGTGGGGACCGCTCCTGCACATCTGGGGTGTTATGAACTCAAACTAACTTTCCTGCCCTCATCTATACATTTGTGTCCCTCTCTGTGTGTCTGTGTTTGTCCCTAATAGCCAGACATCATCAGAGCCCGGTACAGGGCTAGGTCACTCCATGAAAGCCTTTTGAACACCAGTCACAGGCCGGCAGAGTTCAAGGGCCCTGAGAGGTGGGACCAGCTCAGAGGAGCAGGTGCAGGTGGGAAGATGGATTAGATGCCCTGATCTCAGTATTTGTCCACTGTCATCCTCAACAGACCAGACTCCCAGCCCAAGTGACCTCTCCCTGAGTGCTCTCCTTCCTGGCCAGGGCTTAAGACAGGTCTGAGGGAGCGTGCAAGCTCTGTTCTAAGTGCTTTATCTATAGCCAGTCATTTCATCCTCCAACTAGCTCTGTGCAGTAAAGAATAGGATTGCTACAGGATAGGTGAGGCCCAGAGAGGCTGAGTGACATGCCCACGGTCACACAGCCAGTAAGTGGGAAATGGAACCCAGGCAGTCTGGCTCCCAAAACCTAAGCCCTATCAGCTAGCAATTCAGTGTGGCTGACGACAGACCAGTTATTGTAGGGTGCTGAGGTGAAACCCTAGCCCTCCTGCGAGGCCCTGCGTCCACGGGATCCTCTCTTGCTGGGTTCTTGCTAGGACTTGTCTTGCTCCAGTCTCTTGCCTGAGCGTCCTGTACATGCCCCAAGCTCTTCTTTATGCTGTTCTCACTGCCACACTCAGACACGGCCAGGTGAATTTTCCTGCCTGTCCCAGGGCCTCCTTAGCATCCATGCCAGTTTTGCCAGCCGTGGTATGACGCTCCCCCAACCCTTGGGCCCAAGCCCAATTGGCCTCATACCCAAGCTCTAAGGATGTGGCAAATGAACATCTTACTATGTGACAACCATTGTGATGAGTACTTAGTTGGAAGTCATTTCATTTGATCCGCACGCCAGCTTCCTGGAGTGGGGATTCATATCCGCAGTTTCCAGAGAAAGAAACTGAAGCTCCCGGAAATAGTCATTGAGTTAAGTGGTTGAAGCCAAAGACAGAATTTGGACAGTAGGAATAAGATGATCTGGGAGCAGAGGATGAACCTGGAGCCCGGGCAGCAACAGCGTGGGCTTAGAGACAGCCTGTAGGAACCTGTGAGGAGGCTAGAGAATAATACCTGGCATTTATTGAGCACTTACTGTATGCTAGGCATTGTGCTGTGTGCTTGATATGCATCATCTCCCAGAATCCACATGCAAGAACATAGATACTATTATTTTTTAAAGCCAGGAGCCAGGAGCCTCTTCTTGGTCTCCCACGCGGGTTCAGGGGCCCAAGCTCTTGAGCCATCTTCTACTGCTTTCCCAGGCCATAGCAGAAAGCTGGATCAGAAGTGGAGCAGCCAGGACTTGAACCGATGGCTTTACTCCTACGCCACAGCGACAGCCCTGTAGATACTATTATTAATTCCCTCTTGTTGAAGTTGAGGCATAGAGCCTAAGGAATTTGCCTAAGACCACCCAGGGAATAAGTGATGGGGTTAGATCCTGAACACCATCCATCCCACTTGTCCTAAGCAGGAAGTGGGGACTGAGTGGTGCAGATAACTAAGAGAATGCTGGGGCACACAAGGGTACTCCAGCTGGAGATCAAGTTCAAAGATCCAGGAAGGTGAATTTTACTGGGAAATGGGGAGGGGAATGGGAGAGACTCAGGGCTAAGACGCTTCCAGAGATGGCCATGGGAAGAGGGTTAAACAAGGGAGCCCTGCACTCAGAACTAGTAGAATGGGGGAGGGGGTTCCAATCAGAATGACTTTGAGAAGCCAGGAATAGAGAGTGTTACCGATTTGCTTATTAGGATATCTGAAATTAATAAGCTGTGTGTGTTCTTGCCATGAATTCAGAGAAGAATTCTGAATCCTGGATCAAATAAACCAGGCAGCGTGATAAGTTTTAAGCTTTTTATTTAGTGAGAGAGATGCATAGGAGAGTGAGGTCTCTATCTAAAAGAGAAAGGGAAGTCTAGATTCATAGCAAGCATCAAGAGCCAGCCACGTGGAGGAGCATACAGGCCGGAAAGCATGGAGCAGGTGGTCCAAAGGCCACATGCCCTGAAGGTGCGGGGCACCAAGGGGATCAAGGGCAGGGAGGGAAAAGAAGGGCCAAGCCTTAAATCCACTTCCAAAGGGGAGTGGTTAATTAGTCTGACTGGCAGGTAGGCGTACAAGTGTGGTCAGGTAGGGGCATGAGATCACACAGGGGGTGTGAAGGCGTGGTCTGCCAGCTCACACATCTAATCAATTTTATCCTATCTGCCTGCCTACATCAGGAGGGTCTGTGCCAGGAGCCAGCAGCAGGCACTTTGAAGGAAGTGAGGGAATAGGGTTCTGGCTGGTCTGAGGAATCAAGGGTCCACTGACCCACAGAGGTTAGAGGGGAGACCCAGGAAAGTGTGCAAATGCCTCTCGGTGGGTGCCATTGGAGCCACCTGCCAGAGTTCCAGGAGACAAGGCCCAGAGGCCAACCCCTCTGAACGCAGATCCACAGGGCACAGGTTGCAGGGGCAGCCAGGAGTTGGGGGATCGGCTTTGACCGTGGCAGCACGTTTCACAGGCTCAACTGTAAGGAGGCATTGCTGGCTGAGGGCACAGCGCACACACAGGCCTGGCCCAGAGGTGGCTTCTGTGGTAATTATCGGGTGAATTGCATCCACAGGGCAACACAGGAAGACACAGGGCCCCTCCCTCCCTCCTTTGTTAGTCCCACACTCCTGCATGCCTGCTCCCCTCCCCCCACCCCGCCCCACCTCTGGCATCCGGTGTCCATGCCAGTGGTAGGTAGGAACAAATGAGGATTGAAGTGTAGGCTGGAGTGACTAACCTTGGCCACCAGGGTGGGGCCCCAGGTGGTATTCTGGGGTAGGGCGTGGAGGGGTTGCGCGCACACTTCTCTGCAGGTCCCCGAGGCCCTGACTCACAGCACTGGGAGTTTTTGCACACTAGGAATGATGGAGTCTGAGACTGAGCGTCCCTGAGTTTCCCAGGGACTGTGAAGGAGACACCACGTGCTCAGCCAGACTCCACGCCCCTGGGATCCGCACTGGCACATCACCCCACCCCACCCCCACATTCTCCTAGCTACTCTGCCTTCCTTAGCCCCAAAGGAAACCTCATCAGCATATTAATAGGACATTATGGTTTCTAATGAGGAGCCAGAAAACATTTATGGAGCAGATTAAAGACAGCTCCACCCCATTAAACAGCCCAGAGCTTGGGGATGGGGTAGGGGGTGGGGTGCAGGTCGGGGGAGGAGCAGAGCATCTAGGAGGGTCGATTGCGTTCCTTGCGGGCCTGATACAAAGGAAGGCTTGCAGAGCCGCAGGGAGAGGAGCTGGGCTCAGACCTCTATTTCCAGGTCCCCCACACCTCTCAGCCACCCAGGCAGGAGCATCTAGAAATAAGCACATGTGCTGATGGGGCATTTGCTCCTAGCTGCCTGCGATTTCATGGACTCCATATACAAGTGCACAAAGGAGAGATGTTCCGTCCACTTTAGATAAGAGAAAGCAAGGCCCCGAGAAGGCAAGCCACTGACCCGAGGTCCCCCAGCAAGGTGGGAGCCTAAATCCCAATCCGTCCAATTCCCAAACCCGCATTCTCTCCAAGGCACCCTGCGACTTAATGAGCACTTCTTCCGTGGGTGTCGGAAATTAGGCTGTGACCTCCCCCTCCTTTCCCCAGAGCTGTGGTGCTAGTGTGGAAAGGACGCGGTGGCCAGAATAGAAAGACTGGAACTGCAGGGCCAGCTCTGTCACCACCTAGCCGAGCGATCTTGCACAATCTCACTTCACCTGGATCTCCCTTTGCTCATCTGTCAGAAGAGGCTGGGGCTCCAAGTGCTTTGACCACTGGCCTACTAGCTACAAACCTGACTTTTTGTCACTTGTCAAATGAGGCCCATGCCTGCCAGCCCTCCTACCTAGTAAGGGATGGGAGCTGGGACCCTTGGCGCCTGCACTCCCACCCGTCTTACTCCTTTATATTTCATCGGTCTCATCACCTACTAACGGACCGGGAAAGTTCTCATAGGCCTCATTCGCTGTTATGACCTCTGCCCACAGTGTGAATTTCCCCAAAGACAGGGATCTTGGGTTTCGCTCACTGCTATGGCTGCAATTCCTAGAACAGTCCCTGGTCATGAATCAGGATTTCTTCAGCAAGTGAAATAGCCCGGTTTAGGCCTGTGTTTGGGTTTTCTCTGCTCAGCCTTGATCTTTTTTTTTTTTTTTTTTTTTGGTTGAGCGCTTTTGCTCTAGGTTTGATTGTTTACTTATTCATTCACTTAACATGATGTGTATGTATAAGTGTGTGTGTGTGTGTGTGTGTTTGTGTTACAGGTACAATTAGGTGTGGGTGAAATGGTGATGGAGAAAAGATTACCTGGGTCCTTTGTCTCACACAGAAGAAGAATTTCCAAGCGGACAAGAAGAAGAGAAAAGCCAGATGTATTTAAAAGCAAGATTTATTGAAGTCTCTTGGAGGGCTCCAAGAGAGGCAAAAACCTGAAGGGGCTAGTGGTGGTGGGGTTCTTAAGCACAATTTTTTGGGGGAAAAACCTGTCCATCAGTACAAGGTGGGGACAAACCCATTAAAAGACCTGATTCGTAATCTTATTGTGAGGAGTCAGACAGGTTAATAGGCACGCATATTGGCCCCAGTGGAACTTAGGGTTCAAAATGCTTGCTTTCCCCAAAAGTTATCTTTAGCAGCATTAAAAACGCCTGCCCCATTCCTTAGGAGCTTCCAATCTTATCTTGAGAATAGCAAGGGAGTCGTGACTCCACCCTTCTGATGGCTCTCTTTGGTTTTATCTTTTTGTTTAGTCTCTGTCTTTCTGCTTTTCAAATAAATAAGTGTTTTAAAAAAACACAGATGTGGCGGCTGTCGGTGTGGCATAATGTGTTAGGCTGCCCGGGCAATACCAACATCCAAAATGGGTGGCAGTTAGAGTCCCTGCTACTCCGTTTCTGAACCAGCTCCCTGCTAATGCACCTGGAACAGCAGCAGAAGATGGCCCAAGTTCTTGGGCCCCTGCACCTGCATGGGAGACCTGGATGAAGTTCCTGGCTTCTGGCTTTGGCCTGGCCCAGCTCCAGCCATTGCAGTCATTTGGGGAGTGAAGCAATGGATGGAAGACCTCTGTCTCTGTCTCTCTTTCTGTAACTCTGCCTTTCAAATAAATAAAATAAACCTTTTAAAAAAAAAACACAGAATTGTGGTCTGTACCCTTCAAGAAGCTTCCATTTTGGGGGTTTGTTAGAAAATAAATATGCTGATTTAGAAGAGTGCTTAGTGCCGTGAAGAACATAACACAGTGTGACAAGCTAGGGAGTGATTTGTGGCCAGGGAAGGCTTTTGAGAGAAGTGACATTGGAATACTGAGGACACTGGTGAGGAGATGAAGCCAGCCAGACCAGATTCTGGGGCAGAGGAAAGCAGAAAGTGTCATGAAAAGCCAAAGTAATAACACACTGGGAGCAAGGGTATTGAGGTTCGGGGGAAACTTCAAAAAATTCGTGGAAGAATGGAATTAAAGGAGAAGTATTTTTTGTGAAAGCAATTTGAAATCCATGCATGGTGTTTCATTGTACACTTTTTATGTGAACTTTTCAAAGGCCCCTCACCTATGTGCAGTGTGCATGAGTCCATGGGGTGGGGTTACTGCCGAAGATGTGGCATGTGTCTGTAGGTAGCTAGTGGGGTGGTCTGGGAGGCAGCTCACTTAGTTCTTGGGAGGGGAAAAAAAGGCACAGTGGAAAAAGGACAAAATTTGGAGTTCAGGGGCTGGCATTGTGGTGCAGCGGGTTAAACCACCGCCTGCAATGCCAGCATCCCATATCAGAACACCGGTTCAGGTCCCAGCTGCTCACCTGCCAATCTAGTACCCTGCTAACGTGCCTAGGAGGCAGCAGAAAGTGGCCCAAGTCCTTGAGAACCTGTCAGCCATGTGGGAGGCCCGGATGAAGTTCCAGACTCCTGGCTTCTGCCTGGCCCACCTTAGGTTGTTGCCAGCATTTGGGGAACCAGAGGGAAGATTCTCTCTCTCTCTCGCTCTCTCTCTCTCTCTCTCTCTCTGTGTGTGTGTGTGTGTGTGTCTTCCTAGCTCTCTGTCACTGTACCTTTCAAATAAATAAATAGATTTAAAAAATATTTTATTTATTTATTTATTTATTTGAGAGGTAGAGTTATAGACAGAGAGAGGGAGAGACAGAGAGAGACGTTTTCCATCCACTGGTTCACTCCCCAAATGGCTGCAGTGGCCGTATCTGGGCTGATACGAAATCAGGATACAGGAGCTTCTTCCAGGTCTCCCACATGGGCGCAGGGACCCAAGGACTTGGGCCATCTTCCACTGCTTTCCCAGGCCTACCAGAGAGCTGGATTGGAAGTGGAGCAGCCAGGACTAGAACCGGTGCCCATATGGGATGCTGGTGCCACAGGCACTGGCCCCAGTAAATAGATCTTAAAACAACAACAACTTGGAGTCCAGAAGCACCAGGTTCCCGTTCAGGTTGCACCAATGGCACTTGGGGATCTGTGGCTCAGTCGCTTTCCTTCCTAGACCAGTGTCTACATCAGCAAGGTGAGCAGGAGGGGCTTGGGTAGACCTGAACCCTGGCCAAAGTTCTCTTCCTCCTTAGCCAACGCCGGCACCCTAGCGCCCCCAGTGCTCTGATGATGCAACTTCTTCCTTCTGCTCTCCCCACTGCCAGCGTGGGGTCCCCTCCAGCACAGCAGTAGTGGCCGGGAGGGAACAGGCCGGGTGACATTGAACGCCGCAAAGGGTGCGGGCTGGCTCCGGAACCGCCTAGAGCCCGCGGTGGGGAGGGGCAGCCCTGCTCTGTCTCGCGGCCAGCTCATTTCTGCGCCATTCTCCAGACGCTGGTGCACACGTGCCGAGCTTCTCAGGTTCCCTGCTGGGCCCTGCCGGGCCCTGCCGGGCCCTGGGACTGCTGCTTCCCCCAGCGTGCCTGCCTGCCCGCCCCCAGTTGCTCTCAGGGCTCTGCTCTGAACTGCCTCCAGCTTTGACTGCATGGCGGCGATAATGAGGTGTCTGCGACTGAACGCAGTGGCCTCGGCGGCGGCGGCGGCCGCGGCGGCAGCGGGGCAGGCCAGCAGGCCAGAGGCCCGGGAGCCAGCTGCAGCCAGCACACGCACTGCCCCAGCAGCTGGCCCTTGGGTCCACCATGTGCCCCCGAGTCACCCCACCAGCCCCAACTGCTCCGATCCCAGGGTAGGAGCAAAGGCTACGAGAGGAGGAGGACAAGCCCAGTCGTGAACCCTGCAGTGGCTCCAGGATAATGCTGCCAATGCCAGAGAGGAAGCGTCTTGGGTTTCAAAGCGGCGATGAACCGGCTAGCAACCCTTCCTATCTGGATAACGATCGGCATTTACGAGGAACTTTCGCTCACTCTGCAAACGTTTGCCAGGGCGCAGACACAGCGCCAGGCTCCGTGCACTGAGCAACACATCCCCTGGGCCTGACGAGCTGGCCTGAAGGTGGAGCAGGAACCAGCAAGAGGGAGGAAGGGTGGGAAGGGATGCTTTGGGCAGAGGGAACGGCGATTCAGAGATGGGGAAACTGGCTGAGAAAAAAGAAAGCAGCTCACAAGACAAGTCCCAAGGCTGCCCAAGTTGGTCACGTGGGAGATCAGCCACTAGGGGAGACAGGGTGGGAGGTTAAGCTGTCCTTCTAGAGCTTTTTTTGGCCCTGACCATTCTATATCCTCCCCTTTCCCTAGCTGATCTTGCCCTTAGTCCAGAGCCTCCTCTCAATGAAAGAGGATGGCTAGAGTATTGGCATTTTTGTGAATTATTCAGGAGCTGGGCTGGCAGCACCAGGACTGCGAGGAGGGCGGGAGCAGGTGTTTCCACATGCCAAGCATGGCAGCTGCAGAGGAAGTGACCCCAGAGGCTTCAGCCTCATCAGCTGCCTGGTCTCCCTCTCTCCAGCAGGAAAGAAACCTCACGCCTGTGGTGTGTGTGTGTGTGTGTGTGTGGCAGGGTTGGGGGGTGGAGGGAAGACACAGCCTAAGGGTAGATGCGGGGAGGGAGCAGATCCAAGTTGACTGGTCACAGCAGGTCCCAATCATCAAGCACTTATGATGCCTTACACTTTATATCCTGTACTCTACACAATCACCCAGTGGCTTCAAGTGCTATTGCTGTGGTCTTACAGAGAAGCAAGGTAAGGCCCAGAGATGTGCAGTACATTGCCTAGGATCACACAGCAAATAAATGGAGCCCCAAGATTCAAACCAGGTGTGCTCAATCCACCCTTTCCACTGCTTCTCTCCAGTATTTGGGGCTCAGGCCTCTGGGGTTTGGGCCCCAGTTTGAATTCTTTTTCGGTATAGTGTGACTTTTGCCCCCCACCCCCAGATACCAAAATCTGCATATAATCTACTCACATCCTCCTGTGCACTTTAAAGATTTGTTTCTTTGTTTGAAAGGCAGAGTTACAGAGAGGCAGAGAGAGAGAGGTCTTCCATCTGCTAGTTCACTCCCTAAATGGCCACAATGGCCAGAGCTGCACCAATCCGAAGCCAGGAGCCAGGAGGCAGGAGCTTCTTCCAGGTCTCCCACATGGGTACAGGGGTCCCAAGGACTTAGACCGTCTTCCACTGCTTTCCCAGGCCATAGCAGAGAGCTGGATCAGAAGAGGAGCAGCCAGGACTCACACTGGTGCCCATATGGGATGCTGGCACTGCAGGTAGTGGCTTTACCCGCTACACCACAGCACCTCCCCCGCCCCCCCCCCCGCCTTGTGCACTTTAAGCCGTCTCTAGATGATGTGTAATACCTACTACAGTGTAACTGCTATGTAAAGGCTTGTTATTTAGGGAATAATGGCAAGCAAAAAAAGCCTGTACATGTTCAGTGCAAAGGCAATTTTTTTTTTTTTTTTTGCTAAATCCGCTGATGCGGAACTCACGGATATAGCAGCTGATTGCCTGAGTCTATGTGCTACGCAAGAGTTCGCTGTTTACTGAAGTTCAAATTGAACTTGGCCGTCCTGTATTTTATCTGTCACATCCAACTAGAGTCAGATTGCCAGCATGTCCCTGGCAGGTCTGCTACCACCTCGCTCACTCTTCCTTGTTCCATGGGGCTCAGAACCTTGGTTTCCTCATCTGCCCTGCACTGCCCAGACGTTCAAATGAAGTGATAAAGACCGCAGAGCACTTTCTGCGCCGCCGTGGAACCCTCGGAGCGTGCCATAAACACGAGCTGATTTCCACTTCTCTCCTTCTCTCTCTCTCTGCCGAAGTCCTCGCAGACATTCCTCTCGCCCCTGACCCCCATCGTTCACGGCCCTATGATGTGTTTATTATCACTGATAGGCATTCTCCAGAACTCACCGAGCCTGCACAACTCCACCAGGCATTTGCTGTTCCTCTTCTCTTCTTACACATTGGGGAAATTTGGAGGCTTTAGGCTGATGCGCGTTATTTGCCCAAGGTCACTCAGCTGGCCCTGGCCCTGACCTTGACCCTGGCCTTGTCTGGCCCTCCCCAGCTTGCTCCCTTCTGCTGCTTGCTCCTCCTGCAGCTCCCTGTGCTGGCCCCAGGTTCTGGCTTGCTGAAAGGAAAAAGACTTGTTCAGATTTGGGGTACATGATCGGGGCACAGAGCTGCCTGAGAAGGCAACTTGGGGCCCTCCTGGCTGATGCACTCCCTGGGTCTCTGTACCCCCCTCCCCCCTTGCCAGCCCGGCCCAAGCTGATAGCTCTATCTTACGGAAAAATGCCGTTTTCTCCGATATGCCCAGTTGCACGTTCACTATGCATGCTAATCAGCAGCCGGTGCTTGCCAGCAATTTGCTTCAGTTCTGGGGCTTGCTCTGGATTTATTTATTTATTGTTTTATATTTATACCTTGTGTGCGGAGATGGCTGACTTGGAGTGGGAGCAGGCTCTGGGGAAGAGGCCCAACAGGCTTGGGAGGAGTAAGCTGGGAGCCAGCAGGGAACTTGGGGGAGCGTCTTTGCCAGCCCATTGCCTCCTGACAACTGGAGCCTCCCAGAGTTTTCCTGGCAGCCTTGGGAGGTGGGCTCAGCAGGGATTAGCAAGCCCACGTGAAAAAGGAGAAAACTGACGCTCAGAGGGGTAACATCATACATACAGCTCTTTTGGACTGCGGGCCATAGAAATGGAAGCTTCGTCTTGCCTCCCTGTCGGCTAGTGAAGAGCAGTTTCGACCAGAGAGGGGAAGGTACGTGGCTGGGGTCACACAGTGAATTGAGCAGAGCCAGGATCCACCCCGCAGCCTGCTGACAGCCAGACTCAGAGTTCTCGTAATGCAGTCTCTCTCTCTCTCTCTCTCTAAAGATTTATTTATTTACTTGAAAGTCAGAGTTACACAGAGAGAGAAGGAGAGGCAGAGAGAGAGCGAGAGAGAGAAAGAGAGAGGTCTTCCATCCTCTGGTTCACTCCCCAATTGACTGCAATGGCCAGAGCTGCACCGATCCAAAGCCAGCAGCCAGGAGCCTCTTCTTGGTCTCCCACGCGGGTTCAGGAGCCCAAGCTCTTGGGCCATCTTCTACTGCTTTCCCAGGCCATAGCAGAGAGCTGGATCAGAAGTGGAGCAGCCTGGACTTGAACCAGCACCCACATAGGATGCTGGCACTGCAGGCAGCGGCTTTATCTGCTACACCACAGCGCTGACCCCCTCATAATGCAATATTGTAGGCTACCTACCGCCTGCCCCAAAGCAAGAAGCCACGAAGGCCCTGGAAGCTCTCCCCATTGAGTTCTCCACCAAGTTCTTGGTCCTTGACCGCCTACTTACATCAGTAAACATTTGCCCTGTGATGATAATAATGACTAGGGCAGCTTGGCAAGGTGTAGAAAGGGTGATGGGTACACACCCTCAGACCTCACGAGACCCCGGAGAAGTGCCCCTCCCCCCACACAGGTGCATCTCAAGGCATGTTCATCGCTGCAGTCTTCCATTCATAAAACAGGCAAAACTACCTAGTTGGTCATGATCGATGGACCGGATCAATAAGCTATGGTGTGTTTAGAATAGCACACAGCAGTGAAAATGAATGAACGGACTCTGGCTGTGTGTGTTAGCACGGACACATCTTGGATAGAATGTGGCGGGATGAAGCAAGTTGTCGGGTGGACCCAGACACCATCAATAAAGCTTTCACTATCTCAAGGGCAGGAAAGCAGCTGCCCTGGCAGGGAGGAAGAGAAGGAGAATCAGATCGGAAATGGACCACAGAGGGCTCCCACTTCATCTGTGCACTTTGATATCCACAGCGGCACGATGGTTAGAACTGGATGAACGCCTGAATGCTGCTTGCCCTCCGCCAGAGTTGATTTCCTGCCTCTTCGTGTGTGTGTGTGTGTGTGTGTGTGTGTGAGTCACCTCAACCTGGCTGGGAACTCTTGCTCTGTCCTTTGCTACTTCCCTCCCTTACGCACCTCACCAAACTGTAGTGAGCACTAACTGAGATGTTAGCATGGCCTTGCAGCTGTACTGGTCCAATGTCCCATTCACGGATGGCAAGAGTGACGCCCAAATACAAAACTCAGCCCCGGCCCTGGAACTAAGAAGATTCTTGGTCCTGATGCCATGTGGACAAATTCTGATCCAAACACAATTTCTGATGATCCAAAGCCATAAGAGAGTGGACAAGCTGCCTGGGGAGAGAAGGAAGCCCAATTGTCTGGACTCTCCTATCACGGGAATCACGACACAATGGCGGAATTCATGGAAAAGGCTAAGGTGGGTGGAATGTAAGCGAATCATCCAGAAAGATGGAGAAGAAACAAGGAATCAAGGTCTTCTCCAGAGAAGGGCCGGCAAGGGGGCATCCATGGGACACCGTGACAGCCTGCTGGTTACTGACAAGGGGCTCCTTTCTCCTGCCAGCCGCCACGCATGCTCTGCTAGGCGTGTTACCCTCCCTGCTCTCTACTGTGGTACTTCGGCCCTCTCCTCTCTCTGCAGTCCCCAGGGGCTGAAGAACAATGGTGGCCTTGCCAATCAGTCTCTGCCCAGACAGGGCGCCTGCAGCCCAGCCCACCCCCTGGCCCCCCGTTGTTCTTGGACCCCCTGCTGGGGTGCTCCAGGAGCTGGTGGTGGGTGGGGCCTTGGAGCTGGCAGCCTCCCCCACCAACCCCCCACCCCACTCCCGGGTGTCCCAGCTCTCATTGTGCAAACGATTTTGTTTGGCTTCTACAAATACACAGCAAGCAGTCTAGTGGGCCATGGCATGCTGGGAAATCAGAAATGAGAAGCTGCCACTGATGCGCCCCTCAGCTGCAGGCAGGGCTAAACAGATTTCCTTGAAAGACCAGACCCGAACAGATCTCTGCTGCCTTCCTGAGCAGCCTCATCCACACTGCGCGAGTACCGCACACAGCCAGGACGGCTGCAGCCCCCACGGGAGTGAGGCATTAGCGAGGCTGCACATGACTGTGAATCCCATAGACAGGGCTCCTGCCGATGGAATTGCAAGGGAGGCTTTGTGCACACAGGGAGAAGCACACGTGTGCAAGGACAGGGTTGTGCATGTACCCAAGGAGTGTATGTGTGTATGTGTGTGTGTGTGTGCAAGGAAAGAGATGACTGTAGGTCTACAAGTAGGGGTGTTCTGGGGACAGTTGTTGAGGGCTGAGTGCCGTTGGCTTGGGTAGCAGAGAGTCAAAGCAGGGGGAAGTATACAGGTGCACACAGTGGACGATGGGGAATTGAACATAGTGGGTTGTGAGCAGGTGGACACAAAATGCTACTAATTACGATCCCTTCTCTCTGGCCCCCTATGGGTGAGTAAGCACCTTCATGCCTGCTGGATCATCCAGCAACCCTGGGAAGAAGGGTTATGGCTCGCTCCATCTGAGTTCAAGTAACTTTCCCAAAGTCACACAGTTCAGAATTGGAATATAGTTTTGCAACTCCCAGGGTTATTCGCCTGCTATGGTTTGCTAGCCTTGCTACCTTGAAAGGGCATTTCTTGCAGTCAGAAGGGTGTCTCCTTTGGGGCTGGTGCTCTGGTGTAGCTGGGAAAGCCACCGCCTGCAGTGCCAGCATCCCATATGGGCACCAGTTTGAGACCCAGCTGCTTCTCTTTCAATCTGGCTCCCTGCTATGGCCTGGGGAAGCAGGAGAAGATGGCCCAATCCTTGGGCTGAACCCATGTGGGAGACCTGGAAGAAGTTCCTGGCTCCTGGCTTTGGATTGGAGCAGCTCTGGCCGTTGTGGCCATCTGGGCAGTGAACCAGTGGATGGAAGACCTCTCTCTCTCTCTCTCTCTCTCTCTCTCTCTCTCTGCCTTTAAAATAAAAAAATAAAAATCTTTAACAAAATAAATTTATAAAAAGAAGAAGGGTATCTCCTTCAAGACGTGGAAGAGGGGGCCAGCATTGTGGGGCAGTGGGTTAAGCCACCACTTGTGATGCTGGCATCTTGCAGGTTCGAATCCTGGCTACTTTGTTTGCCACCCAGCTCCCTGCTAATGCACCTGGGAAAGCAGTAGAAGATGGCGTAAGTCCTTGGGTCCCTGCACCTGTGTGGAGACCCAGAAGAAGCTCCTGGCTCCTGGCTTCGGATTGGCGCAGCTCCAGCCGTTTCAGCCATCTGGGGAGTGAACCAGTGGATGGAAGACCTCTCTCTCATTGAACTCTGTATAGCTGTAGCCAAGTCCATGGGCTACAAGTCCATTAAACTGTCAAGTTTAAACCCATGTATGTCACTGACTTGCTGTGTGACCCTGGACACATTACTTAGCCTCTCTGGGCCTGTTGTCCTATCTGTGAAACAGGAGCTTTTAACTGAGCCAAACTCCTCGGGCGTTTTGCAAGACTTAATCTGTGCATGTAGAATGCTTAAAATAGTGCTTGGCACCTGAGAAACAGTTGGCTGCTGTTCTTCTTATTAGTAATTTCCCTTATTTGACCTATCATGGTGTGTGGGCATTGCCACTCTGTAATATATACAAGTTGAAGGGTGAGTGATAACTCACATGTGCTGTTACTAAATGCAGCTGATGGATGACAAGGTCCCCTCTTGCATGTGACACTTTTGCCATTTAACGGGGCCCTTCACCACTCAAAGCTTCCTGAGCCTCCCAGAGAAAGTGCGGTTGCCATCTGCGGGCTGTGTGTGTATGTGAGTGTGTGTGTGTGTGTGTGTGTGTGTGTGTGTTGGGGGAGAGATGGGGGTGGGTTAATGTGATCAGCCTTCTGGGCCTCTCAAGCTTGGTTCTGCTGGATGATTGTCCAGGTGTTGAGTCCTGAATTCCTTATTCGTGGATCCTGTTGTTCAGCCCCACTCTTCAGCTTATGCCTCCCATCTGCATCCAAACCAGTGCCCCTGTCCACCCACAACACCAATCGACAGCCCCATCACTGTGCCCCCACCCCGCCTCTGTCACCAGCGTTCATGCCAATCGTCAGAGCAATTCTGCCTTCGGGCTGAACTTTGCATGCTGGCTCCCTCGAAGGAGACTGTCAGAGCAGAGGTTTATTTAACTCCATTCAGATGGTGTAGAGTTACCAGAGGGAATTGAAGAGAGAGAAAATGGAAGGGGAAGAGAGGGGACAGAGCTAGCGAGATCCAGCTTGAGAGAGCACATGGGGAAAAAAAGGAAAGAAAAGGAAATCAGAGGTTCTGAGTGAATGAGAATTCCTTTTCTCTTTTCCCCATGAACGCTGGGAGAGAGAAAATTGCCAATGACCTGATCTTGCAGATTTCTCATGTCCTGTGCAAGCAGAGATGTCTAGATAAGGCGCGGAGGAAGTGCGAGCGTAAAGGCTTTGGGAGGCCCCTGGGAGACCTGGCCTTGGACCAAGCTCTGCCTCTCTTCATGTGACTGTGGGCGAGTCTATTCCATTCTGTGGGGCTTTGGTTTCCTGACATACATACAGGTGTTTGGGGCTGGGAGTGCCCGTAAGACAAGTACCATCATTGTTCCAGTTTTACTTCTTGGAGAGTGAGGGAGAGAAAGAGAGAGAGACTCCCATTCCCCTCTGGTTCATTCCCCAAATGCTCACACGGCCTATAGGCTGCACTAGACTGAAACCAGGAACCCAGAACTCAATCCAGACGTCCCAAGTAGCAGGAAGTCAGTTACTGGAGCCATCATCTGCTGCCTTTTAGGGTCTACATTTACAGGAAGTTGGAGTTGAGAGAGAGAAAGAGAGAGATCTTCCATCCCCTGGTTGACTCTCCAAATGGCTGCAACAGCTGCGGCTGGGCCAGGCTAAAGCCAGGGGCTTGGAATTCCATCTGAGTCTCCCACATGGGTGACAGGGGCCCAAGTACTTGAGACATATTCCACTGCCTTGCCAGACACATTAGCAGGGAACTGGATCAGAAATGGAGCAGTCGGGACTCGAACTGGCACTCTGATGTGGGATGCCAGCATTGCAGGTGGTGGCTTAACCCAGTGCACCACAACGTCGGCCCACCACAATGTGGGCATCTTAGCAACTAAGCCTAGATTATTGCTATACTCATTTTATTTTATTTTTAAAGATTATTTATTTATTTATTTATTTGAAAGGCAGAGTTATAGAGAGGCAGAGTTATAGAGAGGCAGAGGCACAGAGAGAGAGAGAGAGAGAGAGAGAGAGAGAGGTCTTCCTTCCGTTGCTTCACTGTCCAGATGGTTGCAACGGCTGGAGCTGTGCTGATTCAAAACCAGGAGCCAGGAGCCAGGAGCTTCTTCCAGGTCTCCCATGCAGGTGCAGGGGCCCAAGGACTTGGGCCATCTTCTACTGTTCTCCCAGGGCATAGCAGAGAGCTGGATTGGAAGAGGAGCAGCTGGGACTCAAACTAGCATACTTTTGCCAGCTCCCCCCCCCCCCCCATTTTAAAGAAGAAGAAATTGGGCCGGCGCCGCGGCTCAATAGGCTAATCCTCTGCCTGCGGCGCTGGCACATCGGGTTCTAGTCCCGGTCGGGGCGCCGGATTTTGTCCCAGTTGCTCCTCTTCCAGGCCAGCTCTCTGCTGTGGCCCAGGAGTACAGTGGAGGATGGCCCAAGTGTTTGGGCCCTGCACCCCATGGGAGACCAGGAGAAGCACCTGGCTCCTGTCTTTGGATTAGCGCACCAGCCACGGCGGCCATTGGAGGGTGAACCAATGGCAAAAGGAAGACCTTTCTCTCTGTCTCTCTCTCTCACTGTCCACTCTGCCTGTGAAGAAGAAGAAGAAGAAGAAGAAGAAGAAGAAGAAGAAGAAGAAGAAGAAGAAGAAGAAGAAGAAGAAGAAGAAGAAGAAGAAGAAGAAGAAGAAGAAGAAGAAATTGAGAAACAGAAAAGCACAGTGCTCAAGTTCATGCGGCTGACAAATGAGGGACCCAGAAATTAGACCCAAGGCAGTGTGACTCCAGAGTCTGCACACTTAGGGACTATGCCACCTCCCACTGTGCTGGAACAGTCTTTACAGATTCCTTCTTAGCTGTGTGACCTGGAGCGAGTCACTTCCTCTCTCTGGGCCTCCATCTACCCAGGTGCAATGCCTGCTTCTTTCACATCCTTCCCTCTCAGGGCTGGAGCTGCTCAACTGGAAAGTTTGACCAGAGACACAGATTTTGGTGAGCATTGCCCCTGTGCCCAGCACTGCTCTAAACCTGAAATAAGGATGGCACAGTTAGGGGACAGAACGAGCCTGTGGCCACCACTCGGAAAGGCCAGCACAGGGACTGTTGCTTCCTGCCTGTACCCTCCAGCTGCCTGCCTTGGAGGCACGGACAGCCTAGGGCCATGGCTCTCAGCCTTGACTCTGTTTAGTTTGGTCACCTGGGAGTTTTTAAAAACTTGGCCCTGGGCCCCAGCCCCAAACAATTAAATCTGAATCTCTGGGGATTGGCATTGGCTTTTTTTTTTTTTCAATCTCCATGAGTCTAACGTGCAGCCAGGGTGGCCCAGGGAACAGGGACAAAATCATTATAAAGATGGGCCATGGGGCAGGCGCTGTGGTGCAGTGGGTTAATGCCCTGGTCTGAAATGCCAGCATCTCATATGGGTGCTGGTTCTAGTCCCGGCTGCTGCTCTTTCCATCCAGTTCTCTGCTACAGCCTGGGAAAGCAGTAGAAGATGGCCCAAGTCCTTGGACCCCTGCACCTGCATGGAAGACCTGGAAGAAGCTCCTGGCTCCTGGCTTCGGATCGGCGCAGCTCTGGCTGTTGCGGCCTTCTGGGGAGTGAACCAGCAGATGGAAGACCTCTCTCTCTGTCTCCACCTCTCTCTGTAAGTCTGTCTTTCAAATAAATAAAATAAATCTTAAAAAAAAAGATGGGCTAGGGGTCCAAGTCCAGGCAAGGGTCAGAGCAAGGTGGAGGAGGGAGCAGACTGAAGAGGCTCTGGGGGCTCAGCATCCCATAATATCCCAGAGTTGGAGGACAGCCCTCAAAACCCAATGACCCATTTTACAAGGGGGGAGGAGAGCAAGTGGACAGAAGGATACATCTGGAATTTGATTCTCTTTCCCTATCTTGTAATGTGAATCCTATCCTTTGCTCCCAGGCAGGTGGAATCCACCCTGCACAGATCTCTTTGCTCCCATTTGATAGAGGAGGAAACTGAGGCCCACAGGGGACATCTCAGTCCCCCAAGAGCAGACAGCCCAGAAGTTTCAGTGCTGGGAAGGTGGCAGGGTTAGATCACAGGGCAAGGAACTCAGCCTCTAGTTGTCCATCAATTGATTGCTCTGTTTGCCCTACTCAGGCTTTTGGGCTGCACTGCCTTCCACCTCCATGGGCCTGCAATTCTTTTAATAGGAATCAAAGCCTTTAATTTGGCGAGATCACAAGAAAGGCGCCTAATGCAGACGTGCACAGAGAGCGGCTGGTACAGAATGGACTACAGCCGCCTCTCCTGCCTCAATGCACTCTTTGCCAGTTCCCAAGTAGCCCCAGGTACAGGACAGTGTCCCCGAGGCCTGTGGCTCCGCCGCATGCCCTGTGACAATCCTGGCAATTTCACTTGACCTTCCCCCAGCACTTCAGTTTCTTCATCTGTGAAATGGACTTAGCAGAGCACACTTCGGGAGTTGTGAAGCTTGAGGGAGAAAATGGGTGTGAAAGACCTGACCCAGGGGGCCAGCACTGTGGTGCAGCGTGTTAACGCCCTGGCCTGAAATGCCAGCATCCCATATGGACACCAGTTCGGGTCCCGGCTACTCCTCTTCCCATCCAGCTCTCTGCTATGGCCTGGGAAAACAGTGGAAGATGACCCAAGTCCTTGGGCCCCTGCACCTGTGTGGGAGACCTGGTAGAAACTCCAGGCTCCTGGCTTCGGATCAGCATGGCTCCAGCCGTTGCGCCCATCTAGGGAGTGAACCAGTGGATGGAAGACCTCTCTCTCTCTGTGTGTCTGTGTGTGTGTGTGTGTGTGTGTGTGTAACTCTGCCATTCAAATAAATAAATAAATCTTAAAAAAAAAAGACCTGGCCCAATGCAGGTGCAGAGGCGAACTGGGGGCCTGCTTCCCTCCAGCTGCAATTCTCGCCATCCGGCCTGCTTCATGGAGGCCCTAGCTGGCCTTCATTCCACTCCCTCAAGCCCAGAAACTCTGTCCCCTGCCATCTACTTTTCTGGGCTGGGAGTATGGGAGTATGTGCTGACTTCCTTTCCAGAACTTTCCTATGTGGTGGCCTGTGTAGAGGAAGGGAGTGGTGGGGGACAGGTGGCTGGTTGGAGGGGTGCAGAAGATGGACCCAGCGCCCCAGCTTGGGATGCACCTTGAAGGGTGGGTGAGGAGCCTGGCTTTGTTCTCAGGGCGGAAACCACTCCTGGCCGGGCTTGAGAAGGTGTGCACAGGAGCTGATGACATTGCTCAAGAGCCTCTGGCTGCCAGCTGGAGAATTAGTCATCAGAGTGCAGAAGTAGAAGCAGGGAGAGCTAGGGGAGTGAAAGCTACCGGGCTGGACCTGGGGAGGTGATGGCAGTGTGGACCATGGTGCTGTCTGCGGAAGGGGAGAGGAGGGCTCGGGCTGGAGGGAAGGAGGGAGGCCCAGGAACACTGTCAGGAGGGACGGGCTCCCCTCTCTCAGGAGGAAGCCAGGGCCTACAACCCCCCACCTGGACAGCCACTTCTGCCTTCCTTGCTATGGGCAGATTCATGGGGAGCTCTCCCTCACAGGGTCTGTGGCCCAGGAAAGCTGCTTTACTGCCCCTAGAAGCTCAGTGTGGAGGCTGGCACTGTGGTAGAGCGGGTAAAGCTGCTGCCTGCTGTGCTGGCATCCCAAATGGGTGCCAGTTCGAGTCCTGGCTGCTCCACTTCTGATCCAGCTCTTTGCTAATGTGCCTAGGAAAGCAGTAGAAGATGGCCCAAGTCCTTGGGACCCTGGCACCTGCATGGGAGACCCAGAAGAAGCTCCTGGCTCTTAGTTTCGGATTGGCCCAGCTCTGGCTGTTGTGGCCATTTGGGGAGTGAACCAGCAGATGGAAGATTTCTGGATCTCTCTTTCTCTCTCTCTCTCTCTCTCTCTCTCTGTGTGTGTGTAACTCTGCCTTTCAAATAAACAAATATATCTTAAAAGGAGGAGGAGGAGGAGAAGCACAGTGTGGGAGTGGGAGGGAGATTGCAGAGCTGTGCAGCCTTAGGCAAATCATGGCCCCTCTCTGGGCCCTGCCTTTCCCTCTTCTGCAAGGCTTGCAGAATGATAAAAGGAGGTGCCAACTTACAGGTCTTCTGGGGCAAAGGGGCTACGTACGGACAGGGTACATGCCAGGAAAGGGACCTGTATTCTGCTTTCCTGAGGCCCATTGCCAGATGCTTGCTGTGTTGCCACAGGGAAAGGCATTCCATTGCCATATCAAGTTCTAGTCACTTTTTTGGGGGGTCACAGTCTGGTACCCGCATATCAAGCGTGACTGATGTGGCCCCTACTAGGGCTTGGGACGGGTCCTGGGGTGAAGTTTGATCTTAGGAGCTTTGGACTGCAGCTCCAACCTGCTGTGCTGCCTGCTACCTGGTTTGGCAGGCAAGTGGGGCCATGGCCGCTGCCTTCCCTTCTCCAGGGTTCTTTCTCCATCTGGCAAATGGGGCAGAAACTGCCTCACAGCAAAGGCTGGCCAGGAAAGCTCAAAGTGAAAGGAGCTGAGGCCAGGCTTGGGACAGAGCGCTGGGGAGAGCAATGGGGGAGGGGCTGAAGTTGCAGGGCTGAAGTCTGATCCCGGGCAGGTGCGCTGGGAGGCGGAGCTTAGTGAGGCTGCTGACCCCACTGGGGTAGGCTTGGGAAATTGAGCGGATGCTGAGTTGTGAGCCTAAGAACCCAGACCGTGTTGAAGCTTGTGGGTCCAGGAACCAGAAGAGCCAAAGGGTGTGCAGCTTTGTCCTGGGACTAGAGCCTGGAAGCCTGGGACAGGGCAGTGCTTTAGGAAGAAATGGGATGGAGGTTGCAGCCGAGAAGTCCTGGGGATGTCACTTGGTGTCTCTGGGCCTTCATCACCTATGCATGCCTAGCCCCGGGCACCTGGCATTTCCAAGCAACTTGCCTGCTACTCTGCTTGCATGCAGTTGCTGGGTAGCTGTTTTTTTTTTCCTCTGTTGTGTGTTTGACTTGCTTTCGTGTTGTCAATCAAAGCCCCCTGTGCAGCCACATAGGCCAAGCGTCCGCGTGTGCTTGGCAGGCCTAGCCTGGGAGGGCTCATGCCGCCCGCTCATCTACCCGCTGGGCTGCAGCGAGTCTCAGCTGCCGGGGGCGGGGGCGGGAGAGGGGTGTCTGTGGAACATCCCGCATCTGCTCCCCATATTGCCCAGTGCGGCCCCTGCTGTTGCCCAGGAGGAAGATGCAGCCCAGCCTGCAAAGACAAGGAAGGAGAGAAGGAGAGATGAGTGACTCCGTGCGAGGCACAGGGGCCTGGAGCGTGAACATAAGAACGGGAGGGGTGTCCCGTGAAGACAGGCAGCGAGAAAGGCAGAGAGAGCCTGAGCCTGAGAAAGAGAGAGAGGGAGGAGGGCAGTGACAACAGGAGAGCTCAGAGAGCCGAGGGAGACCCTCGGAGACTCCGGAAGGGCAGAGAGAGAGAAACAAGGAATGAGAAAGCTAGTCCGGCCCTGGGAAGCAATACAAAAAGCAAGGAAAACTGCACGGGATTTGGAAATTCCATCTTTGCTTTTTGCGCCCTTGCGCCTTGGCGAGCGACGCTGCCCCATAAACCTTGGGATTAGCGGCTCTGCTGTCCTGGGTTGGCCGGCATCTAATGGAAGCCACCTGGCTGGCCGCAGGCCCCGGCCCTGCCCCCAGCCCTGGGCCCCAGGAGTTCCCCTAGAAAAGATTTTATTTGTGAATTTGCAGGTGGAGAGCAGAGCAGGCATGGGGCACCCCAATTTCCTCTGCATGTGGATAGTTCAGAAGGGCAGAGGGAACCCACGGTCCTCCTGGGAAGGAGCCTGGGTGGGGGATCCTGTGGGGGGGACGCTGGAATCCAAGGGTGGATCACCCCCACCCTGCCCCTGTGACCTCTAAGCCCCTGCCAGGACCGTGCCGCACCGCTGGTGCCAAGGAGAGGCGGCGAGGGAGGAAGTGTGCGGATCAGGATCCCATAGCAAGTCCCGCGCGCAGGAACCCAGGTGCCTGGGAGGAGGAATGAGTCATCGGAGATTTGTCTTGGGAAAGGAGAAGAAGGGATGGGAAAAGGTGAGCTGGCAGGAAGGAGTGTGTGTGTGTGTGTGTGTGTGTCTGTCTGTCTGTGTGTCTGTCTGTCTGTCTGTGTGTCTGTGAGGCGGGGCACCAGAGGCCCAGGAAACCCCCACACCCCCATCCAGAAACACAGGACAAACAGAAGGGAGAAGGCAGAAGCTGATGGGAAGAGGTGGGTCTGAGGCTGCAAGGAAGGGACCAAGGGGATGGAGCTGTTCCTAGGAGACCACACAGGGACCTGGTGGGGTGTGGTGTGGAGGGCAAGGCCCTGGGTTCCTTGAGTGGGTAGACAGCAGCCAATGTGCACCAGGGAGTTTGGATCCCAGCTACCACCCTCCCCCCGGCTCCTTGCCCTGTGAGAGGGATACCAGCCTCAGAATAGGGGCAAGTGGGGTTGGCAGTGTGGCACAATGGATTAAACCGCCACCTGCAGTGCCGGCATCCCATATGGGTGCTGGTTCGTGTCCTGGCTGCTCCACTTCCTGTCCAGCTCCCTTCTAATGCGCCTGGGAAACCAGCAGAAGGTGACCTAAGTGCTTGAGCCCCTGCCACTCACATGGAAGACCTGGAAGAAGCTCCTGGCTCCTGACTTTGGCCTGGCCCTGCCCTGACTATTGTGACCAATTTAGGGGAGTAAACCAGCGGATGAAAGATTCTCTGTCTCTCTGTGTCTGTCTCTTTCTGTCTCTGTCTCTCTCTCTCTGTGTAATTCTACCTGTCAAATAAATAAATATTTTTAAAAACGAAATAAAAATCAGCAGCTGCTGAGACAGGTGTGGAGTCGGCAGGACGGGGTGGGAGGGCTGACAACACTCACGTTCACCGTGTGTGCCAGACAGGTGCTGGGCCATTCTCAGTGTGTGTGTGTGTGTGTGTGTGTGTTATGTCTGTTGGCCTCACACAAATCCTATGTGAGAAGAATTGTAGTTGGCCCCATTTTTGCTCACAAGGATGCAGTCTTGGAGGAGTAAGGGGGCTTGCTGCTACGAATGGAAGATCTAAGTCTATTAGAGTCCAAATTCCCGGCTTCAACTCCAGTAGTGAGGCCTGCGATCCCCCAGATGGCCAGGAGAGGGAGGTAAGGTGAATGGGCAGGCCAGCGCCCTGGTTCTGATAGGCACTGCTTTCGTTCCTGACTTCCCAGCCCAGCCAGCAGGCAGGAGAACCTGGGTACCAACCTCCCCACAGTCAATCCTCTAGCAAGCCCCACCCTGGCTGGCCAGAGCTGCCCAACAGGTAGTGCAGGCAGGGACCTGCCATGTCTCCTCCTGCAGAGCGAAGACCTGTGACGTCATCCACAGCACAGGTGCACACGGGCTCCCCGGGGCAGTCCAGTGCACTGAGCCTGGGACCACGCCAGGCTCTGGCCTGCCACTTGCAGCTGTGCTGAGCACCACAGCGCAAGTCCCTCCCAGGTTCCAGGCCTCAGCGCTTCCAGCTGTAGGGGGAGGAGTGGGTCTGGTTTGTCCGCGGGCTCTGCCCATCTTGATGGTCTAGACCATGTGGAGCACCCGATGAAGAGCAGTGGAGCTCAGGGGCAGCGAAGTCAGGTGGCTGGTGCAGCTGGCGAAGACAGATGGGCTCTCATTCAGTCCTTCAGATGAACGAGCATGTGCTGAGCGTCTACTGTATGTCAAGCATTCTGCTAGGTACTGGTCATGCAAGACTTCTCTCTTGCAAGAACCTTCCCTGCCTGTCACCCCAGCTGAACTGGCCTTGGAGAGCAATGGAGTGACAGACACGTGTCTGTCCTTCCCTTGCTTCTCTGTCACTGTCCTGTTTCTGTCTCTGTTCTTCCTCCTCCACCTCTTTTCCCCTGAGGTTTGTCTCTCACCCCATTTTCTCCCTCCCTTTCCCCTTCCCTATCTGTATCTTTGCTCCACCCCCTGGCCCACTGATGATGGGAGTGGGGAGTGGGGATTGGGAATCTGTAGTGGGTGATGACCGGGCGCTCTAGGCCCCATGGGAGCAACCAGGCTAAGCCTCGATCGCTTTGGGTGCACAAGGAAAATAATGGCAGTCTCCCAGAGTGGGATCTAAATGATCCAAGCTACGTGACAGCAGCTGACTGATGCCTTTGCCAGCAGGGAAGTTTCTGCCCGAGCCACCAGCCTGCTGTCAGGGGCACGTGTTTTTGAGCCAGAGAGCCCGAGGCTCAATGCTTGGTTCTATTCCCTTCCCACCTCCTGTGCTGTTGGACAAGCCAGCGATCAGCCACTCTCAGGCCTTGCTCATTGAATTAACACAGCCGAGCTCAGAAGTCTGAGTCTGCAGGTGCTTTCTCTTCTTGCGCCTAGCTGTCATAGAGACACGTGGGACTACAGTGATCCCTCGGATCTCCTTCGGGCCCAACAAGCAGCAGCAAGCTGTGCCTGTTCTTTGTGTTTCCCAGTCGTGTCCAGTGAGTCATCAGCAAGAACTTGCTTGTGTGGGTTGCTCTACTAAGCGATGTAGGTTGGGGAAGGAAGGGCAACCAGGAGCGAGAGCCAGCAGGGCCCTGCTCCCTCCCCAGGGCCGGGTGACAGCCCCCTGCTCGTCCCGGAAGCCTGGCTGGCGCTGCTGTACATTCCGTGTGCAGTCTTAGGGGCTGGGGCACCTTGGCCTTGGCAGCTGGAAACGAACAGAGACGCCCCATCCGCTCAGCCCATGTGTTTCCCTTCCTCAGGAAGCAAAAAAAGAAAGACTTAAAGGATTTAGACCTCAGGGGGTGGGGAGAGAGAAGAGAATTAGAACCCAAATCCACATCTGGCCTGACAGTATGTCTAACCTTAAGTTCTCTGCCCACCAAGGCTGGGGGATGGAGGGGGAGGGGGTGCGGGGCCGGCAGGGGAGCAGCTGCTTGCTCGCTCCTAGCTGCCTTTCTGGTGACATCACTGACGACAGAGGCACCCACGTGGGGCCGGGCCGACTGCCCCCATCTGGATCCACCCAAGGCGAGGAGGGAGGAAGGAAAGGGCTCCCGGAGGAAGCCGAAGCTCGAGCTGCTTTCAGCTGGCACTTCCCTTCCCCCGCCCTGTCTATCAGACAAGCCCACCCTGCTCCCTTGCATGCAGGTTGCCATCCCCAGGAAGCCCCTTCTGCAGGGCAAGTGAACAGCACACACCCGTGCCGCCCCACCCCCCCAGCCCCTGAATCCCGGATGTCACTAACATTTGTGCCACCAGGCCTGTGGCGGGAGGAGGAAGCCGCAGTGGACCACCGCCCCACTCCCAGCCCTCCAGCCCTTCAGAGGCAGTTCCAGCAGAGACCTGCAGAGGGAGCACCTGAGCGCCTTCCCATCTTGCTCTCCAGGGGAAAGGACTCTCCCAGATGACCCAGTGCCAACCACAAAGTTGAGGGACTTGTGCATGAGGTCTCCTACTGGTCAGTCCAAGCAGAGCCCCTTCTGCCAGCAGCTCCCTGCCTCCTCCAAGTCTGCCAGGTCACAAAGGAATCAAGTGCTCCGGGATAAAGAAGTGGCCCTTACAATCAGGCATAGCTGGGTGGGGTGGGGAGGTGGGCTACTCAGTCCTTGAGCATGTCCTTGTCTCAGCCTTGGGTTTGAGCCCAAGCTCCCTAGAGCCTCGTGGACTCTCCTGACTAGGGCTGCCCAATAAACTCCAAGACACATAGAGTGATGCCGGAATTTTATAAAGATTTATTTATTTATTTATTATTTGAAAGAGTTACACAAAGCAGAGAGAGGAGAGGGAGAGAGGGAGAGGGAGAGGAGAGGGAACTGGGAGAGGGAGAGAGAGAGAGAGAGAGAGAGAGAGAGAAAGAGAGATTGGTTTTCCATCTGCTGGTTCACTCCCCTAGATGACTGCAAACAGCCAGAGCTACGCTGATACACAGCCAGGAGCCAGGAGCTTCTTCCGGGTCTCCCACGTGGGTGCAGGGACCCAAGGACTTGGGTCATCTTCTACTGCTTTCCCAGGCCACAGCAGAGAGCTGGATCGAAGAGGAGCTGGATCGAACTGGTGCCCGTATGGGATGCCGGCACTGCAGGCAGCGCCTTTACCCTCTATGTCACGGCGCCGGCCCCAGTATACTCATTCTTAACAACGCTACTGTCTCTGCAGTTGGGATTTTCACTGGGTGTCCAGCTATGTTTTTTTTGTTTTTGTTTCGCCAAAGTTGGCAACCTGACTTCCGACACGCTGCTCCAGGGCACAGGAGATGATGATGGCTGTAGGAGGTCTCCAGCCCGCAGGCCAGGGCCTTCCAAGTTGGCTGTGCCTGGGCTCAGCTGAGCAGCAGGAACCGCTCGCTGGCTGAGGGCACATGTTTAATTTGGTCGCTCATTAATTTGCACGGCTCTCTCCCTGGGCCCTCCTGGGCCTGGGGCTGCTCTAATGAGTTAGGGTGGTAATGAGCAGGAATCCCTTCATGTGGAACAGCACAGGCCCATGGGCCACGGGCTGGGCCATTCCGCTGGCACCTCCTGGGCTGGCCTCAATGCAGAGCTGTGACGGGGGCTCGGGGTGGTCACCCCACGACCACTCACTAATGAATTCTGCAAGCTTAGGGAGGGCGCAGAGGCCAAAGGGGGCAGAGAGCAGGCTGGGACTTGGGACTCTGGGTAAGGAGATTCCAGAACATGAGGGGGGCAGAAGAAGGCTGAGCCCACAGCCTGGAGAAAACAAGCCCATTTTTCACTATTTCACATTTACCCTGAGCCATTCAGGCCCTTGAGGAGGGCCGATTTGTTTGGAAAACACAATAGACAGTCTCTCTCTCTCTCTCTCTCTCTCTCTCTCTCTCTCTCTCACACACACACACACACACACACACACACAGTCTCAGCCATATGCTTGCATGGTAGCTTATTGTAGGCTCTGATAAGTTCTGCAGTAAATAAAGCCCAAAACCATTTACATTGATATCTTTAAAATATTTATTTTCTTTATTTGCGAGGCAGAGTTACAGAGAGAGGGTGAGAGACAGAGAAAACATCTTCCTTCCTCCTCAAATGCCCATAGCATCTTGGGCTGGGCCAGACCAAAGCCAGGAGCCAGGAGCTTCGAACAGGGACGCCGGCACTGCAGATAGCAAGCAGCTTTACCTGCTATGCCACAGCGCCGGCCCCTATTTTTAACTTAACAGTTCTCATATTTATTTGACACACAATCTTTTTTTTCCACCATAATGCCTCTGGCCCTTCCCGGGCACCCTCCCCCGATATGTTCTGTTGGCAGCCTTGGCTGGGGCAGGGTATCCACGGGTGGGTAGCCAGCTCTCCCTGGGTCCTGGCACTCTGGTCCAGTGTCTACGCCTCGGCTCAGCCCAGGGGCCACTCCCCTTCTTTCATTCCCCATAGACTCCTCAGGCTCCTTGCATCTATCTACGGGCACACGCTCCCACACATATTGGAGCCACCAGTGTGAGCTCACCAAGAGAGACCAAGGATGTCAGAGTTGGAGAGAGAGAGAGAGAGAGAGATGGAGGGACACTGATATTGATCCTCCTCCCCGTCCCCCCCCCCCCACGTTATCTACCATTCCCCCCGAGCAACATTCTAGAAACTTTCTTGTGATGAACTGCACTCTGGTCACTCCATCTGCCTAAGGTTTTGAGGTTGGGGAGCAAAAACTTCAAAGTACGTAGTTGGCAGGCCTGGCCTGTGTCCACTAAGGAAATTGTAACAGGCGTGGAGAGCAGAGGTTGCAATTGGGGCCCGGCAGTGCCGGTTTGAACACTCATTCCACTTCTGGCTGTTTTGGAAGATTCTAGAATGGATGGCAAGGCCTCCACCAGAGGGTCAGTTCAGGGCAAAATGTTGGCTCCATGAAGGCAGGGACTTTGTATCCTGTATGTTCTTTGTGCCTAACACAAAGCCTGGCAGGTGGTAAATGCAAGTTTGTGTGTCCATGCACGCCCATGTGCCCGCATGCATGCCTGGAACACGTATGACAGATGTCTATTGAGCACTTATTATGTGTCAGCCATTGTTCCGAGTACTTTGCATGGACTAGCTCACTAAATGCTCACAACCATCCTCAGAAGTGAGTACCAGTATCATACCCATTTTACAGATGGAGACACTGAGGTCACAGGCGGGTGAGTAACTCACCCAGGTTGCACAGCCCACAGAAAGCCGAGCTGGGATTCAATGCAAGCAGTTTAGCTCCAGAGCTTTCTCTGTAAACCGCTACTTTATGGGTGCAATGAATAGGTGTGGGATGAATATATGAATGGATGCATAAATGAAGAAATACCCAAAGATGGTGGCCCTGGCAGGCCCCACTCCAGGAGCCCCCGCAGAGTAATATACCAGGAATGCACCCCCCCCAGCCATCCACACCAACCACCTCTTTCTTCCAGGTCTTTGCTGTATTTTCCTGTCACCCTCCTCCTTCCACGCTGCTCCTCCCCAGCCACTCCCGGGGCCGCCGCCAGCTCCTTAGCCCGCCCGCTGGCCCAAGTCTCTGTCTCCTCTCCCTAGCGTGCATGTATGTGCGCCACCAAACCCACAAGCTCTCAAAACAAAGCAGGGTGCCGCCCTGGCACGTGCTGCCCCTTTGATGTCCCTTTGGAGCAGCTGCGGGGCTCTGAGCCACCCTTCACAGCCTTGGGTCCCCAGGGGGACTAGCTCTACATATGCAAATCCCAGACCCAGAACATGTGTCTTTGGGCAGCCAGAGGACAAGAGACCTGGCAGGGACGGCCCCAACCCAGAAGTTCTCACTCAGCGCCTGGAGCCGCAGTGCCTCAGGGGACAAGCTGCCCATGCGACTCACCAACAAGAACAGTAGCCACCTCTTACGTTGGCACAGCAGCCGACAGGTGACAAGCACTTTTGGCAGCCAGTTGCCAAATAAATCCTCACTATTATGGCATTGTTGGTAAAGAGCTTCACAGTTAACGAGGCCCGCGTTGGAATCCTGCTCCTACTGCTTCCTGGCTAAGGGACACAGGGAAAGCCACTTGCACACTCAGCACCTCACAGGCCCCTCCTTGACGTGAGCATCACATCCCACCCACCTCTCAGGGTGGCCGTGAGGACGGAAGGAGCCCACAGCATCCAGGGATGTGGCCACAGAGATGTACTGTGTGCCTAAGCATACCGGTTGTGGTGCGAAGTCCTTCCTCAGGAAACTGAGGCTTAGGAGGGGAGGGAGCCACCCAGATGCAGAGGGGAAGAGATGAAGTTGGGACTGGAACCAAGGTCTGTCCATCCCCAGAGCCCAGGCTCTTTGAGGAAAGTGTAACTCAGCAGGTGGCGCTTGTCTGGCTTAGAAAGCAGCTGACTTTGGGGCCATGGTGTGGTGCAGTAGGTTAAGCTGCTGCCTGAGGCATGGGCCTCCCATAGGAACACTGGTTCGAATCCTGGCTGCTGAGCTTAGGACCCAGCTCCCTGCTAATGCACCTGGGAAAGCAGTAGAGGTGGGTCTAAGTGCTTGGGTCCCTGCCACCCACGTGGGAGACCTGAATGGAGTTCCAGACTCCTGCCATCAGCCCAGTTCAGCTTTCGCTGAGTGGCCGTTTGGAGAGTGCACCAGCAGATGGACGATCTGTGTGTGTGTGTGTGTGTGTGTGTGTGTGTCTGTGTGTCTTACTGTAAGTCTGTCTTTCAAATAAATTTCTTTTTTTTTTGACAGGCAGAGTGGACAGTGAGAGAGAGAGACAGAGAGAAAGGTCTTCCTTTGCCGTTGGTTCACCCTCCAATGGCCGCCACTGCTGGCGCGCTGCAGCAGGCGCACCACGCTGATCCGATGGCAGGAGCCAGGTGCTTCTCCTGGTCTCCCATGGGGTGCAGGGCCCAAGGACTTGGGCCATCCTCCACTGCACTCCCAGGCCACAGCAGAGAGCTGGCCTGGAAGAGGGGCAACCAGGACAGAATCCGGCGCCCCGACCGGGACTAGAACCCGGTGTGCCGGCGCCACAAGGCGGAGGATTAGCCTAGTGAGCCGCGGCACCGGCCTGGTAGCTATTTCTTAGGACACAAAAGCACAGGCAAGAAAAGAAAAAGGAGATAAATTGAACTTAAATCAAAATTTAAAATTTTGTACATCAAAACACATTATCAAAAAGGTAAAAAGGCAACTCATAGCACGGGAGAAAATATTTGCAAACTGTATATCCGGCGCCCCGACCGGGACTAGAACCCGGTGTGCCGGCACCACTAGGTGGAGGATTAGCCTGTTGAGCCGCGGCGCCGGCTTCAAATAAATTTAAAAAAAACCAGCAGCTGACTTCTTTATCAACTCAGCCCGGCTCTCACAACCCCTTGCATATGACTTTTCTCTGTAGGGCCTCCCCTCCCTCCTCCTGGTTCCCCCTCCCCAACCAGGAGCCTTCGTGTTTTTTGAGGTCATGCCCAAATGGCACGGAGGGGGACGGGAGGGGGTTGTCAAAGGCAGCAAGGGCAAGTTTGAAGCCGGACTCTGGGCAGAGGGCCCCTGTTCCACGTGTCCCTGCAATATTGGCGCCCAAGCAAGCAGGTGCGAGCTTAGCCTGTCTGCCTGGTTATGCCTGGTGCATGCTGCCCTGGTCAGCCTTCCTTGCAGCACTGGGACTTTTCCCATGACATTTGTTGGCACCTGACTGCCCTGAAGGTGGGGCTCCTGATCACCATTCCTGGCTCGAGTGCTAGGTGCTGCTTTTCAGGGTCAAGGGCACCTGGCTAGGAAACTACTGGGCCACTCCCTTGATCTCGGCCCCCTCACTCCTGGTTCCCACAGCCCCAGTTGCACTTCCTGCCAACTTCAGGCAGGCACCAGACCTACCAAGGGCCAGTAGCGCCTCCCAGATCCATCCCTTGCCAATCCCAGAAGTCTGACCACCAGGGAGAGTTGGGGCAGACACGGGGTCCACAGATGTCAGACCTTTGGAAGGAAATTTTCTCAGAGGAGACAGAGGGACAGGACATCCTGGGAGCCCCTAGTAAACTTTGGATTCCCCCGCGGGAACTTCACAGTCCTTCGAGTAGGCGTGTTCTATAAGGGATGGGGAGCTAGGCTGACTTCAGCTGTGTGGGGACTTGAGGAATGAGGTGCTCTGGACCTGAGAATCTGCCTGAGAGCTGAGGCTTTATTCTCATAAACGCCCACTTTAAGAAAAAAAGATTACTCTTTTTTAAATATTTATTTCATTTTATTTGAAAGGCAGAGTTAGAGAGAGAGAGAGAGAGAGATCTGCCAGAGACCAGGAGCTTCCTTCAGGTCTCCCACATGGGTGCAGCGGTCCAAGGACTTGGGCCATCTTCTACTGCTTTCCCAGGCCACAGAAGAGAGCTGCACCTGAAGTGGAGCAGCCAGGACTCAAACTGGTGCCCATATGGGATGCTGGCACTGCAGGTGGCAGCTTACCTATGCCACAGCATCAGCCCCAAGATTACTCATTTTTTTAAGATTGTATTTATTTACTTGAGAGGCAAAGGTGGGGGTGGGGAGAAAAGGGGAGGGAAAGATCTTCCATATGCTGGTTCATTCCCCAATTGGCTGCAATGGCTGGAGCTGCGCCAATCTGAAGCCAGGAGCCAGGAGCTTCCTCCGGGTCTCCCACATGGGTGCAGGGGCCCAAACACTTGGGTCATCCTCCACTGCCCACCAAGGCCATAGCAGAGAGCTGGATAGGAAGCAGAGCAGCCGGGACTCAAACCGGCATCCATATGGGATGCGGTGCCACAGGCAGAGGATTAACCTGCACCACAGCGCCAGCCCAAAGCTTACTCATTTTTTAAAATTCTGTTTATTCGAAAATAGAGCGAGCAAGCAAGCACTCCCATCCACTGGTTTACCCCCTGGATGCCTGAAACAGCCAGGACTGGTCCAGACTGAAGAAGCCAGAACTCCATCCAGGTCTCCCCACATGAGCAACAGGGACTGAACCTCTTGAGCCATCACCGGCTGCCTCCTGGGGTCTGCATTGACAGGAAGCTAGAATCAGGAGTGGGGCCAGGGCTGGAGCCCAGGCAGTCTGAGATGGGATGTGAGCTTCCCGAGTGGTGTTAACCACCATGCCTAATGCCTTCCCGGATTACTTGTTTTGTGTGGAAATGCTTAGGAACCATTGCTCCCCCTCGTCTGCCTGTTCTTTTTGGAGATCCGGGCTGGCCTTATTAGCAGCCCAGCATGATCTGCGCTGTGCTGTGCCAGACCAAGTCCTCAGGGCCATGCCCGCCAGCGCTGGTTGCCTTCTCTGAGCTCTTGTACCTGGTGGAGGCTGTTGTGTGTTTTACTGGTGTGTCAGGCCATCAGCTCACACTTCGTGACACTTTTAGTGTGCCTGCTTCCAGGAGCCGCTCTGCCTTCCTTCTGATTTACTGCTTCTAATTTGCTGTGGGCTTGGGAACCAGATAACCAGGAATTGGTAGCATGGACCAGGGAGGCAGAAACGCTAGGGAGGGTCTACCCAAAGCTAAAAGGCACCCGAGCTGTATGTGGGCGGCACTTGGCCTTGACTGCCAGGCCACGTGGTTGACCAGAAGCACCCTGCAGACACAAGACCTGCTAGATCTTTCCTAACTGAGCACCCTGGAGTGACCATCTTGGCCTGAAGATCACTCTGGGGTCTGCAAATACCCCTCCCCTTCCCAGCCCAGTCTCCCTAAGTTCTCTGAGGGGAGCTCTTGGCCTTGGCCGTGGCCCTGCTTGGAGGGCAGCGGTGCCAGAGGATTCGTCCCCATTGTCCCTCCCAGACCAGGCGCTCTCGCAAGGGTCTCAGGAAATGGTCCCAGCTGAACCGGGCCTGGCCTGCTACCTCAGCAGGCCAAGAGCTGCCTCCCCCCGCCCCCCACCGGCCTGGGAGAGGGAGGCGCCGCCGAGGGGGAAGCCCAGAGGCAGATTTAGGACTGGGGTGGAGTTTGAAGCCCCCAAAAGCCATTTTTCAAGCTGAAAACTGAACCAGGCTGGTCTGGAATTGCGGCTGGAGGATAAATGTGGACCCCATGGTGTCATTTTATGGTCAATTTTCAGAGTGTAACTGCACTTTAAGCACTAACGCTGAGTAGCAGGAAAAAACTTCTTAACCGTAAGATCTATTAAGAGCGCGGAGTTGGCTCCCAGGGGCGAGGTGGAAGCGCAGAGACGTGAATCATTGGAAACAGGTCTAACCCAGGCGCTAGGGAAGAGGGCCAGCCCAAGGTGGGCTGCAAGGACGGCGGGGGCAGTGTTGGAAAGACCCCAGGCCCTGATGGGGGCAGCCCCGGGGGGGGTCTCCTTCCCCAGGGGCCTGAGTCACTGAACCCTCCCCTCCTGTGGGCAGGGCCGGCGGGCTTGTTACCATGGGCCACTCCAAGCAGCAACTTGGAAAAGGCACAACCTTGCATAGCAACTGTCCCCACGGTTGGCTCGCTCAGTGTCACCAGAGTAAACGGGCTTTTCCGGCAGACATGGCAATGAGACAAGAGGCCAGGGTCGGGCTAGGTTACTGGGGTTTAAATACCTCCAAGGAGCAGAGGCGAGGTGGTCAGAGGGTACAGATGGGGAAGATGACGGCCATCAAGGGGTGACTTAAGGAACCCAGTGACCTCTGAGGTGCCTTCCAGCTGGAAACACTTTGGCTCCAAGGGACACAGGAGTTGAGGAGGTGATCCGACTCCCAGGATTCAGGGCCACGGCTCACAAGCAGGGACACCGGAAGACACTCATCCACAAAGGACAACAAGTGAGGCTCAGGCCCAGTAGTGAAGAAACCTTAGCCAAGCCACAGTTTGCTGTGGGATCTCAGGCATGGCTCTTGCCCTCTCCATCGGTATCCACAGCAGCGAGCAGTGGAATTTGAACCTGTTCAATTCCTCTAAGTCTTCGAATAGAAAAGTCTTGCCAGCTAGAACATTCCAGGATGCCTCAGACTGGTGCTACTCTGGGACAGGATTTCCTGGGGCTTAAAAATAGAAATAGAAATGCCAAAGGAAAAAAAAAGTAAAACCACTCAGTAGGTGCCAGGGAATGTTCTAAGTGCTTTTCATAAATTTAAGTCACTGAACCCTTACACACCAGCTCTCCAAGGTGGGCACCATTGTACAGATGAAGAAACTGAGGCAGAGGGCCAGGAACACAGAGATTTAAGGGCCAGCCCGACGCTGACATCACAGACACCCATCCTGCCTTCTTTTCTGGTTTATTCTTCTAGCTGGGTGACCCTGCTTCCCCTGCCTCACTCCCCCACCCCCGCCTCCCGCCTCCCGCCAGGGTCTCACAGACACCCTTAGGTGAGTCCTGCCCTGCCCAGCCAGAGCCAGGAAGTGTCCTTGAGATGCCCTTCACCTCCCTGTACTCCCTCCCTCTCCTCCCCTCCTGTTTGGAGGCAGCTGAGCCAGGCTCAGGTTTCCAGGCTGAGGCTGCTGCCTGGGGCTCGGCTCACAGAACAGAGCTCCCTGACCTTGCATTTGCCATCCACCCTGGGGGCTCGGAAAGGACGCAGGAGGAACCCTACCCTCCTGCCCTTGACCCTTAGAAGCCAAGGCCTGAATTTGCACCACCCCCCCCCCCAGCCTGTCTGGGCAGATCAGGAAGAAGAGGGTCAGGGCGATGTCCTTAGGATTATGTGTGCCAACTACCTCTCCAACTCACAACGGAGCACTTAACTAACCTTGCCTCCCATCACACTCGTTTCTTCTTCAATCTCTCTTAGGGAGTGACACAATGACAGTGTCACAGCTGGATAGGCCTTTTGAGGTCATCAAGGTCAAGTGCTTTTCGGTTCCAGATGGCATGCCTGAGGCCCAGAGAGGGCAAGGGCATGGTCACAAATGCACAGCCAGGCTGCCATAGAGGGAACATGGAATCCAGAGTTCCTGACTCCAAAAGCCTTTTATAGTTCAGCTCCTACAGGGGCCATGGCATTGGGTTCGTGTCCTGGCTGCTCCTCTTCTGATCCAGCTCCCTGCTAACGCACCTGGGAAAGCAGCTGAAGATGGACCAGGTACTTGGAACCCTGCACCCATGAAGAAGACCCAGAAGTAGCTCCTGGCTCCTGACTGGTCCAGCTCCGGCTGTTTTGGCCATTTGGAGAGTGAACCAGCATCTCTCTCTCTCTCTTTCTCTCTCTCTGCCTTTAAAATAAGTAATAGAAATACAACTTTAAAATATATATAAGCTCCGTGAGGGTCCTGGTCCCATCCTTCGCTGTGCACAAGCTCACACCCTACCTAAACACACACACACACACACACACACACAGACACTTGCTCACACATGCATGCACACTTCCGGGCTATATACTAGGCAAACAGGCTCCTGGGAGTTAAATGTGAGGCACGCAGAAGCCCAGATGGCAGGGACTGGACTGTGCCCTGGGGTAGAAGGGAACTTCCTGAAGCACGGCTGTGCCCTGGGCTCTTCTGCACACCTGCCCTCTTTCCAGGTCCAAAGTCCCACGTGGTGTCCCCTCCCAGCCTATTTTCCAGACCTCCCTGGGCACCCGGCCGGCCAGCATTCCACCATGGCCACACGGGGGCAGTAGCGCTCCACGGCTGCGGTGGGCTCAGAGGCGCGCTTTCTCCCGGCTTGGGGTGGGGGTGGGGTGGGGATGGGAATGAGGGATTGCGGGGGCAGTAGAAGTTTGCGTGGGGCTCCCCACTTCTGGCACCCTCCCCATTTCCTCTTGGAAGCCTCCCTAATCCTCTTACGCCGAGGGTCACATCCCTGGGCCCGGGGACGAGGTGTTTCATTTTCAATTCGCCCCCCACTGCCCCTAGGGGAGCCCAGCGCAAGTCGGGGAGGGGAGACCCCCTGGGCCACAGCCCTCTTTGAGGCGCCTCAGCCGACCCCCTTCCTCCTTGCAATTCTCTGCAGCTTGTGTCTTTTGAGAGGGAATCTCCCATCTACCTACTCGCACACTGCGTTCCCTGCCTAGCCAGGCTTCCCTTCTCCTCTTCCCTGGGCACCCCCGTCCAAATTTCCTGGGCCTGGGTCTCCCTTCTCCTTGCCCGCTTATCAATGTTCAGGGTTCACTCCCCACGCGTCTTCTTTCTCCTCTGCCCTCTCTTCACGGTGCATAGCAAGAAGCGACAGGGAGGCAGGCAGGCAGGACGCGCCAGCGCACTGCGATGTGGCAGTTGGAGGAGGCTGTGGACCCACAACTGACTTCGGTCCACTTAGCACGTATAGCCTCAGGTCCCGCCCTCGCTGGTTGTGTGGTTGTTCCCAGCCTCTGTCTGGGAGAGGTAGAGCTTTGAGACCCAGCCTAGCTCTTAGCCTACTTGTTTTCCTGTGTCCGCAGGCCTGGGCACTGCTTCTCCCACATCTAGCCTTGGTGCTCTCTGCACACCCCTTTTCTAGCACTGAGGAACCTTCTGGATAATTGCTCACTGTATCCGGGAGGCCTAGGCAGCTGAGAGGTGCTACCTGCCCATTCAGGTCCTGCTCCTCCACTTCTGATCCAGCTCCCTGCTAATGTGCCTGGGAAAGCAGTGGAAGATGGCGCAGGTGCTTGGGCCCCTGTACCCACGCGGGAGAGCTGGAAGAAGCTCTTGGCTCCTGGGCTGTGAGGATGTGGCCAGGGCACAGGGTAGGGGTGGGGGTGAGGGTGGCAAGCGGCAGCCCCAGTGTGAGTGTGTATAGTAGATGGGGCGGTGGTGGTGGTGGGGGTTGTTAGGAATGGTGACCCCACGCCCTACCTCTGGGCTGTGGGCACACACCCACCCTGGGAGTGAGGAAGAAGCAGCGGTGGCCGCTGCCGCCGCCGCAGCTGGGGTAGCACCCCCAGCTGACAGCGTGATTTATCACATTCTGCCTCTCCCCCCCCCGGCCGCCAACCTTCCTGCAGACCCCGCGAAGGCCCAGGCTGACTTGGAGGCAATTCACCTGTTTTTGATTTCAAACTCAGGTGCCTTTCTCTTTCTTCTCATCAAAGAAGTGCTAAGGGGGGAGGCAGGGCCCCATCCATCACCCTGGCCTCTCAGCAGCCTTGGGGAGGCGGAGCTGACGGGACGGGCAGGGGAAAGGTTCTTGAAGCCCCCTGAATTCCGAGACGACGGCCAGGCAGGGCACCGCTGGCCCCGACACTGAGGTCTCGGCCACAAACACGCAGGAGAAACCACCTAACAGTCCCTCCGTGGATTTCTCTGGGAGTCCTTAGCCAGTTTTTTCTTTCCCCAGACTCTGATGCCTGGGCTGGCGGGGGTTGGGGGGGAAGGCTGGGGAGGGCTTGGGTCCTCCCCCAACCAAAGCAGAGCAAAGACTTTGCACCCAGGGAATGACAGAGAGCAAGGGAAGAAGGCGTGCATTTGATTTCTCCTCGCCTCCCCTGTGCCAGTCCCCGTTGCCCATGCACCGTGCTCCTATCTCATTTTACCTTCCCAACGCTGCTCCAGGCTCCAGGGAAGGAGCCCGAGGCTCAGTCTGTGCAGAGGCACAGCGATTTGGCCCCCAGGATGTTGGTCTGGCCAGCACAGAGCTGAACCGTGGCGTCCAGCCCCTACCTCCCCTCTGCCAGGTTGATCTTCCGGGGCGTGTGCCTCAGCGCCAGGTCTCCAGGGACACCCACAAAGTCTTTGTCCAATGAGAACAAGGCATCTTTGCCTCTGGAAACTCCCCAGCCCCAGGGGCAGAGCTGAACTGCATTCCCCACAGGTCATGGCTGGGCTGTGGCCTCGCTCCTTTGTTTGGGGGTGATAGAACGAATCCTGACCTGGGATGGGACTTGAGGAAGCTGATAGGCCATGTTGCCCAGGACGACTCCTCCTCCTCCTCTGTCTCCCTTCAATATCATCGTCATTGCCACGGTCGTGAGCATACCACAGTTACCAATAGCAGAGGCGTCATGGTAGGTTCAATCTGTTTAGAATTCTTCCCCTATCCATTCATTTAGCACATTGTCCGTGAGTACTTACTAAGGGAGGTGGGATAGTGTGGCAAAGGGTACAGGCATTGGAACCAAACTGCCTGGCTTCAAAACCCGCCTTTTATTACCTGGTGGAGAGACTTCACCAGGGACCCCGTCTCTCACATGGGTGCTTACCTTGAGAGGCTGTCGAGTTAAGAGTTCTAAATGCCAGCGTGCAGTGGGCGCAAGCCAGACTATGTCCCTGCCTGCTTGGAACCTGCCAGAAATGCTGCTTTCTTTCCCCTCTTCCTGAGGTTCTCTGCTGTGAGGGGGAGAAGAAATTGTCTCGGGAAGCTGAAGCCAAAAAAGCACCCTTTCTCCTTCCCGCCTCCATCCCATTCATAAATATTAAACACATCTGTGCACAAGCGATGCAGATTCATTGAGCACCTTGCCCTGCGCCGGACTGGATGGATGCTGAGGCTGTGGGGATGCCAATGACTTGGGCTTCATGTACTGAGATGGCTCAGTGGGAGGGAGGGACATACAGACAGGGAGACAGACAGAGATGGAGACTCTCTTAGGGCCATGATAGAAGACATCCTGGAGGAGGTGGCCGTGGGCTCATGACACGCAGCTGGACACAGCAGGAGCATCTTGGAATGTGCTTCCTGTCTCCTTCCTAGAGGAGAAAGAGGCAGAAAAGAGAGTGCTTTTTGCAGGGCGCTGCCTACTGGCCCAGCACTGTGCTCCGTGTTCTGCACCTCGAGGCTGTGGCAGGAAGCACCAAGACCAAGGCCCCCTCTCTCCTCCTGTGTCTCTCCCGGCCCAGGAAGGAATTCATCACGAGGAAGACTGAGCCTCTCTCTCCCTCTTCCACACACTAAGCAGGCACGCAGGCTCTCGGCTGCATGCACACACGCACACATGCGCGCGCGCATACACACAGATGCACGCACAAACGCCCCTCCATCCTCCCCTGCTCCTAAAAATATCAAATCAGTGGAGCTGCAAGGGAAATGAATGTTTGGCAGCGGAGCAAGTGGCCTAGGAGTGGTGTCAGGCTCCGTAAATATTTACACGCTGGATTAGAGCAGAAGTTGGAAACATTAGGCAGCTGAGAAGGACTGTTTTAATAGCATGGCTGATAAATCCAAACTTGGGGGCTTTGTTTGGAAGTCTCAGCTTCTGGGAATTTTCGGCGTGTAAACTCTGAGCCTGAGGAGGCTGGGGACAGAGCGCGGTGCTGTGGGCCGTTGGGTGAGTGGGTGGGGGCGGCCCTAGAAGAAAGGGACCTTGCACCTCAGGCGCTTCATTCATTCACCTCTGCATTTGCTCACCCGTTCAGCAGACCTGGGCAAGGGAGGATGGACACTGTACATATAGCATCTATGTCAAGAACAGCTTTGGCTTTTTACTGCTGCCTTTAACCTGGGATGGAGAAATTATTATTATGGTTATTTAAGGTTTTTATTCACTTGAAAGACAGAGAGAGCAAGAGCGAGAGCAAGAGCGAGAGCGAGAGAGAGAGAGAGAGCGCGCGCGCACTTTCATTTGCTGGTTCACTCTGCAAATTGCCACAATGGCCAGGGCTGAGTCAGGCTGCAGCCAGGAACCTGGAACTCCATCCAGGACTCTCACATGGGTGCAAGGACCCAAGCACTTGGACCATCTTCCACTGCTTTCCCAGGTGCATTAGCAGGGAGCTGGATCAGAAGTGGAGCAGCCGGGACTCGAACTGGTGCTGCAATATGGGATGCTGGCTTCACAGGCAGCGGCTTAACCCGCTATGCCACAACACTGGCCCTGTGATTATTATGTTCGCCTTACACAAGCAAGGGAAATTGTGAAGGACACCAGCTGGGAACCACCAGAACAGGGATTGAACCCCCGGATCTCTGCCTTCCAGCAGCACCGTGCCATCATCTCGGGTAGGGTGTGAAGAAGACTCTCGATCCGATTCTGAGAAATCTCTGCCAAGGTGCTGGAAAAGACAGAGATGAATCGGACCCTAGCTCCTAACCTGGACAGCTGTTAGTCTGCTGGGGGGAGGTCGACCACGTGTAGGTAGACAATTGGAATTCCCCGGGGGTGGGGAGGCTAGTGCTCTAAGATGACAGCAGAGAAAGAGCTGTTGCAGTGAAAGGAGGGGTGGAAAAGAGGCGGTTTTCACGGTGAGGAGCACTGGGAGGGCTTCCTGCAGGAGGTGGCAGTTGTGGTGTCTCACCTATAGCTCACCTATGGCAGGCCAGGTTGGCAGGAGACATACTGGGTTTGGTTGAAGGACCAGAAGGTACAAAGAGAAGCAGCAGGAAAGAAGTTCCAGAAGGAGGATGGGAGTGAGACTGTGAGGGAGGGACTCCAAAACCTTCTGCCGCCAGCCAAGGGTCCCAGGGCTTGGGCCACAGCTGGAGCCGCCTTGTTTCCCTTCCACCCTCCGGAAAAGGCACAGAAATAGGTCTCCTTGCACATCCAGCTGGCCCCAGTGCGTGCACCCCTGGTGTGTGTGTGTGTGTGTGTGTGTGTGTGTATGGTTGCACTTCCTTCCACAAAACCTGCCTTCCAGCTGCTTCCACTGAGGTCAGCCCCCCCACCGCCTGCCCCCTGCCCCACCCCAGCCCATCTCATCTCGAAGCCAAGATCCCAGCTCCCTGTGGCTGAAGCTGAGGTCTTGGAGGAAGGGGAGACCTGGGGGGAAGGAGAGATACAGGGCAGCAGGAGGCCGTGGAAGCCAGGAAGCCAGCAGGGGACTCCTGCCTGGATACATGACACTGGGGAAGTCCCTTGATCTTTCTGGGCCTTGGCATCTGCATCTATGGGAGGCCGTAGCCAGCATGGGGAGCCGGTAGCCACCGTGTCCTGAGCGGTAAAGCACCACGAAGGATGGGCTGACATTTTCCATAGGAGGGAAGGCTTTCTGGAAGCTTCCAGAAACCAGGGCTGAGTCCCAGAATCTCTTCCCTGGGAGGGTTAGGCTAGGGGAGCCCGCGGCCTGCTGAGCAAGACAGGAGGAGGATCCAGAAGATCCAGATGTTTGTTTGGGGGGTTGGGGTGGTCAGGGGCCCGGCAGCAGGCTAGCCCCTGCCTCTCGCTCTGGACCCTTCTCCGGCACACTTTCCCTGGTCCTTCGGCTCTGCCAAATGGGAGGGAAGAGGCCTGTGCTGGAACACTGGAGAAAGGTGTGAGTGAAAGGAAGAGGCTGTTCCTTTGGGGAAGCAGGGAGGAGGTGGGAGGGGGCAGGCCCAGAGGGGCTTGAGGCCATCCCCAAATTTGGTAGTTAGGCCTCTCGGTGTGGTTTTCCTGCTCCAGAAAATGTTAATTGATTGCAACTTGAAAAATGATCAAGCCACAGCTGGGGATTCAGCAGCTGGTGCGAGGGGAATTGGGCTGCACCCCCGCCCCAGCGGCCTGCTCCCTGGCAGGGCCATCCTTCTCCCAGTGTCAAACCGAGCAGCGGTGCCTCCTCCTTCTCCTCCCAGGAGCTGCCTGCCTTCCTCTGGGCTCAACCCCAGGCGGCCTTGCTTAAAAGTCCCGCTGCTTCTGAGGGAGGAGACGTCGGGGCGAAGGAAAGTCTCAGCACTAGGTTGTGGCGTCCGCAGGCTCCAGAGACCATCTCAACCTCTGAGGGTCACTGGGGAGGCCGCAGGGGAGTCCTGAGCTGGAAGGGGAGGAGGCCTGGAGGCAGGCAGGAGGCTAGAAGCAGTGTGGGGACCTCTTCTCCTCTTCCTGGCCCCCGGCAGGCTATGCCCCACCTGCCCAGCTGCCCTGTCCACCACCATTGTTCAGCCACACAGAAGATGATTATGGAAAAGCAGCCTGCACCCAGCAGGCAGGCTCAGCAAACCAACAAATCCCCAAACTTGCTGCTGCTGGTACTGCCTGGCTGGGGCCCACTTAGCCAGCCAGGGCCCCTGGCACTCAGTCCACACCTGCCACCTGCCAGAAACCCTACGGTTGTGCCTCACAGGGATTCTTTCATCTCCAATATTGGCAGGGGGTGGGGAGACAGACTCCGACACCCATTCTGGGGAACTTCTGCTCACCACACAAGCCTGGCCCAGAGAAGGTTCTAGAAGGAGAAATGGTCATACACAGAGAGAAAAGGGTAAATGTGCTTTGAGACAGGTTTGGCCAACTCACTCCCCTGCTCGTCTCACTATTGCCAGCGGGGTCAGCCTCAACTTCCCCCACCTCCCTCACCTCTGGGGCAGTTCCTGCACCTTCACGGCACCCCTCCCCCACCCCATCACTTTGCCTTCCTCTTCTCAGCTCCTTTTCCTGTCTCCTGAGTCTGTGGATGCCAGCAGCATCAATCCCAACACTATAATCACCACTACTCTCATCCCTGTCATCGCCATTTCCAATTCCTCATCCCTCCCCGTGTATTCCCTGCCCTTTAGGAATTTCTAGCCTGAATGTGACACACCAGCGGAGCACAACTATGAAGACACAAACAGTGAAAACCAGAAAGCCCTTGCATGAATGCAGAGGAAAGCATTGACACTCTCGTCTTCAGTTCCAGCAACCTCTGGGGGCTTCTGGAATCTCTCACATCTGGTTGGAGCTTTGCAGTGAGATTCGTATTGGTTCCTGGCCATGGAAATATTCTTCATCCTGTCTGTCCTTCCCAGTGGGCCAGTATTAGCCCTCCTAGAGGCTGGAAGCCAAGGAGACAAAGAAATCCAGTCCGGGACCAAGGGTGGGGTCACTATGCCTTATAGTTGGAACGTGCAGGCTGCTAGCTACTGTGGAATTCTCAGCGTTCTGGCCCAGCCTGGGCCCCGGATCACGTGCCACCTGCTTTGGCTTGCTCCATGGGGGAGAAGAGGGCTCAGAAACTCGCGAGTTTGAGGTTTGTTAAATCATGGTGCCTCCACACTCATCTGTTCCCTGGAGACCCTTGTCTCCAGGGAATACTCCAAGCCAGTGGTTCTCTGAATAGGTCTACAGAGCAACAGCATTGTGCACCCCACTCCACAACATCCAGGAAGCCTGGAATGCGAGGAGGCAGCTCTCGGATGGCACACTAACACTGTGATGTCCTCAAGGCCTCAAGGCCTCAGCTCCTCCCGCCTTTCTGCTTTAACATCTTAGCACCAGTTTCATTTTCAGGGTTCCGCGAGGACTCAGTGTGCCGGGGGAGGGGGGGTCCCAGTCATCATATTACCATTCTAGACAACAGAAAAAGCGAAAAGGGGAGGCTGGCGCTGTGGCATAAAGCAGGTAAAGCCCCAGCCTGCAGTGCCGGCATCCATATGGGCGCCGGTTCGAGTCCCGGCTGCTCCACTTCCGATCCAGCTCTCTGGCCTGGGAAAGCAGTGGAAGATGGCCCAAGTGCTTGGGCCCCTGCACCCGCGCGGGAAACCTGGAGGAAGCTCCTGGCTCCTGTTGCAGCCACTCCAAAAGATCCCCGTGACATTTCTTTGTATGTTTCCATTGGCAGCAATTTAGTCCCATGGTCGTGCCTAGTCAGAAAAGAGGTACCATTGGGGCATTGTTACTAAAGGAGGCAGTGAATATTAGATGGTGCCTACCAGAGCAGGCTCTGTAGCAGCTTCCCTTCTCGTCCCAGAGGTGCTGCTCATCAGCCGGGTTCCCATTACAGAAACCTAGCTTCAGCAGGTGCACTGGACGTGAGGGAGCTCCAGAGAGGGGTGGCACCAGCGAACAAGTGGTGAGCTGGGGGCACAGAGGCAGCCTCCGCTGCGACACTGGCATGTCAGACTGCACGTTGGAGTCCCAGCTGCTCAACTTCCAATCCGACTTCTTGCTGCTGTGCCTAGAAAGCAGCAGAAAATGGCCCAAGTGCTGCCTGACAAGCCCTAGCTGTTAAGACCATTTGGGAAGTGAGCCAGCGGTTGGAAGATCTATCTCTCTCTCTTTGGGAGGCAAAAATTCTACAACTGACCCGCCAATGTTCTCTCTCTCTCTCTCTCTCTCTCTTGTCCTCTGCCTTTCAAATAAATAAACTCAATCTGTAAAAACAAAAGATTTGTTCAAGTTGCCCCAGCTGCACAGAGGTGGAGCCAGGCTTCTAATCCGGTGCCTCGGCTCTCAGTCTCCATACTGCACTCTCGAGACCTCACCACCCAGAATTCCTCATCAGCGATGCAGCTAACAGCCAGCCCTGCTGCCCACGGTGGTGTCAGGGAGTTGGTTCTCGCTTCACGGATGCCTCGGGGCCTCCCATTGGGCCTGGCGCATCCATGGTCGTGGATCTCTCCTTCCACTTCTGAGCAGAGCCCGGGGCTGGCAGGCCCTGGGGTCCCCTTGGGGGTCAAGGTTGCAGTCTTCCTACTGCTGTCTTCCTGCCCACCTCTGCGTCAGGGCACAGGCACCCTCCACCCCTGGGGAACAACCTAACCTCACCATCTCATGTCACGTAGTGTGTCGCTGGCAGGGCAGGGGTCCAAACCCCAAGTGGAAGGTGCTCTGGGCACACCTCTTCTCCGCTTGGGGCCATCATTTGTTTCTTAAAAGCCTGAATGCCGGGAGGAACCCTCAGTTGGGATGACTTTCCCATGCTACTTGAGCTTTAAAATCGAGACTCCATGTCACCTCCTCCAGAGAGCCCACACCCCACTAACCTCTGCCATGCCACTCCCATGACTGGTCCGCCCATAGTGGGATCAGCTTCCCACCCACCGGCAGCCGCGGGAAGGCAGGGGCTGTGCTCCATGGACCTGTGCATTCATGGCATGGAGCCCTGGGCCTATCCCATCGTAGGCGCATGGTGGAATGAGTGAATGAAAAGCAAATGAGTGACTGGCCATGCGCGCCCTTCTCTTCACCAAGCCTTTCCTTGGAGCCCCAAGAAAGTGAGGAGAGAACGGATCATGACTAGAAAGCCAATTTCCAGTGGCATTAGTAGCCCACGTTTCTTTTTCTTTTCTTTTCTTTCTTTTTTTTTTTTTGACAGGCAGAGTGGACAGTGAGAGAGAGACAGAGAGAAAGGTCTTCCTTTGCCGTTGGTTCACCCTCCAATGGCTGCCACGGCCAGCGCACTGTGCTGATCCGATGGCAGGAGCCAGGTGCTTCTCCTGGTCTCCCATGGGGTGCAGGGCCCAAGCACTTGGGCCATCCTCCACTGCACTCCCTGGCCACAGCAGAGAGCTGGCCTGGAAGAGGGGCAACCGGGACAGAATCCAGCACCCCGACCGGGACTAGAACCCGTTGTGCCGGCGCCGCAAGGCGGAGGATTAGCCTAGTGAGCCGTGGCGCCAGCCCTGGTTTTTTTTTTTTTTTTTTTTTTTTTAAGACAGAGTTACAGAGAGAGAGAGAGAGAGGTCTTCCATCCGCTGGTTCACTCCCTAGATGGCCACAATGGCCGGAGCTGCGCCTATCCAAAGCCAGGAGCCAGGAGCTTCTTCTGGGTCTCCCACAAGGGTGCAGAGACCCAAGGACTTGGGTCCTTCTACTGCTTTCCCAGGCCATAGCAGAGAACTGGATAGGAAGAGGAGCAGCTGGGACTAGAACCGATGCCCATATGGGATGCCAGCAAATGCAGGTGGCAGCTTTACCTGCTACACCACAGTGCCATCCCCAGTAGCCCAAATTTTGGCATGGAAGAGAGGCTAGTGGCAAAATAGGTATGAGAACGGATCATACAATCTTTCCCTTAAACATCCCCGTAAGGCAGCCGGGGAGCAGGCAGCTAGAAGATCAAAGCCCTGGCATCTCCTAATATCACAGTGCCAATCAATATTTAGTATAACAAGAGGCAGAGATTGCCATCAGCCAGCTAGCCAGAAAGGGAACACACATGCGCACGCACACGCACACGCACAGGCAGAACACCACGGTTTCGACCTCCAACAAGTTAACAGTAACCCTAATGACACGAATAATAATACAGGACAGCCTTGGCAGAGGCGCTCTGGTGATTTCTTGGGCCGAGAAGATAGCCCGTTTGGCGAGAGCCTCGCTTAGTCTCCATGTGTCCACCCCGCTGAGGTTTCGACGTTCCACTTTCATCGAGAATATTGAGCATGAAATCCCCACATTATGCAGGCTGTCTGGTGACAGCTGATGAAGAGATGCAGGGTGGAGCGGAAGAGTGCCAGGGACGCCTGCCTCCACTGGCCAGGGACAAAGCCAGGGAGTTAATTGGGCCGCAGGGAACAGTGACAACCTTAGGGAGCAAAGCAAGGGAACAGCTGGGCCCTCTGCCCCCCCCCCCCCATGGCCACACCAGCCAGGACTTGGCAGCCAGGCCAGACGAGAGGGAGAGGGAGGGTGCCGTCTGCGGGAGACCTGTGGGAGGCAGAAGATGCCTCACCCCATGCTGTATGGTTGTTGACCCTGGGAAGGAGGGCTGGGCCAGCACTAACTTAAGCACTTGAGCCCTGTACAGAAGCATGCTGGGAGCTCCAGGATTTACCTTCCAGATGTCAATCCTGAGCTCCAAACAACTGGCTCACCCTGGCACCAAGGTTCACAGTGTCTGCAGAATCCGTTGTTCAGTTTGCAGGCCTCACTCTGTTCTGATCAGTCCCAGACTTGAGAGGCATTCACATCTTTTTAGAAAAGGATTTATTGGGCCCTGCGCTGTTGCGTAGTGGGTAAAGCCGGTGCTGTGGCATAGCCGGTAAAGCTGTCACCTGCAGTGCCGGCATCCCATATGGGAGCCTGTTCATGTCCTGGCTGCTCCACTTCTGATCCAGCTCTCTGCTATGGCCTGGGAAAGCAGTGGAAGATGGCCCAAGTCCTTGGGCCCCTGAACCCGTGTGGGAGACCCAGAAAAAGCTCCTGGCTTCAGATCTGCCCAGTTCTGGCCATTGCAGCCATCTGGGGAGTGAACCAGCGGATGGAAGACCTCTCTCTCTCTCTTCCTCTCTGCCTTTCTGTAACTGTGTTTCAAATACATAAATATATATTTAAAAAAGGAAAAAAGATTGATTTATGTATTTGAAAGGTAGAGCAATGATAAAGAGGAGAGACAAAGAGAGATCTTCCATCTGTTGGTTCACTCCCCAAATGGCCCCCACGGTAGAGACTAGGCCAGGCGGAAGCCAGGAGCCTGGAACTCCCTCTGAGTCTTTCATGTTGGGGGCAGGGCCCCAAGCACTTGGGCCATTAGCATTAGCATTAGCATTAGCAGGGAGCTGGATCGGAAGTGGAACTGCCCCATACCAGCACTCCAGTACGGGATGTGGGCATCATGAGTGCCAGGTTAACCTGCTGCACCACAATGCGGGCCCCTAATTCTTGCCTTAAAGGTATTGTGGGCTTGGCAAGGTGGACACTCCCTGGCAGTTGGTTAGGATTGCAGAATCTCAGTCCCCCCCCCCCCCGCCCCCAGCCCTACTGGCTCAGAACACTCATTTGAACAAGCTCCCCAGAAGTGGTCTGCCTTTAACAGGAATCTTTGAGAAGATCCGCGGTAGATGAAGAGTTTGCAGCCGAGGCTGCACATTCGAATCGCGTTGGGGAGCTATTCAGAGTGGCTGATGGCCAGGCTGGGGCCTGAGTGAGGGTATTTATTCTGGAGCCAAGCTTGAAGAGCCCCCGGGGCAAGAGAGCCTTCTCTGGATACCTATTTTTTTATCTTTATTTTTTAAAGATTTATTGATTTTTTGGGAAGTCAACATTGTAGATAGACAAGGAGAGACAAAGACCAGAAAGAAGACACAGAGAATCTTCTTTTTTTTTAAGATTTTATTTATTTATTTGAGAAGTAGAGTTCCAGACAGTGAGAGGGAGAGACAGAAAGGTCTTCCTTCTGTTGGTTCACTCCTCAAATGACCACAACAGCTGATCTGAAACCAGGAGCTAGGTTCTTCTTCCAGGTCTCCCACGTGGGTGCAGGGACCCAAGGACTTGGGCCATCTTCCACTGCTTTCCTAGGCCATAACAGAGAGCTGGATTGGAAGAGGAGCAGCCGGGACTAGAACTGGCGCCCATATGGGATGCTGGCTCTGCAGGTGGAGGACTAACCTACTGCACCACAGTGCCGGCCCAGAGAATCTTCCATCTACCGGTTGACTCTCCAAGTGGCTACAGTGGCTAGGACTGGGCCAAATGGAAGCCAGGAGCTAGGAGCTTCCTCCAGGTCACCCATGTAAGTGCAGGGGCCCAAGCACTTGGGCCATCATCTGCTGCTTTTCCAGGTGCATTAGCACAGAGCTGGATTGGAAGTGGAGCAGTTAGGCCTCGATCTGGTGCTCACATGGGATGCCAGTGCTGCAGTCAGCAGCTTAACCCACTATACCACAGCGCCAGCTCTGTCCTCACTGGAGACTCTGATCCCTTGGGCTAAGGGGACTGGAGGTTGCCATATCACCTGCTTTGTTTTTCGCAATGTTTCCACCTTCAGAAAAAAAAAAGGCAGCTTTTCTAAGGAGGTCAATTCTCCCGTGATCGTCTCAATGAGCTTTCCTAAGAGTTACAGCCATGTCGCGCCGGATTGGTGTGCCATGTGAGGTAATAGGCTCGCTGACACTGGAGGTGAACCATCATTTGCAAGAGGCTGTTTCACCCAACAAAGCGGGAGCTTCTCAAAGAACTCCAGCCATGAGCATTTGTAAGATTCCCTGTAGAGTGACCTAGTCCAAGGGCTTGTTCTAGAGCCGACTGGGGGTACTGTTGTTATCTGGAGCGATTCTCCAGGAGACAAACCAGTCTGGCTTCTAGGCATCTCATGGCCGCTGATCAGCTGGGCTGTGTGACTTTGCCTCTCTGGGCATCAGTCCAGAAGACCGGACTCTATGGCCTGGAGGGGCCGTGCTGAAGGGCAGCCAGAGCAAGGCGGGGGCTCACACCCCAGAGTTTGCCCTCCTTCAGACTTTGTCCTTGGGCCTGGCAGCACTTTGATGAAACCCTTAGCTCTTTCGTTACGGGCTGGGCAGAAAGCCCAGGAAAGCTGGGGGCCTGTTGACCCTGGAGGACTGAATGAGGAGGAAATGATTTGAGAGGTAATCAATATGCTGGCTTGCAGTTCATTAACATCTAATGAGTCCTCTAACTGGTCAGCCTCCTCTGGGGCCCAGCCAGCACTGTCACCTCTCCCTGCCCCTGCTCCCCAGGGTCATTTGTTCTCCCGGGGTCAGGGACAGATCCCAGGTGTGAAGCCGTGGGGGCTAGGGGAAGACCAGATGGCCACCGAGACAATGCTGCAGCTGGAAGGGCCCCCAGGGATGTTCTGGTCCCACCCCTTCATGGTACAACTGGAAACTGAGATGCAGAGAGGAAAAGGGATGTACCCCAAAATCGACCAGTGAGCCCAGCCAGGGGCAATAACCCCAACCCTTCCCCTAGGACTCTCTTCCCACATCTTTGACAGCTGTGCCCTCCCAAAGCTTGCACCTCTGTGCTCCTTTATGTCTCAGAACCTCAGTTTCTCCATCTGTAAAATGAAGGCAATACTACCCATTCTAGAGTGAGATACCAGGCAGGCAAAGCACTTGGGAAAGTACACAGGGCTCCCCCTTCGATGTAAGACATCTGTGCATGGCACCTGCTGAGGCCCTGCTTATACATGTAGGTGCTCGGTTCAGAGAACCTGATCTCCCTTGGAGAAGACTTCCTGGAGGAAGTGAGCTCATGGGAGGCAGAGGATGTAACATGGGCTTATCAGTGGGGCACTGCCACGGTCTTGTCGTCAACCACCCTTGCATAGCACTTGTTAAGTCTCTCTCTCTCTCTCTCTTTTTTTTTTTTTTTTTTTTTGGACAGGCAGAGTGGACAGTGAGAGAGAGAGAGAGAAAAGTCTTCCTTTGCCGTTGGTTCATCCTCCAATGGCTGCTGCGGCCAGCGCACCACGCTGATCCAAAGCCAGGAGCCAGGTGCTTCTCCTGGTCTCCTATGCGGGTGCAGGGCCCAAACACCCGGGCCATCCTCCACTGCACTCCCGGGCCACAGCAGAGAGCTGGCCTGGAAGAGGAGCAACTGGGACAGAATCCGGCGCCCCGACCGGGACTAGAACCTGGTGTGCTGGCGCCGCTAGGCGGAGGATTAGCCTAGTGAGCCGTGGCGCTGGCCTAGCCTCTTCTGAAGAGTAACTCATTCCATCAGCACAGCAAGCCCGGGATGTTTCTCCCAGAGTGCAACAGTCCACTCAGGTCACAAAGCCAGCCAGTGGTCAAACAGAATTCCAATTCAGCAAAAGCCCACACCCTGAATCACTGCTCTGCACAGCCCTGATACCAGCCACCATCCCTGTAGCAGCAGTGGCATGCACAGTAGCTTGAGGGATGTGTAATCGAGAGGCAGGGAGAGACATCGAAGGCCAGACCTGGGGCGGTGGCAGAGGGAGCCGAGGAGGAGGTGACAGAAGCTGCAAATCAAGACCGGGGTGGCAGCATAGCTGGGTTCTAAGGAGCAACACATTGCTGGTGGTGAGAAGAACTCAGCAGAGAAGGCGGAGAAGAGAGCTGGGCTTGCTGAACACACGGCAGGCAAGCCAGGGAAGGCCCGACAACCGCTTCCCCATGGACTGTAACGTGGAGGGCACCGCAGTGGCAGCAGTCCCTTGTTAGGGTACCTGTGACCGTATGGACTGCAATCCAAGGGGCATCCTTGTAACTTCAGTAGTTCCTCAGTTCTGCCCACCTCCTACCATCTCCTACCACCATCGTGTAGTGATTAGGGTTTCAGCCTTTGAATTTTTAATTTTTACTTCATTTCTTTATTAATTTTTATTTTATTTATTTAGTTACAGAGAGAGAGAGAGAGAGAGAGGTCTTCCATCCTTTGGTTCACTCTTCAAATGGTTGCAACAGCCCAAGCTGAGTTGATCTGAAGCCAGGGGCCAAGAGCTTCTGGTTCTTCCACATGGGTGCAGGGGCCCAAGGACTTGGGCCATCCTCTACTGCTTTCCCAGGCCATAGCAGAGAGCTGGATCAGAAGTGGGGCAGCCGGGACTTGAACCGGCACCCACATGGGATACTCCAGCACTGCAGGGCAAGTCTTTAACCTGCTGCACCACAGCACTGGCCCCCAGCCTGTGAATTTTTAAAGAAAGCTTTATTTATGTGAAAAGCAGGATTACAGAAAGAGGGAGATACAGAGAGCTCTTCCATCCGCTGATTTACTTCCCAAAGGGCCAGACCAAAGTCAGGAGCCTGGAACTCCATGCGTTTCCCAGATGAGCAGCAGGGACCCGAGCACCTGAGCCATCTTCTGCTGCTTTCCCAGGAGCATTCACAGGGAGCTGGCTCAAAAGCGGAGCAGCCGGGACTCGAACTGACGCTCCAGTATGGGATGCTGACTTTGCAAGGTGGTAACCTGCTGAGCCACAAGGCTGGTCCCAAGGCGCTTTTTTTTTTTTAGATAACTGAGGTCATAGAACACTATAATTTAGTGTTTTGTTTTTTTTTTTTTTTTCACTTCATAATATCTCACAGGCACCCCCTCTACATCACCAGAAATGCTTGGCAAAGCTGGAATCTGGAATGGCTGCCTTGCACCCTGGTGGATGGTCCTGGAAAATAGCACCTGAGCATCTGCAAGTCCTCCAGACACCCAAATGGCCTTGAGAGCCCACGTGAGCACCCTGGGAAAGCCTAGAGCTCTGGGAATTTCCCACGCCCCACCCCCAAGCCCCAGAGTCCATCCTTCTGCCTGTTCTTTGTCACCAGCCAGTGATCCAGCTTCTCCCTGTCTCCCTCTTCTCTGCTCTTGTCTCCCTGCTCCCTCCATGTTTTTCTCGATTGCTGCGTAGACCACAGTCCCCGTCTTACTTCCCCCCACATGCACCTACAGCTGAGCCTGGCCTGCCCTAATTCGCCTGCCTTCCCCATGGCTTGTTGCTAACTCCCAGTAATGTTTGCCAAAGCAGTGAATTACGAACCCCTATTTGCGATGTGCTGAATTCACATTCCACGGACTCAGATCAGACCTAGGTCTTGCTAGCTATATTTCCCTCTCCCACCCTCTTTGTTTGCATGTGTGTGTGTGTGTGTGTGTGTGTGAGTGGGGGGGACGGGGCTTGAGCGCCATCCTAAGCAAGCGTTCAATTTTTCCTGCACATGGCACGTGACATCGTGTCGAGGACAGAACTTGGCTGGCGTGGGGGGATTCCAATCGCCAGCGGCCTCCTGGGCTGAGAGTCTCTGCCCTTTCCCAGGGCTCATGGCTTGCGGGCGAGGTCTTTCATCCAGGCTGCCACCTCATTGCTGGGACCCCTAGCCTCCTCACACCCATGCCTCTTTTCTTCTGTCCCTTCTATTCCCAGGCCACGGCTGTCACCAGACCACCCCACCCACCCACCACCCCACATGCCTCCGTGCTGTTGCAAAGCCCGGAGCAAGCTGAAAATCATTTACCGTCACAACAGCTTCTGCAGACACGCAGCCCGGCCCACAGTGCAGGCAGCCTTTTACATTATTAAACAGAGTGCTTAACATCGTTGCTTATAGCATCTGCATATGGAGTCAGGGCCTCCCCCAAGACAATGAATAGGTACTCGAGGTAGACCTGCCTCGCTGGCGGGACCCTTGGAGAACAAAGGCATTATCTGCCCCCAGCACAAATTTTTGTAGCTCCCCTCAGAGACCCAGATAGCACAGCCACCAGCAGTTTTGGCAAGAAAAAAAAAAAAAAGAAGTTGCGCAGGGTCCAGTCTCCCAGGTCAAGTTCACATAGTTTTAACAGTCCTCCCTACTCCCCCCCCAAGCATAGTGGTTCCATCCACTTCTTGGCTTTTTAAAATAACACCCTGGATCAAGGGGCATTTGGGACGTACATTTTTGGTTTAAAAACTCACCTCCACCGTGATTTCTTTAGGACAAATACCCAGAAGTGAGATTTCTGCATCACATGGGATGCACTTTTACAAAGCTCTTTGGTCCTCTGGTCAGACTGCCCACCCAAAGGTTCGCCCCCCACAACCTGTGCTCTGCTCCCCCAATCCCCTGGCGGGGGGGGGGGGTGGCTGCCGGGTTATCACTTTTAACCTCTGCTAATTTGATAGGCCAAATATGGTAGCTGGAGGTGGCTTTCATTTGCATTTCTTTGTGTTCGAGTGGGGTTGAACATCTTTTCATGTTTATTGGCCATTATTTCGTGAATTGTCTGTTCTTCGGGGGCCTTGTTCATCTCCGTCTCCTCCGAAGCCCAGGGCTAGCCATGAATTAAACACACCATACATTATTTTTAATTAATCTTCCTTAAACACAGCTCTGATCATGTTACTCCCCTACTTTACAAAACCTCTGATGGCTCATTATTTATTGCCTGCAGGATTCAGTCCAAATTCTTTTGCCTGCCTTTCATGGCTGGTCACAGTCAGGCCCCTGTCTGTCTCCTTGCCCATTACCACTTGCACCCACACCCACTCTCTCCTCTGCCACAGTCGACTCCCTGATGCATCCCACCTCTCCACTTTCCTTGTGCCTTGTGCCCTGCTCCCTGCCCGCCCCTTGTAATCCTCAGGGACCCTTTTCTGCTCCACTATTTCCTACCAGCCCAGGTTCAACAGCTTTCCGCTTCCTCGCTACTCCTGTAGGTGGCGCTTCCTATGGGTCTCCATTCCTCTCTTTGGACTGGGGGCTCTCAGGTGGGGAGGGAGATGGAGGGCCAAGATCACCTCTCTTTCCTCTCTCTGTGGCCTCAGATCCTGAAGGGGGTGGGGTGACACCATGGTAGCCACCCCCTGGGACACCACGGACCCAGTGCGGTGCGCACACACATAAACGGGTTAATGGAAGAAAAAAATAAAGGAAAACTAGTTGTAAGCCAGCTGACTAACTTGTGGCATCCCAGGGGGTGAGGCAAAATTCTTCTGGAGTAAGGAGTGGGATAGATCTCTGTAGCTGACCCCTCTTGGCCTCAGGCAAGGAGAAAGAGGGAGAGAAAGAGGTGTTTGGGTGTGGCGGAGACCATGTTAATGCGTTTGGGGAGTGCTAAGGTAGTCTTGCAGCAGTATTGGGGCAGGGGCCAGAGAAATTACTCAGTAGAATTGATATCGGAATTGACCACCTAAAATATATATGAAAATGTGGCCCCTTAAAGTTCCCCAGGAGTCCCATTGGGGTGCCACATATGTTACCGGAATTTGGGGTGCCATACGATATCACCATATGCTTATTAATAAATCCCCAACATTAATAAACCCGAGTGGGTTCTTGGCTAATATTTAGAGAAGAATTCTAAACACCGGCATCAATAAACGAGTCAGCATAGTACATTTTAAGTTTTTATTTAGTGAGAAAGATGCATAGAAGAGTGAGAGCTTTATCTAAGAGAGAGGGGTAAATGGGTTCATACCGAGCACCAGGAACCAGCCACGTGGAAGAGCATCTAGGCCAGGAAGCCTAGGGTGGGTGGCCCCAAGGCCACGTGCCCTGGAGGCGCAGGGCTACAACCAGCCCCCTCCAGGCCAGAGGCCAGGGAAAGGGAGGGAGAAAAGGAAAGAGGGCTGGACACACCCTGTCCCCGGCTTTTAATCCACTCTCAAAGGGGAGTGGCTAATTAACCTGATTGGCCGGGTGGGCACTCAGGTGTGGCCAAGTAGGGGCATGAGGTCACACAGGGGCGTGGTGAAGGCATGGTCTTCCAGCTCACAAACCTAATCAATTGTAACCTGTATGCCTGCCTACTTCAGAATGAAATGGGAGTGACGATATATAAATATAAATATAAATATATACACACACACACACACACACACACACACGTGCCACTGAGCCAACCCCAAGCTTCTGTTCTTTATCCAGCCTCAGTCAAGTTGGATAAACACACACACCACGTCAGGAATGTTTCAGTGTGAGACAGGCTTCAGATTGCGTGTGCAGGGCAGTGAGGCACTCTATAGATGAAAGCTCTCAGAGCATCCAACTCCAAGCCAGGAGGCACTGGGAGGGAGAAACAGCATAGCCACAGGTTCTGATTGGCAGGGATGCCCTCTTCCCACCCAGCCCATGAACTTGACCTCTGAGACTCAAGTACTTTCATTGGAATCTTAGAAAAGCTACCCAAACTGAGGCAGAGTTACCTATACCTCTCCTCTAGTGCCCTCAACGACCCCAGCAGGTGCAAATACTGAACTAAGGGTCAGTGGATGTGAAGCAGCTGCCAGAGAGCCTGATTCCAATGATGCTGGAGCTGCTTCTTCCTCTACGCATTGTTGTGGGCCCCTAGCACATTGCCTGGCACAGGATCCATATGGAATATGTTTGTTGATAGATTTGAGTCCATTGCAACCAACATTGTCCTGTGTCTTGCTTGTGTTCCCGCGTGTGCTGAGGGCTGCCACAGTGGAAGGTTGCAGCAGTAACTCATGATTACTGCCTTCTCTGAACTTCAAAATTCAACAGTCAGTGTGAACATGTGATGGTGAGTGAACAACCCAGCAGCCATGATAATAGTAGGTACCATTTAGTCAGTGTTTATTATCAACTGTGGCTGTTCCAAGTACTTCCCAGAGGTGATCCTGTTTAATCCTTACAACAACCCCATAAGGAAGGAATTGGGTCACAGAGAAGGCAAAAAGCTTGCATAAGGTCACACAGCTAATAGGTAGCTAAGCTAGTATTCAAATCCAGGCAGCCTAATGACAGTTCCACACTTCAGACCTCGCTAAGCCTCCTAGCTAGCTACCAGGCCCACGGTATTGAAGGTGAAAGGTCACAGGAAGTTGGAATGGTGTAGGGTCCATGGGAAAGGCGTAGCCAGCTTGGTAGGACCTCAGGGACTTGAACACCAAGAAGGCTTGGGATGGGAGAGGAAGAGAGAGTTCTCCAAGCACGGGATGGATATAGAGAGTGTGTGGAGCAGTGCCTGGTCACAGAGGTGTTTGAGGCACAACCTGAAATCTTAGAAAAACCTGAATTATTAGCTATCGCCAGCAAACTACTTCTACGTTTTGGATTTCAGGCTTCTCTGGGTAGACTGGAGAATCTTACACCAAGATGATGGTGGTGTTAGAGGCGGGGCTTTAGGAGATAATTGGATTATGGGAATGGAGTCCGCATGAGTGGGATTGATGCCCTTAATGAAAGAGACCCCAGAGAGACCCTGATACCTGCCACAGCAAGAAGACGGGCATCTGTGAGACAGAAAGCAGACTCTCACCAGACACCGAACCTCCTGGCACCTTGCAACAGGCTGTGGAGGGGGTCCCTGGGCTCCGGGATGTGGGAGGGGAAAGCAGGGACAAGAAGGATTTGGGGTGACTGAAGCTTGTGGGACTGAGACAACAGCAGGACCAGGAGTAGCAAGTGGGTGAGACGGCTGCCTGGTGGAGGGCACACGGATGGCACAGAGCAACGCATCCAGATGTGCTGGATTCGAGATGCTGGAGAGCCTTCCGGATGCACATGTCTACCAGATACTTACAGATGTGCGACGAGCTTGGCAAACGCGGTGGAGCTGGAGAACTTGGAAAAGCTGTTTTTCAGAGGACAGCAATGTTCCTCAGGGAGTGCAGTGTGTCTTAAGACAGGACCACTTGGGGCTGAGTGTGTGTGTGTGTGTGTGTGTGTGTGGATGGCGGGCACTGCCAGAAGTTTGGGGAGAATCAGGACCACCAGCCTTCCTGGAAACCAAGGGCAGAGTTCCAAGGAGGAACTTACTAGGTCTGCCAGACCAGAGATCCAGATGCTGATGGAGAAGCAGCCAGTGCACTGAAGGGTTTCTAATTACAACCTTGCCCAATCTCATGGTTGAGGGGATGAATCGTTTTCATCTCCTTAACCCCCTTCAAAGTCAGCAGTCCTTGTGTGCTGGCGGAGGTGGGCCAGGGCTGCTGAAGGCTTTGATGGTGGAAGGCAGCCGCATCCGGGTGCCATGCGGCCTTGGTCCACAAAGGATGGTGAGTCATGCCCAGGATCCAGGGTCCTCTTGGAAGGCGGGTAGGAGGGAGAGACCGAAGGGTGCTGGAAAGTTTGGCCCTAGCCTGCGTGGACTCAGCCCTGGCTACCCAGGAGAATAACCTGGGGAGCTTTCAGAACATGTGCAGGGCCAGGCCCCACCCCAGACCAATTAAGTCAGCATCCCTGGGGGATGGAGCTTGGCCACTCATATTTTCAAAGTCCTCCAGGCAATTCTGATGTCTAGCCAGAGAGCCTGCCCTCTAGGTGGCCATGGGAAGAGGTTTGGCCCAATGCTCTAGAACTCAGCCATGGAGGAGCCAAGTGGCAGCTTTGTGCCCCTGTGCTCAGTTTCCATACTCACTCACCAACTTTGTAAGACTTCATTGAGGGGCCGGCTCTATGGTGCAGCAGTTTAAGCCACTGCCTGCAGTGCTGGCATCCCCTATGGGCTCCACTTTGAGTCCCGACTTCCCCACTTCCCATTCAGCTCCCTGCTAATACACCTGGGAAAGCAGAAGATGGCCCAAGTCCTTGGGCCCCTGCATCCATGTGGGAGACCCGGAAGAAGCTCCTGGCTCCTGGCACAACCCCTGCCCTTGTGGCCATCTGGGGAGTGAACCAGCAGATGGAAGACCTCTCTCTCTTGTCTCTCCCTCACTGAACCTGTAACTCTGCCTCTCAAATAAATAAATAAATCTTAAAGACTTCATTGACTTCTTCCATACACATCCAAGAGGACTGAAGTTTATGGAAAACAGAATTAAAAGTCCCTTACAGGTGCCTATTGGAAGCATCCATCACAGAAAGTGAATGTGAATTTTGTTTTTGCCACTCTCTTAATGTAAATTGCCTGTATCCCCAATACGCCTCTGGCCTTAGCATCTCCATCCATCCGCATTGGAGTTTGTTTCCCAGGGTGCATCGGGCTCACTCCTGTAGGAGACACCTGAGGCTCAGCCCATCTTTCCTATGATGCTGTCACTGGACATGCGTTTTTTTAGGAAACTATTTCCAAAATGCAGACCAAACACAAGAAAAGAAGAATGGAGCAGAAGCGTGCGTCTCTACCACCGAGCTGTGTCAAGCCAGAGCGGTATTCCACATTCACTTCCCATCTTGCATTAGGAGTAAAACACTGCAGACAGAGATAAGGGTCTCCTTCCCTTTCCTCCCAACAGTCCTAAGCGGCTCCCCACCGCCACCCCCGTCTGGCGTGTACACAGCTTTCACTGAGCCCCATTGAAGAGAGGTCGAAATCAAGGTGTAGGGAAGTGAAGGGACTTTCCCCCCAAGAACCACGAAGCCCCAGGACACAGTACCAGGCAGTCACCTCCCAGCACGCTGGCCCTGCAGTGCCCCCATCTGGGGACCTCCCACCCCATCATTCTGTCAACACCTCCTTTATGGGCAGGGCTGCACCACACCAGGCTCTGCAGAGCCCAGGACCAAGCAGGAATTGTGGCCTCCTCACATCTCCTGGTTCCTGCCCTGCCTACCAGGTCCAGGCCCCTGCAGACCCCTGCCAATCCCTCTTCTGTTTCCTCTCTGGGCCACTGCCCAGCCCAGCTCTATCCCGCTCCCAAGCCCCCCCTCCCCCAAGCAAAAGCATGTCTGTGCAGCCGTTTCCCCACTAGGGCCACTGGAGGCTGGGTTGAGGCAGGGGGCCGTCAGATCTCTGTTCCCTGGGTCCTCCTGGCTTAATTAGCCCGCTGCCTGCAGAAGCCGGCCCGAGGAGGTGGTAGCGGGCAGGCGCCGAGCAACGCTCCCTGGGCCTCAAACCAGCGCCTGCCTCCGCCGCCCCCTCCCCGCTCCTTGCCAGTAACAGAGAGGGCCTGTGTGCAGTGGGAAGGCATGCAGTGGCCGACACCTCTGCGCTGAGGAACTGGGTGGGAGAGGCAGGCAGGCAGCACACGCACAAACACGGAGAGATAATTACTGCCCTGACATGTGCAGGAAGGGGAGGGGCAGGGAGGAAATGGCTGTTTACGAAGCACCTACTTACACCGCTGCCATGGGTTGTTCCAGCTAATCCCCGAGACCGCCGCGTGCTGGGAGATGGTATTCGGGAGTAAACCAAGGCAGGCAGACGGAGAGCGGAGAGCTAGCGGCCCAAGGCGCACGGCTGACACTTGGGAAAAGGAATTCGAATCCAGGTCCATCTACCTCCAAGCGCCTTTCCTGATTGGATAAACTTCTCTTGTCCTTGGAGGCCTCTTCCTCCAAGAAGTCCTCCTCTTTAGCGGAGGAGTGGGCCAGCTTGGATGGGTTGGCAGAGACTGAGGGGAGTGGCTGCCCTATAGGCATCTTCCAATCTGCATCCCAGAGCCCCCAGCCTCCCATGCAGGAGACTTTAGGCTGTCAACTTCCCATTCCAGCCCCACTCCTACCCCAGCTGCTCCATCCAGGGACCTTCCTCCCACCTTGGCCCCTAGGGATCCATCATGACCATGTAGGCTGCAGGACTAGGGGCATCGCAGAGTGGCCCCTCCCCACACGTGGATAACTGTGAAAGGCAGTGTAGAGCTGTCATTTATGGAGAACTGACTATACGCCGGGCACTGCCTGAAAACTGGGCACACAGGAACTGCTTCGCTCCTTGCCACAACGCCATCATGGAGATGCCCCCTCACCCCTACCACTACCACGGTAAGATCAAGGCACAGAGAAGGAAAAGAACCCATTCTAGGGCCATTAGGCAGCGGGCCTCCGAGGGACAGCAGTGGCCATGGGAGAGAGCTCCAGCAGCTTCCCGGCTCCAGCTGGAAGCCTTCCAGGCCTTGCAATGGGGCTCCTGCTCTGACCCCTCGGGTGTCTGCCAGCTGACCCCTTCCAGAGGCTGCCAAACTCCTCCCTGGGGGCTAGTGTTGCTCAGAGCCATCTGCAGTGTGTCCTTGTCGGGGAGCGGAGGCCCCAGTCCCCTGTCCAACCCGGGGTGGTGGTGGGGAGGGGGAGGAGGAGGAGGAGGCGGCAGAGCTCAGAGAGGCTCAGCAGGCGGTGAGTTTGGAGCGGTTGCACCCTAGCGTGGAGGCTCCATCCCTGCCGCCGCCACCACCACCACCTACGTGGGCCTGAGGCCTCTAGGCTCTTAGAGAAAAATTGCTAAAATCAAATTGCAATTAACAGAGGCAATTATCCGCCTATTAGAAAATGTCCCTTGAGCCAAGCTTGCGCCATGAGCTGCCTGGGCCTGACTGAGCAGCTGGGCCCCAGGGGAGGCCCTGGAAGCACCAGGGGTCAGGGGGAAGAAAGCCTGCAGCCCAGGCTCTGAAGGGTCCTAAGAGGGGAATGAATAGAAGCACGGGCCCGCGGTGTGTGTTGGGGAACGGAGCCCCCCACGCCTGCATCCTAGGGACCCCCCCCCCTTTGCAGCCCCCTCTGGCCCCTCTTCTCTGCCAGGCCTTCCTAGAGGGCTAACCCAGAGCAGTGTGTGTGCAGGGAAGAACAAAGGAAAGAAGAATCAGGCAGTGACCCTCGGGGGAGTGATGATAACATTTTCACTTGAAAATTACCAGAGAACAGATTGTCTTATGCAAATGATATGCAAATCACACTCCGGTTGGTCCTCTCCTCGAACACACGCTACCCAGAGTTCTTCCAGCTCTTTCTCCGACTGGGGCTGATGGGGGAGGGGGAGGGCCCTCCTGGAAATGGGGGTTTAAGGGGAGTCTCGCTGCATTTGTGCCAAGCTGACAGCCATCTCTGCTTCCTGGCTGGACTGTACGAAGACCCTAAATCCAACAGAGGCCTCTCTGCTGTGTTCCTGGGACTGTCCATTTGCAAATGGCTGCGATGGGGCTGGACAGATTAGATGGAGGAGCACAAGACTGAGAGCGAAAAAGGCAGCTGAGGACTCCACGGTCTCTCCCCCAGCCCAGACTTTGGCTGCTGGAGTCCAGCAGGCTCCACCTGCACCTGTGTGTTCCCGCCTCAAGGACCTGGCAGTCTCATCTACCAGTTCCCCAAGTTAGAGCCCAGAGGGCAGCTGGATTCCCACCCAGCTCCTGCATATCCACTTCACTGTCCGCAACTCTGGGGAGACATGTCTCCTCTCTGTCCCCAGGGCTGCAGCTGTCATTCACCTGTTATCTTGCCCTGGCTTGGCCTGTGTCTGGGTTTCCAGGTCAGCCCCTCAGCTCTGCCCTCCACCTTGCTCTTGCAGTGGACTCTCTACCAAACCAAACAGACCACGCTTAAAACCCTCGGTGGTTCCCCAGGCCTGCCACGTCCAATCGAGATCCCTTGACCCAGCATACCCAAGACCTGTACAGAGCAGGCTGCTGGTGGCCTAATGCCCTGTGCCCCGCGTCCTCTGCAACTCCCACATGCTGTCGCGTCTCTCACCACCCACCAAGCACACTGCATTGTGCCAGGTCTGCCCAAACCGTTCCCTCCCCCGCCCCAACCCCAAAGCCTCCTCCCCTTCTCCCTTCCCCACCCCCAGTGAAATTATATTTATTCTTCGAGAAACGCTTTGTCTGGGAGACATGCACTGCCTGCCGGTGCCCGACGCGCGCGCTCACTTCACACGCACACACATCCCTCCCAGCTGTCACTGGGTTTCTCCCTCCTCGACTCTCCCCCAGCATTTTTTTCCCCCAGCGCAGAAATTAACTCATGTTTGTAGCCCTGACACCTAAATGAATGATGAATGAATCCATAAGAAATATGAATGAATGGAGCTGGTGAATGGGGCCTGGGTTTGATTTCGGCGGCTCTGCCCTGGGTGATTCTTAATCTGGCAGCCTCAGGGTCCATGACTGGGAATTGGAGTCGCAACGCCTACTTCGTCCTGAGGATTCGCGGAGCAGACAAGTTGTAACAGCTTGCTTTATTTCTTTTTATAGAAAATGTGAGAACTTAAATTTCTTTTTTTTAAAAAAAAGATTGATTTGATTTATTTGAAACACAGAGGATACAGAGAGAGAGAGAGGGACAGGGAGGAGAGGAGGAGGAGGAGGAGGAGGAGGAGAGAGAGAGATCTTCCATCTGCTGGTTCCCACTGCAAATAGCTGGAACTGCCAGGGCAAAGCTAGGAGCCAGGAACTCCATCTGAGGGTGGCAGGGCTCCAAGCACTTGGGACATCATCCTCTGCTTTCCCAGGTGAGTTAGCAGAGAGTGGATTGGAGACAGAGCAGCCAGGACTTGAACTGACGCTCTGATATGGGAGGCTAATATGTATCACCCACAACGCCAGACCCAAACAGTTTGATTTCTATATAGTTCATAGAATCACACAATTTGCCCATGGAAAACATACAAGGGGGCTTCAAAAAGTTTGTGAAAAGATGAATTAAGAGATAAATTTATTCTGGGCCAGCATTGTGGTTCAGTGGAGTAAGCTGCCACGTGTGGTGCTGGCATCTCACATAAGCACCAGTTCAAGTCCCAGCTACCTTGCTTCTAATGCTTCTCCTCGTTGGTACATTTGAGAAAGCAGAGGAGGATGGCCCAAGTGCTTGGTCCCCTGCCACTGCGGTGGGAGACCACATGGGAGATCCGGATGAAGCTTCTGGTTCCTGTTTCCACTTGGCTCAGCCCTGGCCGTTGTGGCCATTTTCTGGAGTGAACCAGCACATGGAAGATCTCTTTCTCTATCTCTTCCTCTCTCTCTGTGTAACTCTGCCTTTCACATAAATAAACAAATCTTTTTTAAAAAATTGTACTTTATCTGATTCAATTTTAAATTCTAAAGTTTATATTTTTCACTAAGTAATATAGTCATAGTTTTCAAAAATGAAAAAAGCAGAAGAGACAAGTAGATAAATATATCAAGAGTATGCATTTATAGTGGCAGGTGTTGCAATGCTGAAGGTTTAGCCTGCGGATGGGACCCCACATCCTTGGCATCAAGTCCCTCCTCTGCTTCTGATCCAATCTCCTGCTAATGTACACCCTGGGAGGCAGCAGGTGATGGCCTTAAGTCCCTGGGCCCCTACCACCCATGTGGGAGACCCTAATGGAGTTCCCGGCTCCTGGCTTCAGCCTGGTGCAGCCCCAGCTATTGTGGGCATTTGGGGAGTGAACCAGTGAATAGAAAATTTCTTTTTCTCTGTCTTTCTTTCTGTCTCTTCCACTCTGCTTTCAAAAGAAATAAGTGAATCTCTTCCAAAGAGATTGATTGTGAAACAATCTTAAGTTATTTCAAAATGCCCTTATATATGCTTTCCTTTATTTTATAAAAATAGTATGCTTAAGCCCCCAGTTCTGAACTTTGCCTTTTCACCATATATCACATTTAGACAGGGTTCCATGTCAGTATATGAGGGACTTCCTCCTCGTTTTCTCCTGACACACAGTATTCTATTGTCTAAGCTAGTCAAGTTCCAACTGATGGACATTTAGGTTATTTCCAGTCATCTGCTGTGCCAACAGGGCAGTACTCTGTGCAGACGTTCCAGGCTAGCCTCCTACAAGGAGAATCACTTGCACAGTATTTGTCAGGGGTGGGTTTCCTGCAGAAGAGCCACGTGCTGGGGTTGCGCTTGCAAAGGTCCCTGTGGCTGTAGCATGGGGGTGTTGGAATGGCAGGGGGAGGGGCAGACAGGAGACAGGGAGTCTGTTCCTCCATCTGTGACCTCTGGGAGGATTTATCCCAAGCATCTATGTCCTGGGCCCTTGGCTGGTACATGGGGCAGACCGCAGCCCTGTTCTTGGGCAGCTGAGCAGTGAATGGAAAATGAGGAGACAAGCAATGCTGGCAGCCTGGACTGGGGCAAGGGCGTTGAGGAGCCGTGAGCAGGCGTTTTAAAGAAGGCTCAACAGGGCACGGGGCCAGAGGACCGTCGGAGCTGGGCTTGGGAGAAAACAGCCCAGCGGCCAAGAGTGAAGCGGAAACGTTGCACCCTTCTAGTAGCCCAAGTTGGCATCTGTCTGCCAAGGCAGGAAGCCCTGTCAGAGTGTGCGACCCCTGTGCACACGAGGCTCACAGGGCCCCAGCTGGCTCCTTGCAGCCCTCTCCGGGGGTTGGGAATACGCACTGCCATGCAGCTACTCAGAATGCTGGGTTCGGAACACTTAGAGCACAGGGAGGTAGAATGGGGAGCTTTGCACCATGTGCAGAGAAAGCCACGAGTAGGGTTAGGGGAGTGCGATCAACAGGAGACAGGGGCCAAGAGGATGGACCCCAAAGCCCGCTGCAGCCACGTTCTCCCAGCTCGCCAGGGTCCTGCGTACCCGAGGTGGCTTGTTCCTCCTGCTGCTAACCTAGTCTTTATTAAAGACTGGCTGAGGTGCTCTTGGCATGCAGCAGGGACTGAAGGGTGCTGGTCACGAGGGTGCTCACGGGTCCCTAGGATCCTGAACCTGCCAAGAACGGTAGAGGAACCCTAGGGGCCAGACCCAGTTCTTCATGGAGCTCTCCCAGGTCTCGGTGGTACCTGATGATATGTCCCCTGGTCCCCCTGCTCAGTGAACTCACTGGCTGATCTCCACGCCCCACCCCCACAACGTCCCCCCGCCTCCCGCCCTGTCAACGCCCAATTGGGCCCCTGAAATCAGTAGCTTTGCCACCAACATGCCAGTTTGTGCTGCCCGCCCATTCCTCAAGGCAGCCTCAGCACCACTTCTGAGTCAACGCCTGAAGGAGAGTGGCTGGGCCTGTACCCAGGCAGCCGGCGCTCTCCTGCCCACCCCTCCTTGGGTTTCTAGGTCAGGAAGCATATACCAGCTAGAATCCTCCAGAGCTTGTGGCACTTGCAAAAGCAGGTTCCGTGCCCTCCTTACTGCTGAGGGAATGTGTTCGGCTGGTGGGCACGGAGCGCAGGGGGAGGGGCCGTCCTGGCTCTTAGCATCAGGAGAGCCTCTCTCTGAGCCAATGTGGAAAATGCCAGAAAGGCTAAACAGCTTCCCTCCGGTGGCACACAGCAAAGTGGAGTGCAGACCAGGGTCTCCCAAGCCTCCAAGTAGTGTGGGTTCTAAAAGACTTCCAGTCCTCACCCCCAATCCCCTACCTCCCCCACCCCTCCCCTGCCACCGGCCAAGCATTCATTTCCGCTCCTAGCCTTCCTCCCAGATGTTTGTTCCCTTGGTCTTGAGCCTTCTCAGGGAGAGCCGCTTACAGAGCCAGGGTCTCCACTTGGAGCCCAGCAGCTCCTACCCCCCGCTGGACCCTGGGTTTGTCCCCTCTGCCCACAGCCTACTGGCTGGCTGCCCGCCACACCTTGGCCTTGACTTCTGGGGCTTCTGCAGACCCCTCCCCGCCTCAGGCTGCCCCGCCAATGTCCTTAATGATTCCCAGCTGATCCCAGCCACATCCTCCTCCCCCCACCCCAGCCTCCGGGGTGGGGGTGGCCCTGGCACCGAGAGCAGGCCGTTTTCCACTGAGCCCCTCAGAGGGTTTAACCCCTGGCTGGCTGAGCCCCTTGGGCTCCAAGAAACAGCCAAAATAGGCAATGCCAAGAAAAGCAGAAACACAGTCTGATGAATGAATGAATGGCCAATTTTCCTCCAAAGGTGGCTTGGGCCATGCCAGGTCCCCTGCTCTAGGGCCGCACTAGGAGGAAGGACCTAGCGGGGAAACCTCTGCCATGCTTGCCCACCAATGCCTGCTGGCTGGCTGTCACCCTCTCTTTCCCCATGTGTGAAAGCTAACAGTGCCTTGGTCATCTACCCTCATTAAAGGGATTGCATAAAGTCATCCTAGGAGTTGTGCTCAGTGTCAGCCCTTGGTGCGTTACACTGTGGACAGGGACTCAGAGCCCATGCGGGCAAAGGCCTGTGTCTCCCTCACTCTCCTGCTCCCAACACCAGTGCCGTTCCAGGCATGCAGGAGACACGCGGCATGTGTTGGATGCATGAGAGTGTGAAATGGGGACAGATGAGCCTGCCCTATATCGGCCCCGGGAACCCAGGCATTCTCAGCACTGAAGTCAATTCTCCTGCTGGGAGCCTGAGTCCCTTTGCACCAAGCCCAGGCCGGTCAGCCCCCAGACCAGGGGCTCAGTGGGCAGGGACTGTGCATCGAAAGACTGTCGGCAGCGAATTCACAGGCTCAGCAGCTCACACAGACCATATCGCTCACTGATGGTAGCTGGTTTGGTGGAAACCAAGGACTAAAGACACAGAGGGTGGAGACAGGGCACAGGCTGACCCTGTACTTGAATCCCAACTGCTGCTTTACTAACTGGCTGTCTAGCCCCCAAGTCAGCCACCCCTCCTTCTCAGCCTCAGTTTTCTCATCTGAGGCATGGCCAGGTAGCGAGCCCTCCTCTCCCAGCTTGGCAAGGGCTAAATGAGAAAACCATGTCAAGTATGCAACATTGTGCCTGGCGTGGCTCTGGTCCCAAGGCAGTCACCAGAAATTTCTGCCCAGCTCTGGCCCATCCTCCCCTCCCCCGCCCCCCAAAGCGGGGCATGCTGATTGGAGCAGGGGTAGGTATGCATGGGGGCCCTTCTGCTCACCGAAGTTTCCAGATGATAGTTCTGAGCAAGGTTGCAGGCCAAGGGGCTACAAGCGGGCAGCTCCCAGCCACCCATCCCCTACGCCTTGGCAGCAGACTATGTAAATAAACCAGCTTTTTGCTGGCTGGGAGCTTGCCTGCCCTAAGTGACATTTCGAATTAGTTCTGCTATATTGGGCCTGAGCTCTGAAGGGCCTGGGCATTTTTCCTCCCTAGCTCATCCCTTTGTGTGGTGAGAGCTCTTAAGGCACACCCGGTATGGGCAGAGTGCCAGGGGTGGGGTGGAAGCAGGCCTTCTGAGATGACGTGCCCCAGGCCCCCGGGGAGGTCAGGCCCCCTCCACACCAGGCCTGCACGGCTGCCATGGCAACCTCGCACAGGGCTCACACACCAGCTGGCAGGAATGCTGAACGGAAGGAGGGCTGCGTGGTTGGCCGGGGAGAGGGAGCTGGGCGCTGGAGGGGGCACGCGAGGGGTGGGCCAGCTGCGGGTCTGGCAGCGCTGAAAGGGAGATGTGCTAGCCACATGGCCTGCACGGCTCAGGCTGGGGCTGGGCGCGGGCCAGGGGATGAGACCATTGCAGGAGCAGAGCGCCAGGACCATGGACACATGCCACACTGTCTTCCTGGCAAAGGCACTACAGCTTCCCTGCAGGGCTGAGGGCAGAGGGCACTGGATTCAAGGCCTTTCTTTTTGGGCAAGTCGCCTTACCCACTTGGCTTCCAGTTTGCTTCGGGCTCCAGGCCTGAGAGTGTGAAGCAACTCAGGCTGGGGAGCCGCACTGACCCGAGGCAGGCCCTTGGCTCACCTACTTGGGCCGTTGTACGGGTTCTGAGCCTCAGTGGTCTCCTCTGTAAAATGGGAATAATTATAGCCCCTTGCTTCGGAGCTCACTGAGAGCAAATAACACAATGATGTGTGCAACACATCACACAGTGCCAGGGACCTGGTGAGAGCTCAGTAAGTGATGTCTGCTCCTCCTATTCCTTCGAGTCTGCCTGTGTCGCCCATTAGATTGGGAGGTCCTGAAGAGCAGGGACTGGGGACCTTATTCCTCTCTCTAAACCCAGCAGCCCCAGGCTGGGACCAGGCCCAGGGCAGATCCTGGGATGGGAGGTACAGTGTGTGTGTGTGTGTGTGTGTGTGTGTGTGTGTGTTTATGTGTGCGTGTGTGGGATGGTGTTGAATACACACCAGAAATGCCTTGGGCTGAATGACTTCCAAACATCCTGTGCAGCTTGGACACTTGGCGCTTTTAACTCCATTAAGTGCCGAAGGAGAGGCAGCTCCTAGAGCATGCGGGTTCCTTTCTATGTAGACAATTGGAGTCACCCCTAAATTAGCATGCTAGCACCCTTCTGGCAGTCTGCCGCACCCATGATCATTCTGCTGGAATGGCACCTGGCCCCAGAGTCCCAGGAAGACACCAGAGTTAGAAGTCCCCCCTCCCCTAAGATAGGAGCCCGGGGCAGAGGTCCTGCCCTGGTTGGAGCCGAAAAAGCGACTGCTCTGAAGTGACAGCCACTGAGCCGAACTAATTGGAACTCTGGCCAAAGCAGTTTTGGCCCCCACGCTGTGGATTGCCCAGACCTGGGATCCTAATTTTTCGCCGCCTTCCACCATTACCTTAACCAAGAACACTGGCCTGAGTTCGTTGGTCTGAGCATGGCTGGTGAATGAAGCCGTCAGACTAGCATACCGGCCCATGGACTGCAGTGCTGCCGCCACATCAGCAAAGCATTCCTGCAGGTCTAACGGCTCAGCCTATCCTGGGCCTGAGGGCTGCCCCTGGAAACCAAGCCAGGGCCAGGGGTTCTCAGGCTGCAAAATCTCAGCCACTGAGGGCCACCCAGAGCCCAGGAGCCTGGCAGGAGTGCGAGTCAGGCCTAGGAAAAGAGCAGGAAGTTGGATGATGGTGGTGGGAGCCAGGTTGCTCCAGGTTGGAGTGGGAATGTGCAGATCGGCAAAGGGAAGGTAGGACTGGTCCATGTGGCATCAGGGGAGTGTGAAAGAGCAGTCTGAACTCGTGCGTCTCATAATCCAGGTACAAATGGCTACACAGAGAAAGACTTAGATACAGTATGCTTTGAAAAGTATACATTGGGGCCGATGCTGTGGTGTAGTGGGTAAAGCCACCACCCGCAGTGCCGGCATCCCATATGGGCACCGGTTCGAGTCCCGGCTGTTCCACTTCTGATCCGGCTCTCTGCTGTGGCCTGGGAAAGCAGTAGAAGATGGCCCAAGTCCTTGGGCCCCTGCACCCACGTGGGAGACCCAGAAGAAGCTCCTGGCTCCTGACTCCTGGCTTCCACTGCTTTCCCAGGCCATAGCAGAGAGCTGGATCAGAAGTGGAACATCCTGGACTCGAACCGGCACCCATATGGGATGTCAGTACTGCGGGTGGCAGCTTTACCCACTATGCTACAGTGCCAGCCCCGGAAATATGCTTTTAATTAATCATAATCATAATATCAGTATTGGCTCATTAAGTGTGACAAAGTACCATTCCAATGTAAAATGATAAAGACTAGGAGAAACTTGTTGCAGGATGTATGGGAACTCTGTCCGCCTATTGTTTCAGTTACCTACAATCCACTGTGATGCAGAAACATTACGTGGAAAATTCCAGAACTGAACAATATGTAAGCTTTAAAATGTGTCCTTTTCTCAGTAGTAAGATGAAATGTCACGGTATCCAGCACTGAGCAGCTGGCAATGCAAATAATCCCTTTGTCCAGTTTGTCTAGGCTGTATGTGTGACCCATGCATTAGTCACATAGTAGGTGTCTCAGTTGTAAGAGGGGCTGTCATGGGCCGGCACTGTGGTGTTGAAGCCTAAGCCTCTGCCTGTAGTGCTGGCATCCATATGGGTGCCAGTTCGAGTCCCAGCTGCTCCTCTTCCAATCCAGCTCTCTGCTATGGCCTGGGAAAGCAGTAGAAGATGCCCAAGTCCTTGGGCCCCTGCACCCGCATGGGAGACCTGGAGGAAGCTCCTGGCTCTTGGTTTCAGATCAGCTCAACTCTGACCGTAGCGGCCATTTGGGGAGTGAACCAGCAAATGGAAGACCTTTCTCTCTGTCTCGCTCTCTCTGTCTATAATTCTACCTCTCTGTTTTTTCTGACTTTTACTTTTTATTTATCTTTACCTCTGAAATAAATAAATAAATTATAGGAAAAAAAAGATGTGCTGTCATGATATTTGAGTTCACATAGCCCTTACTGTGCTTCAGAATGGCCCCAAAGCACAAGGGCAGTGATGCTGGCCATTTGGGGATGCCGAAGAGAAGCCATAAGAGGTTTCCCTCAAGTGAAGTGGTGAACTTTCTTGACATGTGTATCAATGGAACTTGAGCTAGCCTCTCAATCTTTCTGTAGATCTTAAGCTGTTCTTAAAAACCAAGTTTATTTTTTTAAAAAAGATTTATTTTATTTATCTGGAAGACAGAGACAGAGAGAGAGAGAGAGAGAGAGAGAGAGAGAGAAAGAAAGAGGTTTTCCATCCATTGGTTCACTCCCTAAATGGCCACAATGGTTGGAGTTGAGCAGATCTGAAGCCAGGAACCAGGAGCTTCTTCTGGGTCTCCTACATGGGTGCAGGGTACACGGTGCAGTCTGCATGTGGGAGGCAGTAGGTTATGGCTCAAGTGCTTGGGTCCCTGCCACCCAAGTGAAGGACCCAGATGGCATTCTTGGCTCCTGACTTTGGCCTGGCCCAGCCCTGGCAGTTATAGGCAGTTTAGGAGTGAACCAGCAGATAGTAGATCTTTGTCTATCATTCCCTCTGTCTTACTTTCTGTGTGTGTATATGTACATATCTTTTCGCTTCTTAAATAAGTAAATATGTAAAAGAATTTTTAAAAATGTATCAGCCATGCTTTGGCTTTCACAATTTTATTTTATTTTTTTAAAATATTTATTTGTTTACTGGAAAGTCAGAGTTACATGGAGAGAAGGAGAGGCAGAGAGAGAGAGGTCTTCCATCTGCTGGTTCACTCCCCAGTTGGTCGCAACGGCCGGAGCTGTGCCGATCCGAAGCCAGGAGTCAGGAGCCAGGAGCTCCTTCCAGGTCTCCCACGTGGGTGCAGGGGCCCAAGGACTTGGGCCATCTCCTACTGCTTTCCCAGGCCACAGCAGAGAGCTGGATCAGAAGTGGAACAGCCGGGACTTGAACCAGCGCCCACATGGGATGTTGGCACTGCAGGCAGCAGCTTTATTTTTTTTAATTAATTCATTATTTGTGAGGGAGAGGGACAGAGACTAAGAAAGAGACAGAGATCCTATATTCACTGTTTTATTTCCTAAATACTTACAGCAGTCATGGCTGAGCCAGGCCAAAGCCCGGAGCCGGGAACTCAATCTGGGTCTCCCACACGGGTGGCAGGGGTCCAATGACTTGAGCCATCACCTGCTGCCTCCCATGATGCACTTTAGCAGGAATGTGGAGTCAGGAGTCTGAGGCAGGACTTGAACCAAGGTGCTCCTGAGACAGGATGCAGGCACCTTAACCTCTAGGCAAACGCCCACCCCTCACAGTTGCAAAGTAAGCTTTAGAGATAAGATTGTCACATTCCTTGGAGCAATAGGACACTGAGAGTGATACCTAGAAATGCTGGCTTAGATACCCCAGCCTGGTCACCTGGAAGCCAGCAACATGAGATCTTGGGGTGCTGCAGGGCTTTCTTGGGGAGTGGAAAATCAGGACTTTGGATCTTTAAGGCTGAGAGGCTAGAGGCGGGCAGAGAACACGGAGTAGGGTCCTTTGATAGAGTGGAGACTCAGCGGGGAGGGAAGCCCAAGGGCCGGGTGTGGATAAACTGGCTCTTGGGAGGGGCAAGGCGGGCTTATGTCCTGATTTGTAGTTGTCTGCCAATTTCTCTGGTGTAAATACACCCACCATAGTGGTAGGCTGCGCTACATCTACCAGTAGTGGGCAAACCGCTTGTGACATTCCCGAATATTTGACACCTGGTTCTTGCCTCCAGCACATCCCTGCCCATTGGGAGGCGCGGGGGGGGGGGGGGGGGGCAGAGTTTCCAGGGCTGTAGGAGTTGGGCCTTGTGGGGAGCAGGATACTGGGTTGGAAGTGCAGCTAGCGAGGGTGAGGTCGGCTCAGGAAGCTGTTGGGTGCCAGCCAGCGGGTCACATGGAGATTCAGCTATTAGCTATTGAGCTGCATTCTTGGCTGGGCTCTGTGCCAAACATTTAACATGCATTAGCTCATTTAATCCTCACAACAGCCAGAACAAGTACCCATTCATTCATTGCTCCAAGCATCCACCTATTCATCTGTCTATATGACAAGTCCATATTGTGTACCTACTATGTGCCACTGTCTGAGGCACAGCAGTGATGAAAGCAGAGTCATTACCCTCTTGGTGCTTCTACTTGAGTGGACAGAAACAGATGAGGAACACATTTAAAAAAATAAACAAAAGGCACAAAAATGAAGTACCGGTTGTGGCGTTTGGAAAGAAAAAAAAATGGCGAATCAAGAACAAAAGGGATATCACTGTTGAAGATCAGATGCCTAAGGAACACGTCTCTGTGGTGGTGACAGCTAAGAAGGAGACAAGGGGCCAGTGATGCAAATGCCTGGGGTCAGAACATCGGAGTGCTGGGAACAGCAAGTACAAAGGCCCAGGGGTCACAATGAGATTAGCCTGTTTCAAGCAACATTAAGGAGGCCAACATCGCAGAGGTTGGTGAGTGAGAGATGACGAGGTCAGAGGGGCGGACAGGAGCCCAATCACGCAAGCCCCTCAGGCCACAGTGAGGACTTCAGGCGGACTTAGTGCAGGGTTATCACATGAGCTGTCTGCTGAGCTAGCTCGTTTTGGCTCCAGCGTGAAAAACAGACTACAGAGAGACAAGAAGATTAGTTCAGGGATTGTGTCTCTGGGTGAGCTCCTAGCTCAAAACAGAAAGGGAACAAGGAAAATGCCCACGACTAATACATGACACAGCTAGGATTCAGATCGAGCCTCTAGGATTCACTGGCTCCCTCCCAGCCCCTCCCTGCCCCCCCACCCCGCCGGCAGTCTCATGTACTGTCATCTACACTTTCTGACTTAGGGCCCCTCAAAAGTTAGGATATGGTATAGCAGGTTAAGCCACCACCTGCAGTGACAGCATCCCATATGGGCGCCAGTTCTAGTCCCAGCTGCTCCTCTTCCGATCCAGCTGTGGCCTGGGAAAGCAGTAGAAGATGGCCAAGTGCTTGGGCCCCTGCACCCACGTGGGAGACCCGGGAAGAAGCTCCTGGCTCCTGGCTTCGGATCGGCACAGCTCTGGCCATTGCAACCATTTGGGGAGTGAACCAGCGGATCAAAGATCTCTCTCTCTCTCTCTCTCTCTCTCTAATTCTGCCTTTCAAATAAATAAGTAAATCTTTGTTTTTAGAAGAAAAAAATTCAACTTTTAAAACAAACAAACAAAACAAGCTAGGACAGATTTCCCAAGTAGTGTAGAGCCATGGTGGAAGGGACGTGACAGACATCTGGTGCTTAAATGACTTCGGCAATTCAGTTGTCCCTGGGCTGCCCCCTGGAATGTGAGCTCCTTGAGGACAGGGCTGTGAGTCACGCAGAATTTCCAGCCCCGAACCCTGGCTCACAGACGGATGAGTCCCGGAATCCAACCATAAGCAGCTCGCTCAGATCCCATGCCAGCTCTGGCTATTCCCAGTTTGGCCCACTGTGGAAAATGTCTTGGCTGAGTGCCCCCTAAGCTGCAGCACAGCCAAGGGAAGGCACTGCCTAGCCTGATCCCTCTGCACCGCACCCGCTTCCAAAGCCTATCACCTGCCAGCTTTGCAATGGGTTTCCAGAAGCCCAGCTCCCCTGTTGCCCTGTAGTGGGGACTCAGACAAGGCTGCCGGACTTCCTTGCACCTAGGGCCAGGAGGACTTCCAAGCCCTGAAGGCTGCTGAAAGGATCCAATGAGATCCTGCACAAGGTTTGTTCAGCACGGTCCCTGACACATAGTAGGACCTCAAGAGGCTTCCTGCCTCTGTCCCTTCTGGGCGAGGAGTTAAGAACCTAATGTCTGAGGTGTCCCTGGATCTGAAGTGCCTTGCAGAGTCCCAAACCCAGCCATGGGAGGTGAGCAGCCGAGAGAGGTGAGTGAGGTAGCAGGAACCTCTTCCACCCTTGCCCCACCTGCCTTCCACGCCCGCATCCCCTCCGCTCCCCCATTGCGCTTGGCCGTAAGCACCTGGGAGTTGCCCAATTAGAGCTAATTAGCTTCTCCTGCAATAAAACCCCAAGGATGGAAAGGCTGTGGATCTCAGGCCTCTGACAGTAATCATCTTAAGTAGATATTTATTTAGCCTTTATTAAGCAAGCCAATTAGCATGTAATATCTGAGAAGCTGATTCTCAGGCTGGGAGCTGAGCACGTGCTGTCAAGAGTCGAGGGTCCTACTTAGGGTTCTGCAGGATCTTGTCCTTCCATGATCCCCTCAAAGGAGCCAGATCCCAGGATGGCATGGTTGGAACGGCCATTGGTCACATCTGTACAGATTGGAGACTGAGGTCCAGCACGGGGCAAGGAGCTTGCCCAAGGTCACACAGCAGGATGCAAATCAGTGCCTGAGAAGGCACAAGGTATTAGGGAGATTGATAGTGAAGAGTATCTGCTCTGGGGCCAGCATTGTGATACAGTGGGTTGAGCTGCTGCCTGCGCCACCCGCATTCCATATGGAGAATGGTTCGCGTCCCGGCTGCTCCACTTTCCATTCAGCTCCCTGCTAGGAAAACAGCAGAGAATGGCCCAAGTGTTTGGGCCCCTGCCACTTACATGGGAGACCCAAATGGGGTTCCAGACTCCTGGCTTAGACCTGGCCCAGCCTCAGCTGTTGTGGCTATTTGGGGAGTGAACCAGCAGACAGATGATCTGTGTGTGTGTGTGTGTGTGTGTGTTTAGCCCTTTCTCTTTGTGCCTCTGCCTTTCAGATAAGTAAATAAATAAATAAATCTCTTTTCTTAAATGGCAAAAGCAATGAAAACTTTAAGAAAGGTTATCTGCTCTAGGCAATGAGGACTAATGGGAAAATGAGATTACTTTTAGCTTGGGGACAGGGTAGGTGACAGGAAAAGTTTCACAAGAAGCAAGATGTGCACTTTGACAAGAGGGCAGTGGTGAGGGAGGACATGCCTGTGGAAGGGATCGTGTGAGCAGAGGCTCAGAACTAGGGTGTGCACAGCACGTCTGAGAAACACAGGCCTGCCACGTGCTTGGCACCCTGGTAGTATGAGCCCAGCCGAGTAGGCAAGAACATGCTGAAGGCAAGCGGGGTTGGGGCCGACATGTGGCACTGTAGGTTAAGCTGCCCCTTGGGCCACCCACATCCCATGTCAGAGGGCTGGCCGCTCCTCTGCTGATCCAGCTCCCTGCTCACGCGTCCTAGGAAGCAACAGATGATGGCCTAAGTGCTTGGGCCCCTGGCATCCATGTGGGAGACTTGGATGAAACTTTCTAGCTCCAGGATTCAGCCTGGCTAGTTGTGGGCATTTGGAAAGTGAACCAGTAGATGGAAGATCAACATTTCTCTCTCTCTCTCTTTCTCTCCTGTCTTTCCCTCTGTTGCACTGCCTTTTAAGTAGACACAAATAAAGAAATCAAAGAAAGAGTGGGGCTGGCAAGCAGGTGGCTAGCCCTGGGTAGCCCAGCCAGGAAGGTGGGATCTTGCCTGGAGAGGGGGGAATGAACATGTATCAGAGAAGGAGCAGCCCTCTGGAGGAAAGTCACAGCACCCTGCACTCACTCCAGCCATGCTGCCTGAGGGTTACCACGTGACAAGCACTGGGCCCCTGAAATCGCTCGCAGCTGAATTAGGGAGGCAATCATGGAAAGAAGGAACCGCATCCGAATGCACTGAGCGCTGTGATGGGAGAGAGGTCTCTACAAGGGAAGGGGAGAGCTCCACTCTGCCTGCTGCCCTTGGAATAGCTTATTGAAGGCTGGGCAGAAGCCCAAAGAATTGCCCTGGGCTTAAGAAGTTCTGACGATCTGGTGCCCCCCCCCCCCAGCATATCTTGATATATACATCACTTTATTTTCTTTTTTAAAAGATTTATTTATTTGAAAGTCAGAATACACAAAGAGAAGGAGAGAGAGAGAGAGAGAGAGAGAGAGAGAGAGAGGTCTTCCATCTGCTGGTTCACTCTCCAAATGGCTGCAATGGCCAGAGCTGTGCTGATCCAAAGCCAGGAGCGAGGAGTTTCTTCTAGGTCGCTCATGTGGGTGCAGGGGACCAAGGACTCTGGCTATCTTCTACTGCTTTCCCAGGCCATAGCAGAGAGCTGGATCAGAAGTGGAGCAGCCAGGACTCGAACTGGCGCCTGTATGGGATGCTGTCACTGCAGGCGGTGGCTTTACCTGCCATGTCACATACACATCACTTTCACATACAATACTGCTGTGGTGTGGATATGATTTTGGGTGCCTGCCAAAGGCCCATGTGTTAAAGGCAGAAGCTTCCTCCAATCATGGTGACTTTCCTTTGGGAACTCTTTAGATGGCATTAGGTTGTGGGGGTGGGACCAACGTGAACCGTGATGCCTTTATGAGGACAGACAGACAGACATGTGTGCTCTTTGTCTCTTGCCATGTGATGCTATATGCTGACTTGGGCCTCTGCCAGCACGAATACCATCATTGAACACTGCACAAATGGGGCTGCCCAATGTTGGACTGTGAACCTCCAAAACTGTGAGCAACAATAAACATCTTCTTTTTCCTAAAAATGTGTTTGTTTGTTTGTTTATTTATTTGAAATGCACAGTTACAGAGAGAGAGAGAGAGAGAGAGAGAGAGATCAGGAGAGTGAGGGATCTCCATGTGCTGATTCACTCCCCAGATGGCCACAATGACTGGGGCTGGAAGCCAGGAGCCTGGAACTCCATCTGGGTCTCCCATATGTGTGGCAGGGACCAAAGGACTTGGGCCAACAACTGCTGCTTTTTCAGGTACATTAGCAGGAAGCTGAATCGAAAGCAGAGCAGCTGGGACTTGAACCAGTGATCCTATTGGATGCTGGCATCACGGGCAGGGGTTTAACCCACTGTGCCACAACACCAGCCAGAACCTCTTCCCTTCCTAAGTAGCTTGTCTCAGGTATTTCATTGTAGTAACGGCAAGTTAATACAAGTATGTATGGTTTCATTCTTCCCAGTAACTTCATGGGTCAGACGACAGACACTGAGGTTAAGCAATGCAGCAAGAAGTAACCTGATAGGATGTGGAAAAGCACAGCATGTGGGATTTGTCATATCTGAATTCCAGTCCTCACTCAGTTTCCTTAGGCATAAAATGGGGATGATATCTTCAATGGATTCATTCAACAAGTCCTAACTGAGCACAAAGTGCCCTACCAATGTTCACTTCCTCTCTGCCCTGAAAAGACTTGCCCTAGGTCATCCTAGTCACCACTTAAACTCTAAAGTCTATGTTCTTGAGAGAGCCAGAGATGAGAGGATGGCTGGTGGCAAGGTTGAGCAGGAGGGGGGCTTGCCCGGTGCTTTCACACCTCCAAGAGAAGCTGGAGAGGAAAGCTGAGCTTACTCAAGCTTAGAGCGAGAAGGATGGAGGCCAGACATCAGGTGATCTGGCTCACCAAGTTGTGAGTCACTCACCGGAAGAGCTGTGGCTTTGGGGGCCTGCGACATCTCTAAGAGGACTAATCGCAGGGAGTCCAAGCTGGGGCGAGGCGGCCCCATCCAGAGGAAGAGGGAATGATGAGCTCAGCAAGGCGGCAGACTGGAAAGGACCCAAATAGGTCATCTGGTCCAGCCCCCTGCCTCGGGGCAGAATTGTTCTGGAACCAGACAGATGAATCTGTCCTGCTTTTCAGAGTCTACTGGGGAAGAGATTCCTGGACATTCTAGAACAGATTCTCACAGCTAACTCCCAGAACATTCCTTCTTTTTGACTGATGACAATTTCACTGGCTGCCGTTTCAGCCTTGTGTGGCAAAGTGGGAAGGCGCCCAGCTCCTCTTCAATGCGTTCACCCGGGGAGCTTACACCTTTAGCAACACAGGCCTTCCTCATCTCCCTAAGGGGCCCTACATGGTCCCACCCCCATGTCTTCTGTATATTTAGTTTTCATTTATTTATTTGAGAAACAGAAAGAGACAGAGCGCGCTCCTCTCCACTGGGTTACTCCCCAGATACCTGTTTCAATTGAAGCTGAGAGCTGGGAGCACAAGTCAGGTCACCCACGTGGGCAGCCGGAACCTGGCTACTTGAGCCATCACCACTACCTCCTAGGGTCTGCACAAGCAGGAAGCTGGAGTCAGGAGCCAGAGCTGGGTATTGAATCCATGCACTCTGATGTGGGACACGAGCATCTTGAAGCAGTGTCTTACCGGCCCTCATGCCTTCGTTTATGCTGTCCCGTCCTGTTAGCCAGCAAAGTCTCTCTATGTGGTCCAACCCATCCACTAAGATTCAATCAGCTGGTGCTTTGGTGTAGTGGGTTAAACCACCATTTGCAGAGCCGGCATCCCATATGGGCCCCCGGTTCGAGTCCTGGATGCTCCACTTCGGATCCACTCCCTGCTAAGGCACCTGGGAAAGCAGTGGAAGCTGGCCCAAGTCCTTGGGCCCCTGCACCCATGTGGGAGATCCAGGAGACAATCTGGATCTTGGCTTTGTCCTGGACCAGCCCCCATCATTGCAGCTATTTGGGAAGTGAACCAGCAAATGGAAAATCTCTCTCTCTCCCTCCCTCTCTCTCTCTCTCTAACTCTGCCTTTCAAATAAATAAATCAATCTTAAATGAAAAGAATCAAAACTCACTTCCTAGTGCAAACTTCTTTAATTTTTCTAGTTAGAAAAAAAACCACATTCTCTCCTCCATTTCTATTTTGTGTTTACTTCGCTTTTCCTGATGTCAGAGAAGCACTAGGTTGTGCTCCAAAAATGGCTGACTGTTGGCCATATCTTATGGTTCAGCCCCAGTTGTTTGTCTGCTTCCGCTCCCCAGACTGTAAGGACATCCTTGTAGTCGTGTCTCGTGCCTCTCTGCACCCACCACTCCCCTCCCTTGAGCCCAAATGCCAGTAACGCTGCCTTGTGCACCAGAGGAGCCAAAAGCCTGTTTACCGAATGTGTTGAAAAGTCATGATAATGTAGGATCTCTGTCCTTAATGTGTTGTACATTGTGAATTAATGCTATAGCTAGTACTCAAACAGTATTTTACACTTTGTGCTTCTGTGTGGGTGCAAACTGATGAAATCTTTACTTAATATATACTAAATCGATCTTCTGTATATAAAGAGAATTGAAAATGAATCTTGATGCGAATGGAAGGGGAGAGGGAGCAGGACATGGGAGGGTTGCGGGTGGAAGGGAAGTTATGGGGGGGAAGCCATTGTAATCCATAAACTGTACTTTGGAAATTTATATTTACTAAATAAAAGTTAAAAAAAAAAAGAAAAAGAAAAATGGATTGAAAAAAGAAAAGTCATGATAAGAAAATAACAAGATCTGGATGAGGCCATTCATGCATGGTGTCTCAATTCTCCTAACCACTCTCTGAGGAAGTCTTTCTTCTTTCCTCATTTGGCAAATGAGGAAACTGAGGGAGAAGCAGTCATGCCGTCACTGTTGGCTAGGATCCCTGCCTTGACCAAACACACGTAAACTTGGCCGGAACCTGGGAAGGCTCCTTCCCCAGGATTTCGGACAATTGCTGCCTGGATTCTGACTTTGTCAGTCTTTCCCAGAGACCCGGATTCTTCACTGGTGGCGTCCACCCTTTGGTGAGCTCAGTGGCCGGTGACTGAGGGAGTAGGGGGTCACAAACAGGGTTACATGCATGAAGGTATTCCCACCATCTTGCCAACTGCACTTCCTCCTTCATTCTTATTGATCATTCTGAACAAGACTCAGGCCTCCAGCTGGGGCACTTGCGGGCTCTGGAGGCTCAGGGTCTGGCTACAAGTGGTGTTGCCAAGGCCACTTTCTCAACACAGGTGATCTCCACACAGATTTGCCTCCATGCAGCTAAGGCAGTAAAATTTCCTTCCTATCCCAGTGTGTTCCCCAAGGATGGTGCTCGTGGTATCGGCACAGAGGAGACTTTCAATGGCACAGAAATGAAGGTTTGTGTGTCACTAGTGACATAGTCATTGGAAGAGCCACTAGGAAAAAAAAAAAAAGCGCAACCCATGCACTACAAATGATTTCACTGTATAGTATGACCCTCTAGTAAGTATTTAAGTTTTCCTATTTTGAGAAGAGTGTCGATTTGCACTGTGCTCTTCTCACACTCCCAGACACTCCCAGCCACAGGGCAGCCCTAGGAGGGCTTGCTGAGAGCTTGGCATGGAAGGGACCTGCACACGTGGTAGAGGCAGGGCAGCCTGCAGGAGTAGGACTCGTACACTCAAGCGGACGCCAGCCCAAGTGCTTTCTAGAAAGTTCTGTCCATGTTCAGAAATAGAATGGCATCTCTAAGAAGACCTGAACCTCACCCATTTTTGTGTCTCCAGCACCTAAGAGAGTAGTTGGCACATCATAAGTGCTCCGTAAAGATTAGTGAAGTAAATATATGAGTTTATGATTCCTCATGCGTCAGGCCCAACGAGAAAACTACTTCCTAATGTAAAGGTGCTGTGGCACAGCAGGTTAAAGTGTCAGCCTGCAGTGCTGGCATCCCATATGGGCGCCGGTTCTAGTCCCAGCTGCTCCTCTTCTGATCCAGCTCTCTGCTATGGCCTGGGAAAGCAGAAGATGGCCCAAGTCCTCGGGCCCCTGCACCCACGTGGGAGACCTGGAAGAGGCTCCTGGCTTTGGATTGGCACAGCTCTGGCCATTGTAGCCATCTGGGGAGTGAACCAGCGGATGGAAGATCTCTCTCTCTGGCTCTACCTCTCTCTGTAACTCTGTCTTTCAAATAAATAAAATAAATCTTTAAAAAAAAAGTGGTTGTGAATATTGAAAGGAAGTTACATATCTCAGAGGTGGGCCACTCTGAGACAAGTGTAGAATGAACCTCCAACCAGGCAAGGTAGGCAAGAAGCTCTCAGCAAGGCTCCTGACACCTTAGCTTATAGCTGAGCCTAGGGCCTTGCTGGGCCTCCACACACACACACACACACACACGTGCACGCATGCGTGCACGGGCGCACACACACACACACACACACACTCATGCTGTCACTCACACGGAATGGCCTCAGAACCGCCCGTCTGGATTGGCCTCTTGGAGAACTCTCTCTGCAGAGCGTGGGCCGGGCCCCAGCACCAAGCTGCCCTAGGCATGCGGTTCTCAGTTCCTTGGAGTGCACGGCTCTGCTGGGCCAGCCTGGGAATGCTTGTCCTGGCTAGGGCAAAGGAAAGTGGGTCTCAGGCTCTGCTGAGGGAGGCCCTGGAAGGCAGGGAGGTGAGGGAAGGGCTGTCCCCACACCTGGGGAGGTCAACACCAGCCGACACACTTCAGGGGGCCGGAGGGGTGGGGCGGGGTGTGGGGGGGAGCCCCCTGCAGCCCCAGGAGCACAAGAGCGGTCTGTTTCCGCCGGCTAATGCCGCAGGGCTGGGCTGGGGAGTGTGAGGTCTGGCTGAGGCAAGGCGTGCAGAACCTGAGGGCAGCCTCCACGGAGAAAGGAGCTGTGTGCAACTCTCATTAGAGACACAGGCAGGGACCCAGGAGGTTCCTCAGCTGCCCGTGCCCTGCCCCTGGGGGCATGTTAAAGGTACAGGCATTGCAGGCCCATAATCACCAGGACGAGGGCCGGTTCTGGAGTAGCTGTTACTCTGCTAAATAGACGAATGCCTGCTCCAGTTCACACTTCTGAAAAGAAACGCAATCGAGAGATCATGTACTTAGCGGCAAGTCCACCCTCTTAAAGTGGACAGTTGCATGGTACTGGGGGGGTGCGTGACCACGGCTGCTATCTAATTCCATAGCATTTCAGGTTTTTTCTTTTTTAAAGATTTTTATTTTTATTTATTTATTTGAGAGGTAGAGTTACAGAGAGAGGGAGAGACAGAGAGAGAGAGAGGTCTTCCATCTGCTGGTTCACTCCCCAAATGGCCTCAATGGCTAGAGCTCGGCTGATCCCAATCCAGGAGCCAGGAGCTTTCTCCGAGTTTGCCCACATGGGTGCAGGGGCCCAAGGACTTGGGCCATCTTCACTGCTGTCCCAGGCCATAGCAGAGAGCTGGATTGGAAGAGGAGCAGCCAGGACTAGAACCAGTGCCCAAATGGGATGCTGACACCGCGGGAGAAGGCATAGCCTATGTCGCACGCCACAGTGCCAGCCCCCTGTTCAAGTTTTGACATGATTAGTCCTTTATACTCTCTTGGGTGTATACCTAGGAGTGAAATTCCTCAGTCTTGCTCACTCTGTGTTTAGCATTTTAAGGAAATGCCAAACTGTTTACCACTGACACTGCACCGTCTTCCATTTCCACCCACAAGACATGAGGGTTCTAATTTCTCTACATCTGGGAAAATACTTCTTATTTTCTGATTTTCTTTTTTCAAATTATGCTAGCCACCCCAGTGCAGTGAGTGTGAGGCAGTATCTCATTGTGGTTTTAATTTGCATTTCCTTAATGACTATTGAACATCTTTTCATGTGCTAATGGAAATTTGCATATCTTCTTTGGAGAAATGTCTATTCCTCCAAATTTCTTCTTGCTTATTTAAAAAAGTTGAGTTGTTTGTCTTTTTTATTCCGGAGTTGTAAGACTGCTTTATACATTCTGGATAGGAGACCTTTATCACATATGTGATTGCAAGCATTTTCCCCTCATATGTTCAGTTTCTTGATCCATGGTTTACTCTTTATTTAAAAATAAATTTACTTTTTTTAAAAAAAGATTATTTATTTGAAAGTAAGAGCTAACACACAGAGAGAAGGAGAGGCAGAAGAGGGGGGGGGAGGTCTTCCGTCCGCTGGATCACTCCCCAATTGGCCACAACAGCCAGAGCTGTGCTGATCCCAAGCCAGGAGCCAGGAGCTTCTTCCGAGTCTCTCACACGGGTGCAGGGGTCCAAGCACTTGGGCCATCTTCTACTGCTTTCCCAGGCCACAGCAGAGAGCTGGATTGGCAGTGGAGCAGCTGGGACTAGAACCAGCGCCCATATGGGATGCCTGCACTGCAAGCCTGGGCTTTTTAACCCTCAGCATCATAGCGCTGGCCCCCACTCTTTTTTAAAAAAGCTTTCTTTCTTTCTTGGACAGAGTTACAGAGAGAGAAGGACACACACACATGCACATACACACCCACACCCACACATAGGAGAGAGAGAGTTCTTCCATTGGCTGGTTCACTCTCCAAATGGCCGCAACTGCCAGAGGCTGGATTGAGCAGAAGCCAGGAGCCAGGAGCCAGGAGCACCCACGTGGGTGCAGGGGCCCAAGCACCTGGACCATCTCCCGCTGCTTTCCCAGGCCATTAGCAGGGATCTGGAACAGAAGTGGAGCAGTGGGGACAAAAAACTGGTATGCCCCCGTGGAATGCTGGCACTGCAGGTGGTGGCCCCCCATCACAACATCAACCCCCCAAGGTTTACTTTTAATTCACTTTTTACACATGAAGAAATTGAGGTTCAGGGAGGAAATCTGGTTGCTTCAAGTCATATTCAGGGAGAGTCAGCAGCAGGAAGCTCTTTCTACTTCTCTGGACCGGAGACGTGGGGAGGTTCCGAGTGGCGTGCGTAATTCAAACCAGGGCTTGGCTGGCCAGTTCCTTCTCTTTGCCTTTTGAATGCACGCTCTCCCTTGTGGTAGGTGGCTTCTCTTGACTGTTCCGTCCTACCCTCAGCCACTCCAAATGGGACATCATTACTTTCCTGATAGCCCATCAGTGGTTGGACAGAGTAGCGCAGGCTTCAATCTTTTCTGGGGATCATCTATCGGAGGATGATAAAGAATTCACGCCAGTGTGCATTTGCAAGCCGCTCTGAGGTGCACAAAAGTTCCCAGAGGGCTGAGGGGACCCGAGTGCTTGCCCGGATGTGGGGACAGTGCCGGGCTCAGCAAATGAAGACCCTCTCTGGAGGTGTGAGTGTACCTTTGTGCTCCTGACTGCATCGTGTGCATCGCCACCGCCAAGGGGAAGGAGGCTGCTCCTTCATTTGCCTCTTCCTGTCAAACCTTAACCCAGCTAAGGTGCAACCACGATGGCAATCAACCAAGATGCGCACGCAAGAATATGCGAGGGAACTTCCAGAAGTTCATGGAGAGAATCAAATTAAAAGATAATAACATCTAGGAGCTGGCACTGTGGTGTAGCGGGTTAAGCTACCGCCTGCGGTGCCAGTATCCCATATGGGTGCTGGTTCGAGACCCAGCTGCTCCACTTCCCATCCACCTCTCCTCTAATGAGCCTGGGAAAGCAGTGGAAGATGGCTCAAGTGCCTAGGCCCCTGCCACCCATGTGGAATACACAGATGGAGTTCCTGGCTCCTGGCTTTGGTTTGATCCAACTCTGGTTATTGTGGTCATTTGCGGGGTGAACCAGCAGATGGAAGACCTCTCTCTCCTTCTTTTTTTTTTTTTTTTTTTTTTTTTGTATTTCTGCCTTTCAAATAGATAAATACATCTTAAAAAAAAAGAAGATAGCAAGTCTTGTAGCATGGTCATATGTGAGTATACATACATAAATTGGAAGTAAATTCACTTAATACTTAAAAGTGTTTGAAAATTTCATGGCATTCAATTGCTTTCTGTACAAATTTATCAAGGGCTTTGTGGGTACAGGGCCCTATGCTAGGGTGCGAGAGCCACCTGGGTTTACCTTTGTGGACTTCAGCTTCTCCCTGTGTAAACTGTAGGGATGGGTTATATCAGTGACCTTGAAGCCTCGTATTTCAGTGGCAGAATACTTGCTCTGGGTGCAATCTCCTGATCACAGCCCGAGCGAGTAGAGCTGCCTGAACTCCTCAGAGCAGAGCTAGAGAGGTCAGCAGAGTGCATTAGTGTGAACATTCTCAGCTGATTCCTTGTTTGTTTGTTTTTTTTTAAGATTTATTTATTTGTTTGGAAGTCAAAGTTACACGGAGAGAGGAGAGGCAGAAAGAGAGAAAGAAAGAGAGGAAGAGAGAAAGAGAGAAAGAAAGAGAAAGAGAGAGAGAGAGAGTCTTCCATCCACTGGTTCACTCCCCAATGGCCCCCGCTGTACTGATCTGAAGCCAGGAGCCAGGAGCTTCTTCCAGGTCCCCCACAAGGGTGCAGGGGCCCAAGCACTTGGGCCATCTTCTACTGCTCTCCCAGGCCATAGCAGAGAGCTGGATGGGAAGAGGAGCAGCCGGGTTCTCGAACCGGCGCCCAAATGGGATGTTAGCACCACAGGCCAGTGCGTTAACCTGCTGTGCTACAGTGCTGGCCCCTCATTCCTTGTTTTTTTTGTTTTTTTTGTTTTTTTTTTTGACAGGCAGAGTGGACAGTGAGAGAGAGAGACAGAGAGAAAGGTCTTCCTTTGCCGTTGGTTCACCCTCCAATGGCCGGCGCGGCCGGCGCGCTGCGGCCGGCGAACCGCGCTGATCCGATGGCAGGAGCCAGGTGCTTTTCCTGGTCTCCCATGGGGTGCAGGGCCCAAGCACCTGGGCCATCCTCCACTGCACTCCCTGGCCACAGCAGAGAGCTGGCCTGGAAGAGGGGCAACCGGGACAGAATCCGGCGCCCCAACCGGGGTTAGAGCCCGGTGTGCCAGCGCCGCTAGGCGGAGGATTAGCCTAGTGAGCCACGGCGCCGGCTCATTCCTTGTTTTTAAAGGATCCATTTATTTACTTGAAAGGCAGAGAGAGAGAGAGAGAGAGAGAGAGAGAAAGAGAGATCTTCCTTCCGTTGAATCACTCCGCCAAATGGCTGCAACAGCTAAGCTGAAGCCAGGAGCCTGAAGCTGCATCAGGGTCTCCCACATGGATGGCAGGGTCCCAAGCTGCTTTCCCAGGCGAATTAGCAAGGGGCGAGATCAGAAGCTGAGCAGCTAGGGCTCCAGCCAAGGCCCCCGATATGGGATGCTGGCATGACAAGCAGGAGGCTGGGGAGGATGGAGACTGATTATGCCAGCATAGCCACCAGTCTGCTCTCCCCGCATGGCCTGCTTCAGCCAGAGCAGGTTCAGAGGGGAGCCCCAGAGGGGAACCAGGTGTGGAGGTGCTTTGGTGAGAGAAGGAGCCCCCCCACCCCGCCTTGGCTTTGCTCCTTTTCAGGTTTGAAGGAAAACACAGGCTCAAGACTAGGGGCCCCACCCACCTGGGCATGGGTCCTGGACCAGAGCCTATTCTCAGGATCCAAGGGACTGACAGGCTTGGAGGGGCACCAGACCCTCAGACTCAAACCCCTCCTTCAGCCACAAAAAAGGGAACTCCCACAGGAGAAGCTGTGGGGAGCTGGAGAGGGGGTATCCTGTCATTTTCCAGATGGGACAAAGCAAGGCTCACATGGAAGGGAAAGCTTGGCCCCTGGCAACACAGCCCCACAGGATGAAGGGTGAGCCTGTGGGGCTGGGGTGAGGGTGGGGAGCTGCAGGTGGGGAGAGGGGTCCCATTGGGACTTGGACCACCAGCTCTTTCCTTAGCTTTGGATCTGAAACACCTGAACAAAGGCAAAGGAAATTCCCCAAGTGAAAAGCGGGTCCTCCAGTAAGCTGGCTCCAGAAACCAGGTATGCAAGGACTCACCCAAGGGAAGAGCGGCATAGAGCCCAGGCAGCCACTGGGTGGCGCTGTCTCTCCACCCAAATCTGTTAGGAGCGGTTCAGATGCCAGGGTAAAGAAGTCGGCCCTATTCATGCCCCATCCTGCCAGGGCCTTAACAAAGGCCGCTTGGGTGAGGGCAGGGCAAACCAGTTTTGAAAAAACTCCATGTTTCCCTGGCACGTGTGTGGGGAATGCAGGGTGCAGACTGGCAGAGCTCAGGAAAGCCAGGGGGAAGGAGCAGGCAGTTGTCCTGGGAGCCCCAGACGCCCACCCGGGTTGTCGCTCAGTGTTGGAGCTCATGTGAAGCTGTAAGTGGCCGGAGCCCAGACACGAGGGCGAACGATTCTCCCCATTTCTACAGCAAACAGACTGAGGCGCAGATTTAAGGGCCTAAAGGCAAACTGTCTTAGCATCCTAGGAAGCACCCTTCCATTTCAAAGTGAGCCCCTCTTTTCACTGGGCCAAAGCGACTGGGAGAGGGAGCTTTAGAAATGCTAATGCTATGGGTGAGTGACAGGCCAAGGACAATGGAGGAGTACACTAAGAATGGGGCAGCCCTGGCCTGGGAGCGGGGCTCCCCACGTGGGAGCCAAGTGGGCAAGGGAGGGGGAGGGGCGAAGCTATTTCCAGCGCAGGGCAAGGGGCTGGGGGGTGGGGATTACCTGCCGGGGGCTGCTGATGGGGGCGGGGCTCCGAGGAGGGGGAGAAGGGGGTGCTGGGGAGGAGCTGTGGGCCTAAGGGCCAGGGGGTGCAAAGAAAAATGGTGGGGGAAGCTGAGGGGTTGCAGCAGCCGCCTCTAAGCTGGCAGTCAGAGCGAGGCCAGAACGGAGGGCAGGAGCAGCAGCTCCTTGGGGTAGTGTGAAAGGGATCCGGACCGGGGCCTCTGGTTCCCTCACTGCAAGAGGCGACCAGAAGGATGCTGTCCCTGCTCCCTCACTTCCTGGCACTGTGCTCGTGCCAGCCAACCAGCCGGCCAGCCAGCCACCGAATGGGAGTTATGGGAAGACAAAGAGACAATGCAGGTGAAGTCCCTGAAGCCAAGTGCATTACCAAGTGCTAGCGAGGGAGCACTTGCTCTTCTGCCTTCTCTGCTACGTGGCTGGTGGCTGATGTTGCCAACCAACCATTGAGCCTTGGGTTGGTCTTGCGGGGAGGGGGGTGGCATCAGGGCTTCAGAAGCCGGTGAGTGGGGGAGGCTCCACTGGTGATGCTGGCTGTGCTGAGGGAAACAGGGGCTCTGCCATTGCGGGGGCAATGGGGCTCCCTCCAGGCCTTCGGCCCACATGGGAGAGGACCCACGGAGTGGGGAGCAGGTCTCAGACTGCAGCTTCCTTGGAAGGACCTGGTCAGAAGGCCAGAGAAGGGACCCCCTTGGAGAACTCTAGAACAATCACTTCCTAATCCCAGTGCATGCTAGGCCACCCCTTTGGGGAATGAGAAGAAAATCCGGTGATCAGTATTGTATTGATTTCTTTTTAACCACATCTTTGAACACCTTTGATGTTATACGAAGGTACACACAGGCCAAGCTCCCCTCCACCCTCAGCCCAACGGAAGATCCAGGATGCAAACTCACCCAGGCTGGAAGCCTTCCCACTCTGACTGTACTGGGCTGGTGGACTCCAAATGCTCTTAGCCATAGGAGTCTGTCCTTTTAAAACTTCGGTGACTACCGCTGGGGGAAAGAGACGCTCCTGGAACGCTGCATGTTTGGCCTGGCATAATTAAAATTCACAACTGTTCAGTTGTTCGCACCCCTCCCCCCACTCCTTCGCTCTCCCACCCTTCCCAGGGCTCTCTTCCTGCTGTCCTGATCTCCTCAGCCCCACAGGTGCCGGCAGAGCAGCTGCCTCTGGCGAGAGAGAAAGAGAGAGAGAGAGAGAGAGAGAGAGAGGAACCCTCCGGACTGTGACCAGGATCCTGCCGGTAACCCCTTGGCCCAAGTCCAGTCTGACAAGAGGAGAGGAGCCACCCGCATAACTCATGAATTCCATGAGCTCTGTGTGTAAGTGTAGGTGCTTCGATGTGGCAGTGGAGAGCTACGTAGATGGAGAAATGCCAGACTACAGAGCTATACGGTGACATAGCTGTAGAGATCCCTGCCTACATACAGAAACAGCAGGGGTCTTCTCTTTGGCTGGAACCATGTGGATGTGTCACCCGAAACCCAGGAGGCACGCAATCCTGCTACTGTCTCTCCTGGGGCTCTGGAGTTGCCTGGCCTCCCTCGCACATGGGGCTTTACCATCTCCTCCCTCCTCCACCCCACCAGGTGGTCAGCTAGCCTCTCTTGCTTCCAGAAGCTTTTAGAAGCTCATGCCTCTGTGAAGAGCCTGTGCCAGCTGTCAGATACTTGCCTGAATTGAGCCAAGTGTTGCCCTCCGTGTGGCTTCCACACTTGGGTCCTGGCTCGGCTCCTTGCCGGGGTGGAGAGGGGGGACCACCAGATCCCAAAGTCCTTCCTGTGTCTCCCCCCACCCAGAGTCTTCTCCAGGCTTTTCCTGGCCCAATGCCCCTTTGGGAACCCCACTGGAAGCCACTCTGCTCAGAAGGACAGCAACTGGGGAGACCTGGTGGCCCAGACAAGATGTGACCCGGGGTGGGGAGGGGCGGTTCCCCTCCGGCCGCAGGCATGGTTCAAGGTCCCTTGGTTTTGAAGCAACAAGGCTGTGGCGGCTTAGGGTTATGACTTAGCTAGATAATAAGTCTCCCCAGAGACCTCAAAGCTTCTGGGACAAAACCAAAAGCCAGCCAAGTGGCAGGGGTGGCATGGGTGGTGGCGGCTGGGGGGAGCACTTCTCCGCCTCCAACTTTCTCTCTGCCTCTGGCTTTAGCATCTCTGATTCCACCTTTGCTGTTTCCTACTTTCTCTTGTCTTCCTTTGTTCCTTCTTTATCTCCCAGTCTCCTTCTCTCTCTCTCTCTCTTTCTCTCTCTCTCTCTCTCTTTCTCCTCCTCTTTGCTGCCCCCACCCTCCCACCGGCAGCCATGTTTGCCCTTGGCCTCTTTGCTTCTGTCTTTGACTTTGGGAACTCGGTGCGAGGAGCTGCTGTATAAACACAGAGGGTCATGGGGGATACAATAGTGCTACCCTTTCTCCCGTGGTTGTCATCCAACCTCTATGCACACAGCTCCTGGGGGCAGGCTTGTCACTAAGCCCTGAGACTCAGCCTGCATGGTGGGGGTAGGGGGGATGCTTCCTCGAAGCTGAGTGAGGTCTCTGTCCCCATAGCTTGTGCCCACAGGTCCTCCTAACCTAGGCTACACTCCTGCCCCCACCACTCTCTCTGCCTTTTGCCAGTCCTTTGGAGGTCTCTCCCACCCCTAAGGAAATAAAGTCCTTTTCTGCCTTCACCCCCTCAATGTGGGCTCTCAGGCCTGGAGTGGCCGCACTGCATGCTGGGATAGGGTACCTCCACCCAAAGCAAGCTGGGAAGGGAGTCGGGAGCAGTATCAGGAATACGCCAGGGAGGGGGCTTTTAATGAGATGGGGTGTTGGGGCAGGGTTGTGCTGAGTGGAAATTAGCCCAGCCTGAGGGAACTGGAAAAACGAGGAGAGGCCAAATCCTGCCCTGGGACGCGGGGACAGCCGGCTGCCCCTCCAGCCCAGGGCCTGCTCAAGCCCTGGTCTTGGGTGCTTCCCAGCCCCTTGGAGTGACAGGGTCTCTCTCATGCCTCAGACTGTCAGGGAGGACATCAGCAGCCCCTCCTCCCTCCCTCAGAAAATTCCCAGAAACCTTCACGCTGCAGCTGTTGTGTTGGGCCCTACCCTGAGCGGATTGTGCCGTAGTCAGCGCCTGGCTCCTGCGTGCCAGGCCCAGCGCTAAGCCTTTCGCATACCTATCACAGCTGAAAGAGTTAAAACCATGTGGGCCTCCCCCTCCTGAAGCCCCTCCCCCTTCTGGCATCCCCCTGTACCCCTGCAGTCATATTCCCTGAGGCTGCCCTTGGCAGAAAGGGGCCTGCTCTGCCCAGCTGGCCACATGCCCCCTCCCCCGCCCCGTTCCTTATGCAAGTGTAGGAAACAGGATCCAAGGAGAAAGCAGGCACCTGTTCCGGAAGTTCCTGCCTCAGCCCCTGGGCCCCTGGGTGCTGGGGCCTGATGGGAAAGAAAGGCCTCAAGGAGTTTGGCCTGCCACATTTGGTCAATCTTACTGAGAGACCCAGGAGGCGGGGAGTGGTTTATGATAGTGACTCAAGGCCCTATTGGGCTGTGCGACAGCTTTCTGAGTTTCAGTTTGCCCATCTATAAAATGGGCATCTTCATAGTGCGCACTTCATTGGGTTGCTTTGAGGTTTTTTTTTGAGTTAACATATGTATTCCAAAGAGTGCTGGGGGTACAGGAAATACAGAGCCAATCAAGAAAGAAGCTGCAGCAGGTTCTCCAGAACGCCTACCCTCCTTTACCCCGGCTTCGGCTCCATCTCATTGCTCTCCCTCCACAAATGGGCAACTCTGCCCTTGGTTCTGGCCCTGGCCCCTTCTGTCACTCCTACTCCATGGCGCTCAGCCGCCCCCTGGGAATGGGCGGTCCCTCCTCCACCTGCAGCTCAGCGTGGGGGCCTCCCCTGAGAGGCCTCTTGCCTCCTCGTCCCCAGAGTGGGGCAGCTGCTCTGCCTCTTTAAGGCCTTAACTAGGTCATCGGCCAGCTGAACATCCCCCTCGCATTCCCCTCACACTAAACAATCTGATCTGATCGTTGGTGATGAGGTCAATTTCACATGGCTTTGTTCCTGCAGTGAGCTTGTCACGACCAATCATTTCCAAGCGAGGAGCCCATAATCCCGCGCTGGCTCCATCGTCCCCAGAGGCCATGCCCCTTTCTTGCTCACCAATGTGAGGTCCCCAAGGGCCAGCTCAGCACGAGTTTCTCCGTGGCCTCTGTGTGCCCTCCCGCGCTGCCCAGCTTGAGTGGGAGGGGGGCTGGGCTGAGGTCAATGATGGGGCTGCCAGGAGGAGGCAGAATGGGTGCCCGGTAAGGTGGTGATGGGGAAGCCAATCTCGGGGTGGGGGGGAATGAACCCTTCCTTCCTTCTTTCCTCTCCTGGGGACCTGGAATTGGGTCTGGGGCTCATGAGAGAATCCTGTGTGCAGACACCACTTAGCTCCCTTGCCTGGGGCCCTGGTGTAGAACTCTAGAGGCAGGGGCGGTGGCGGGGGTGGGGAGCACACTTGTGTGATTACGTAATCACGTGCCAGCCGTGGGGTAGTCACAACTGGGGACAACGGCACGCTTCTGGGAGTGAAGACCGGTGTTTTCTTTCTGGTCCCCCCACCCCCACCTGGCGTATGCTTTTGGCTTGCACCTTGTCTCTGAGCCTCGGTGTGTGTGAGGGGGAGGGGCGGGGGGCAGGGGAGGTAGTCTGGAGGTTGGGGATGTGCAGGAGGAGGCAGGGAGGTGAACATGTAGCTCCCTGTCTGTGTCCTGAGAGGAGCTGCCAGGGTGCCCCCGCCCCCAGACTGGGTGGCAGTGATGTTTGTTTTCTGTGGGAATAAAAAATATCATGCCCAAGGAAGTGAGCTTTTCTTCTTTCCTCTGCCTCCCTCTTGCGTGACAGGATTCATCCCACCTACCTGAGCCCGAGGAGTGGACAGCGAGAGCAAGGGAGAGAGAGCGAGCACGAGCCCAACTGGGCCCTGCCTGGGGGTACTGGCTTCTCAGGGGTGCAGTGGGCTGAACAAGCCAGCACCTGGGGAACTGGAGGTGGCCTGCTGGGCATCTATTCCCCAGGGGGATCCTTTGGCTGAGAGACAAGAGAGAGAGAGTGCCGGGCAGCTTTAGGTACCTCGTCTCATTGTCTTCTGTAGTTCTCACATTAGAAGAAAGGCGAGTGGCCATCTTAGCATTAAAAAAATATGCATTTATTTAAGAGGTAGACAAATGGAGAGAGAGAGAGAGAGAGAGAGAGAGAGAGAGAGAGGAGAGAGAAGCAAAGAGGAGAGGAGAGGAGAGGAGAGGAGAGGAGAGGAGAGGAGAGGAGAGGAGAGGAGAGGAGAGGAGAGGGGAGAGAGAAGATGCTCTCATTTGCTTGTTCGCTCCTCAAATGCCTGCACTGGTAGGCTCCAGGCTGTAGCTAGGAGCTTGCAGCTCACAGTCAGGTCTCCCACATGGGTGTCAAGAACCCAATTACTTGAGTCATCAGAGTCTGCGTTATCAGCAGTGTGCAGTCAGGAGCAGAGCTGGGTCTCGAACCCCAGGCGCTCCAGTGTGGGATGCAGGCAGGCATCCCTAGCCTTGCCTTAACCTCGAGGTGCAGCACCTGCCGCCTACCCCTGCAGCATGTCTCAGGAGTGGGGAACGAGAGTGAGGCCTGCCGCATAGCTCTGGTGGCCAGGTTGAGGACATAGCAGCACTGAGAAATGACTCTGCAAAACACTGATGTCTGGGACAGGGACATCCAAAGACCCGCTGAGCGCAGGCCCAGTTTCCAGTGGCAGTGAAAGCACACAGACCTGGCTTCTGGTTTGCATCTGTCACTTCCTTGCTGTGTGCCTTTGGGGGCAAGCCACTTACTTCTCTGAGCCTAACTTATCTCCTCAGTGCAAAGAATGGCCATGACCGTGACTTTAGAACTGCCAACTGTGTGCTTTTTTATTCCAATTCATCAGCACGCTCCGCCATCTTTACCTCTAACTCCCAGATCTGAGTGCTTCTCATACTTCCATGGCCACCATCCCTTGTCCAGGTCACAGTCACCTCTCACCTGCGTCACAGCCCTCCTCATGATCTGCGTGCTTCTAAGCTTGTCCTGTCCCAACCGTTATCTGATACTATCCTGAGTCAGCCATGTTCCTCCCCTGCGCAAAACCCTTCCAGCTCTACCCATGTCACAGGATAAAATGGGAAGTCCTTACCCACGTCCTACAAGGCTCCACCCAGTCTGCCTCCCGTTAACTCCTCTGATTTCACCTGTGATCCTTTGTACCCTACTCACTCTGTTCCAGTTACAGAGGTTTCTTGGGGCCAGCGCTGTGGTGCAGTGGGTTAAGACGCCATCTGTGAAGCCGACATCCCATAAGGGCGCTGGTTCAAGTCCTGGTTGCTCCATTTCCCATCCAACTCCCCTGATAACACACCTGGGGAAGCATCAGAAGATGGCCCAAGTGCTTGGGGCTCTGCCACCCACATGGGAGACCCTGATGGAGTTTCAGGTTCCTGCTTCAGCCTGGCCCAGGCCTGGCCATTGTAGCCATTTGGGGGAGAGAACCAACAGATGGAATCTCTCTCTCAATCTCTCTCTCTTTATTTTTAATTTATTTGACAGGTAGAGTTACAGAGAGTGAGAGAGAAACAGAGACAGAGAGAAAGGTCTTCCTTCCATTGGTTCGCTCCCCAAATGGCTGCCACAGCTGGCGCTGCGCCGATCCAAAGCCAGGAGCCAGGCGCCTCCTCCTGGTCTACCACACGGGTGCAGGGGCCCAAGCACCCAGGCCATCCTCCACCGCCCTCCCGGGCCACAGCAGAGAGCCGGACTGGAAGAGGAGCAACCGGGACCAGAACCCATCGCCCATATGGGATACTGGCGCCGGGGGCGGAGGATCAACTAAGTGAGCCACGGAGCCGGCCCCCTCCTCTCTCTTTTTTAAAGATTTATTTATTTATTTGAAAGGTGCAGTTACAGAGGCAGAGAGAGAGAGAGAGAGAGAGAGACCTTCCGTCCGCTGGTTCCCCAGTTGGCCGCAACGGCCGGAGTTGTGCCGATCCGAAGCCAGGAGCCAGGAGCCAGGAGCCAGGAGCTTCTTCCGGGTCTCCCATGCGAGTGCAGGGACCCAAGGACTTGGGCCATCTTCTGCTGCTTTCCCCGGCCACAGCAGAGAGCTGGATCGGAAGTGGAGCAGCCAGGACTCGAACTGGTGCCCATATGAGATGCCGGCACTGCAGGCAGCAGCTTTATCTGTTATACCACAGCACCAGCCCCAATATCTCTCTTTCTCTTTGCCTCTTCCTTTTTCTATTTCACTTTGCCTTTCAAATAAATCATTTTTTCAAAAAAATGTGTATCTTTTGTGTATTGAACACAAACCAGTGCCTGCCTCAGGGATTTGCATTTGCTGTTTCCTCCTTCTAGAATACCTTTCTCCCAGTTCTTCTCATGGTGAGCACCTCTGGGTTATACAGGGATCAACATAGATGTAAATTCCTCGTGGGATTCTATCTCCAGTTTTCTTGCTTCTAACTCCCCGTGAATTCTTCCTAGAGTCTAACTTACAGTTACGTTGCAGTCATTCAACCTTGCTCCTTGCAGCCCTGACTTGCTCATAAGATGTCTCTTTTTTAAGAATTCATTACTTGGGGTCGGTGCTGTGGCTTAGCGAGTAAGCTGCTGCCTGAAGTGCCGGCATCCCATATGGGCGCCAGTTCAAGTCCCAGCTGCTCCACTTCTGATCCAGCTCGCTGCTATGGCCTGGGAAAGCAGTAGGAGATATCCCAAGTCCTTGGGCCCCTGCACTCGCATGGGAAACCTGGAAGAAGCTCCTGGCTCCTGGCTTTGGATCTGTGCATTTCCGGCCGTTGCGGTCAATTGGGGAGTGGAAGACCTCTCTCTCTCTCTCTCTCTCTCTCTCTCTCTGCCTCTCCTCTCTCTGTGTAACTCTGACTTTCAAATAAATTTTTTTTTATTTGACAGGTAGAATTATAGACAGTGAGAGAGAGACTAAGAGAAAGGTCTTCCTTCCGTTGGTTCACTCCCCAAATAGCTGCTATGGCCGGTGCTGCGCTGATCCGAAACCAGAAGCCAGGTGCTTCTCCTGGTCTCCCATGGGGTGCAGGGCCCAAGCACTTGGGCCATCCTCCACTGCCTTCCCGGGCCACAGCAGAGAGCTGGCCTGGAAGAGGGGCAACCGGGACAGAATCCGGCGCCCATATGGGATGCCAGTGCCACGGGCGGAGGATTAGCCAAATGAGCTACGGCGCCAGCTCCTCAAATAAATTTTTTTTTTAAAAAGAATTCATTACGTAACTTCAGGGCCCCCAGTATTTAGGAATCCCCTTGAGTTCTACTGCATAAGACCTCCAGATTGGGGGCTTCCTGGGCTGCCCGGCAAGGGCAGGGAAAGGCGGTTTATTTGGGTGCCTACGGAATGCCAGGCTCTTGGACACAGGTGCTCTCCGCTAGTCTCCGCAGCAGAGCATGTACCTCTCACCTGTGAGGTAGGGATTCCCATCCCCATTGCACAGATGAGGAAACTGAGGCTCAGGCAGACCGTGTCACTTGGCTGAGATCCCAGAGCTGGCGGCCTGTTTTCTACCTCCTGCATTTGAACATTCCCCCTTACCGCCTTCGCCTGCACAGCAGAGGTATTCCTGAGGCTGGGAGCGGGTGTGTGTGTATGTGTGTGTGTGCGTGTGCGTGTGTGTGCGTGTGCTTTTTTGAGTGCTTGCTCAATACCCTTAAAGCCATCCACTGGTTGTCCCTTCTCCAAACTTCCTCTGACAACTCCAACTCCATGCCCTCTGCTGCATCTGTTTCCTTCACTGAAGGGCACCCCCTTTCCTGGCTGCTCTCTGCTTAATCTTGGCAGAGGGTTCCACCTGCCCCCCACTCTGACTAATCTGATGACAATGACCACCATCCAGTGTCGCTACAGCCCAAGCACTGGCCCCCGGGCAGTGGTGTGTGGTGTGGGAGGCAGCTGGGTAGACGGAGGGTAGCCAAGTTGGGGGTGGCATTTAACTCAGTGTCTGCCAGGATAGTCAGGACAGCGCTGTGGCTCAGGATTGCACTCCCCACCATACAGAAAGCTAGATTGGAGCCAGCGCTGTGGTGTAGCAGGTAAACCTGCAGTGCCGGCATCCCATATGGGCACCGGTTCGAGTCCTGGCTGCTCCACTTCAGATCCAACTCTATGGCCTTGGAAAGCAATAGAGGATGGATCAAGTGCTTGGGCTTCTCCACCAGCGTGGGAGACCGAGATGAAGTTCCTGGCTCCTGGCTTCGGATCAGTGTAGTTCTGGCCATTGCAGCCATTTGGGGAATGAACCAGCGGATGAAAGACCTCTCTCTCTCTCTCTCTCTCTCTGTCTTTGCCTTCTGTAACTCTGCCTTTCAACTAAAATAAATAAATCTTAAACAAACAAAAAAAAACACAAAGGAAACAAAGAAAGGTGCCAAGGGCTAGAGATCACTCCGCAAGGCCCCTGCCCAGGCCTTAGCCCTGGCACAGCACCCCTCAAATCTCAGCATCCTGCAGGATGCCAGCTTGTTAACCCCAAGTCCTTGCACAGAGAACGACAAGGAGCTGACCTGCAAACAGAACAGCCAGCGGAAAAAGGAGACAACGCCCCAACTTCCCCAACACCATGCGAGGTGACTCCTGTAAAGTTCTCAGAAAAAAGGGAAGGAAAGGACACATTTGTTTGGTTGCAAAAAAGTTTGCAGGTGCATGCAGAGCTTTCCCACAGTCTGTGGTCTGTGAGCTTTGTGAAGGCCCCTCATGGATGGCAGGTGCGGGGAGGGGCAGCGGGGCAGCAGGGCGGGAAGGGTAGTTGGTGGGGGAGGCTACCCACCTGCAACAGTTCACTTCTGGCCTGGGAAAGGAGCTTCGGGCGGTCTTGGTGCAAGGAATAGCAGCGAGCTTGGAAGATCTAATTGCTTATGTCATCTCTGTCGAATTGGGTCTATCGGGAAATATCTCTTGGAAGTGTTTATCACATCCCCTGTTATAAATAGCCCGGCTGGGCTCTTCTCCGAATCTTCCTGCTGCTGCCTGGGAGCTGGGCTGGCAGGGGGCAGGAGGGAGGGGCTCTGGAGGAAAAACAGGCCCGGGGGTGGGGTGGGGGCGGCACGGGGACACCTGGCCTCCATCAAGCACCCATCAGAGCAACTCCTACCTCACCCAAACCCCATCACGGAGGGTGGGGTTGTTGGAGGGGAGGGGGCAGGTGGGGGTGTCTTGGCATTCCCATCCCCCTATGCATCCCTTCATGGGAAAGCAGCAGCCATGTTCTCCCCTCTGCAAACATCTAAGGCGATGAGGAAAAGCTAGAACAAGAGGAAACAGCCTTGGAAAACACTCGCCTCTCAGCATCCCCATTTCCCTGATGGGGACACAGGTTCGGGGAGGCAGTAGGTAGTGGTATGCGGGGCTGCTAGGCCTGGAGCCCAATCTGTCGGACCCCATATCTTGGCTTTTTGCAGCGTGGCAAAGGCCAACCCCCTAATGATGCAGGGTGCTTCCCACCAGATGAAGAGAAAGGGACAACATGATGTGGGCCCCTCACCATGCTGCTGATCGCCCTCACCACCTGGCTGAGTTTCCTGTAGCCACTGCAACAAGTTTCCGCATGACTTAGAACCACAGAGATGTGTTGTCTTGCAGGTGTGGACGCCGGGGGGTGGGTGGCAGACAAGGTGTAGGCAGGGCCACATTCGCTCTGGAACCTGTGAGAGACACGCCTGTGCTGGCCACTGCCAGCTTCTGGTGGTTGCCGGCATCCGTTGGCTTGTAGCCGCTTCCCTCTGGTCTCTGACTCCATGGTCACACAGCCTTCTCTTTGCTGATCTGTTGGCAGTTGCCCTCTCCCTCCCTCTTCGGAGTCGCCTCCTTGCTGTGTGAGTACATCAGGACCCACCTAGATGGCCTAAGATAAATTACTTTTTTAAAAAGAATTATTGCTTTATTTGAAAGTCAGTTACACAGAGGAAGAAGGAGAGGCAGAGAGAGGGAGAGAGGAGAGAGAGGTCTTCCATCTGCTGGTTCACTCCCCAATTGGCCACAATGGCCATTGTTGCGCCGATCCGAAGCCAGGAGCCAGAGCTTCCTCCAGGTCTCCCATGCGGGTGTAGGGGTGCAAGGCCTTGGGCCACCTTCCACTGGTTTCCCAGGCCACAACAGAGAGCTGGATGGGAAGTGGAGTAGCCGGGACTTGAACCGACACCCATATAGGATGCCGGCACTGCAGGTGGCGGCTTAACTCACTAGGCCACAGCACAGGCTCCCTGGCTGCTCTGATTCTGATTCAGCTTTCTCTTCATGTGCCTGGGAAGACAGTCAAAGACTGCTCAAATATGTGGGCCCCTGCACCTGCGTGGGAGACTCGGAGGAAGCTCCAGGCTCCTGGCTTTGGATCAGCCCAGCTCTGGCCAGTGTGGCCATCTGGGGAGTGAAGCAGTGGATGGAAGACCTCTTCTCTTCTCTTCTCTTCTCTTCTCTTCTCTTCTCTTCTCTTCTCTTCTCTCTCTCTCTCTCTCTCTCTCTCTCTCCCTTTCGGGAATGAGCTCCATGCCTCCAGCAGGAGGAAAACCAAGGCCACTCAATCGATATGTCTGGCATGCAGTAGAAAGGCCTGGCCCATCAGCATGAGATTTGGCCAGACCAGAGCAGCCCCAGAGGCCTTGGGCTGGTAGAGCCATTCCCTTTTCTCCATTCTGCCTCTGGAAATCCTCTTCCTTCTTCTCTGAGCCAACTCCTTGCCATCACCCCTCCCCGACAGCCTCTCCTACCTCTGGAGACCCAAAGCCCTGAGCACCACAGTGTATCGCAGCAACAAATGATTCAGTCTTTGTCTCCCTCATGAGATTGAAGGGTTGCAGAGCACAGAGAAGATCCCAGCTGTGGGTGTACTGTTCCCCTTTCTGTGGGCGCTGGCCTGCGTGCCCGTGCCCTGGTAGGCACCAGAGGAGGAAGAGAAGGGTACCGTTCTGAGAGCATTTCCCCCCGCAGCTTAGGCTTCTACTCCCTAGGGTCTCTCCCTTCTTGCCAGCCCCCTCCGGCTCACTCCAAGCCCCCTCCAGATGGGCCCCATCCTCCTTTAAACCCCAGCTGGGCCCGCCAGCTGGACCGCCTCAGGGAGTGAGGCCCCAGGAAGGCCCAGAGCCCACCCAGTGGGTTAGAAGGACAACAGCTGCCTGGGCGGGTGAGACGGCTGCAGGGTGAGGGTTCCCCACTCTCACCCCACCGTGGGCTATGTGGGTTGGAAATGAGAACTAGGAATGGGGATGGAGGTAAGGGTGCCCTTGTTGGCCACACACACAAAAAAGGTAGCACGTGCAAGAGACCTCAGGCCCCAAGGGCTCACTCTCTTCTGCAGTCGATTGATTGGTCCCACACCCACATAAACACTTTGTGCGTGGGGTGGTCAGGCTCTCACACTGACAGCCCTGAAGCCTAGGGCTCTGTTTTGGGTTCTGCCCCAGCCCCCACCTCCCATACCCCGACTCTCTGTATGACCTAGGGCAACCCCACAATGTTAGCAGTGCCCATTAAGGGAGTGAATGACATTGGCCTAGACAACACCCCAGGCCCCAACCTCCCGACTGTCCCTATGGGTAGATATTATGGCTTGGCTTACTCGTTCACTGATTACCCTGGGCTGGCAGCTCCCTGGAGGCGAGGATCTCAGCCTCACTCATCACTCAACTTCCAGTGTCCAAGTCGTGCCCTGTGCAGACTAGACAGCCCATCAATATTTGTTAAATGAAAACATGAACGGCGAAAGCTAAGGGCAGCCTCTCCAGAAGACATTATGTGCACATAGAGTTGCGCTGACCATTCCAGGGGATTTTTCAGAAAGCCATCTCTCAGGCAGCCTAGAGATCCCTGTGCCAATTCAGGAGATGGAGGAGGAAATGCCCAAGAGAGGAGCGTATGTTCCTTGCAGGATGCACTGTGTAAAAACAAGGTGCTGAGGGCCTAGGAGAATGCGAGTGGGGTGATCAGGGAGCCTCCAAGTTACGTAATCCTGGGAGAATCAATTGATTTCTCTGAGCCTCAGTTTGTTCATCTGTACAATAGGAAAACCTTAGGTACCATCCAGGGCTGTCGCAGGATTCAGAAAGATAATACTTAGCAGGGGGTCTGACACTTGCCGGGTTTTCCATCCACAGTAGCTGTCCTTGGAAGTTACTGCTGGCACAGGCTGCTCCAAGTGTGGTCCCAGGATCAGCAGAGTCAACCCCGGGAGCTTGCTAGAAACACAGAGTCTCCGGCCCCACTGGATATCTATTGGGTCAGAAGCTACATTTTCATAAGATCCCCCTGCAAAGTCCCATGCACAATGAATTTGGTCAGGAGCTCGGCTGGTGCCCAGACTTCAGACCTTCATATACAGCCTTCCTGGGGTTCCAGGACCCCCACGGATACTAACATCCACAGATGCCCAAGTTCTGTAGACACCTAGAAAACAGCCTCCTATTTGCACCTAGCCTAGGAAGATATCTCCTCCTATGTATTTTCACTGTCTACTAAAGAATGTATAATACCTACTCCAAGGTAAATACTGATGTCCAAGGTTGTCATGTTGTGTGGGCTAGGAAATGGTCAGAAGAAAGTCTGTATACGTTTAGGATAGACAACTTTTTTTTTCTGATAGTTTTTTTTAAAACTTTCTTTTTTTCCTAGAGATTTCTTTTATTTATTTGAAAGACAGAGTTACAGAGAGAGGTAGAGACAGAGAGAGAGGTCTTCCATCTGCTGGATCACTCCCCAGATGGCCGCAATGGCTGGGGCTGCGCCAAACCGAAGCCAGGAGCCAGGAACTCCTTCCAGATCTCCCATGCGGGTGCAGGGGCCCAAGCACTTGGTCCATCTTCTTCTGCTTTCCCAGGCCACAGCAGAGAGCTGGATCAGAAGAAGAGCAGCCGGGACTCGAACTGGTGCCCATATGGGATGCCAGCACTTCAGGCCAGGGCTTAAACCCACTGTGCCACAGTGCCAGCCCCTTGCCAATAGTTTTGAGCCACAGTTGGTTGAGTGTGTGGATGTGGAACCCGCACATTACAGGGAGAGCTCACTGCGTGAGCAATCTCCACTTCCTCTACAGGAAGTAGTTTTATATACTCTTCACTGCAAGTGGTGATAGTAGGGCCAAGCATCTGGCTGAACAGTTAAGATGCTGATGAGGCTGCCCATGCCCCGGCTCTGGCTCCTAATCCCAGAAAGCAGCAGACAATGACGCAAGCGGTTGGATTCCTGCCCCGCTTGAGGAGAGACCTGGATTGCATACATGGCTCCCTGTTTTAATCCAGCCCCGTTCTGGCCATTGTGGGCATTTGGGGCATGAACCAGTGGATGGGAACTCTCTCTTTCTTTCTCTTGGATTAAAGCAGTAGGGATGGTGAGCAGTGCTACTGCACCCTGGGAAATTGCTATGTACTAGACCCCCTGGTGTGTGTCATTGCCACCCCTCCCCCCAACATCAGTCCTATAATCACTGCTCTTTTACCAACAGGAAGGCCAGGCACAGGAAGTTTAAGTCGCTGGCTCAAAACTGGGGTGAGTGGGTAGAGCCACTGTGTGAACCCAAGCTGCCTGCCGCCAGAGCCCACGCGCCAGGGCACACATTGAAGAAATCACTGAAGTGCCTCTTCGTGTCTGTCTGGCCTGGGGGGCTGTGGAGATGGAGGAGCTGCTGTAGGCTCTGCCTTCAGCCCCCTCCCCCTCCCCCTCCAGTCCTGTGGCAGAGACAGGCACAGGAATAAGTGATGAAAGGAGGTGGCCTGGGACTCCTGCTGTCCCTGCATGGGCCACCTAACTGCCACTGTGGGGGCAGGGGTGCAGGGGTGCAGGGGAGGGGAACCAGGGGCCTTGCTCGTGTGCACCTAGGAGACATAGCTTTCCTGCAGGCTGCGCCATTCCCAGCTTCCTTTGCAAATCTGCGGGCTCGCTGGCGTGATTCAAGTGTCTTCCAGATCATGCAGAGAGCAGAGGATTTTAGGGAGAAGATTTCTTGCAAGGTAGTGATCAGGAGCTCAGAATTTGAGCCCCGTCTTCAATTTGAACTCTTCCCATGGCCTGGGACCACTGGGCCCTGGGTTTCTCCAAGGCAAGAGGCGTGGATGCTCCTGGGTGGGATTTTTCAGGCCTAATTGAGGAACCGGGGGCCTCGTTGTGATTCTTACAGCTGTAGCCTGGCCACCTAACCCATCGCCTGGGCCAGAGCTGCTGGTTCATAATGATTTTGTGCAGGGAGCAGTTGCATCAAAATGAGCAGTGAGCAGCCAGCTGCCTCCCTTATGTCCCGTTCAGCCCTCCATCCTCTTTTCCTTGCAGTTCTTCGCTCCCAGTCTTAAGCTAGCGTCTGGACCTGCCTCTCTGTCAGGGCAAGCAGCTCTGCTGCTTGGTGATAAAGCCTTCCGAGATGGGCCCCTTGGACTGCTAGGGAGGGGCTGGAAGGGAGGAGGAAGTGGCCCAGTGGCATCCAAGGAACTTCAGCAGAGACTGTGTTCTGGTGCCCCAGACTACCACTCCCCCTGCCTGGCTGGGGGCTTCCCAAGGGCAGGGAAAGAACAAGGTAACGAGTGAACGTAGGAGAAGCCGGAGTTGGCAAGCGTGGCTTTCAAGGCCCCTGGGGCCATACTGGGGGCTGGGAGGGTGGGGGGAGGAGGGCTGGAGGAGGCAGCCCCAAGGACAAGGCGGATTCTGCACAGGAGTTGGTGGGGAAGTGAGGGGTAGGGGCAGGGGGAGTGGGCAGGCAGGAAGCTGCCGCTGGAATGCTGATGACACATGGTTCCCATTAGGCCCCTCCTTCTCCCCCCGGCTTGCTCTCCCCTCTGGGGAGTGGAGGGAAAGAAAGAAGATGTGCTGTCTAGGTGAGCCCCGTTGCGTGGGAGCTGCCCAGGTAGCCTCTTGCAGTTGGTGGCAGCAAGCCCAAGGCCTTCCTCCCACCTGCTCACCAGGCAAGTCTGCCCCCTTGAGGCTGGGGCAGCACCCTGGAGTTCTCCCAAGAGGCCCTCAAAGGCCAGGGGTTTTGAGTCCAACACATCTAGGTTCGGCATCCCTCCTCCTGCCCTGACTAGACGGGCTGACCTTGGGTAGCTTAACTGCTCTGAGCCTCGGTGCCTGCAACGGTGAATTGGAGAATCCGATCCTTGCCCCGCCTCCCTCCCTAGGCAGAGTTGAGAGGGAGCAGAGAGGCTCCCTCAAGAAGGCATTGGCAGGGGCAGGGCTCCCGGGGCCCCTGCCTCTTTCTTTCCCTCTGGACATGCTGGGCCACCCTGGTGGCAAGGCCCTCAAGTCCTCTGCATGGTAGTTCCAAGTTCTGGCCCTCTCTGCATTAGAGGTGCCCCTGGCTCCCTCAAAACTCTGCCTCTGAGGCCGGTGCTGTGGTGTAGCGGGTAAAGCCACCTCCTGCGAAGCTGGCACCTTATATGGGCACCAGTTCGAGTCCCAGCTGCTCCGCTTCCAATCCAGTTCCCTGCTAACGGCCTGGGAAAGCAATAGAAGATGGCCCAAGTGCGTGGGCCCCTGCACCTGTGTGGGAGACCCGGAAGAAGCTCCTGGATCCTGGCTTTGGATCAGCCCAGCTCCGGCCATTGTGGTCATTTGGGGAGTGAACCAGCGGATGCAAGACCTCTTTCTGTCTCTCTGTGTCTCTCTGTAACTCTGCCTTTCAAATAAATAAAAATAAATCTTTTAACAAAATAGAGCAAAAACCTTTGCCTCATCACAGCCATTTCCAAATCTATCTTGGCACCCCTTTCCGTGACACAAAACAGCCACGTGTTTGCTGTTTGCGCTCCTGCATCCACACACATGCCCAGATCTGTGGGAGACATAAGTTAAAGTAACTCTACCCTTGAGGCAGCAGAGGGCATTGCTGATTGTGCAGAAGCACAGCAGAGCCTTTTGGGTGCTGGCAATGGTCTCTATCTGCATCTATGTGGTGGTGATACAGGTTGACACGGATATGAAACTTAAGGCACTGTGCAGTGAGATCAGTGGATTTCAATGGAAAATATTTCAAGACACCCAAAGTGCCAAGAGCTTCCATCCGATCTTTGCATGGCTGGCTCCTTGTCACTCAGGTCACCCCCTCAATGTCACCTCTTCCAGGAGGCCTTCCTTGATCACCCCCATATACACCAGCTCATCTAATTCATAACACCCCCACCTCTTAGTCTCACTCACTTCTATCCTGTTAACTAGTACCATGGAGCATGCTGGAGTTGGCTCTTCCCAACTCAACACTCAGCACCCTCATGTGGATAGCTTGTGATCAGTCCAGGACCCCCAAGTCCAGAGCAGACTGTTAAAGGTGAACATCACCAGGGCTGGATCTGTGGTGTAGTAGGTTGAAGCCTCTGCCTGCAGTGCCAGCAATCTATATGGGCGCCGGTTCGAGTCCTGGCTGCTCCACTTTCGATCCTGCTCCCTGTCAATGGCCTGGGAAGGCAGTAGAAGATGGCTCAAGTGCTTGGGCCCCTGAACCAGTGTGGGAGACCTGGAAGAAGTTCCTGGCTCCTGGCTTCGGATCGGTGCAGCTCCGGCCGTTGTAGCCATGTGGGGAGTGAACCAGTAAATGGAGGACTTTGTCTTCTCTCTCTCTCTCTCTCTCTCTCTCTCTCTCTCTTTCTCTCTCTCTCTGCCTCTGTCTCTCTGTAACTCTGCCTGTCAATTGAGTAAATAAAAACCTTAAAAGTAAAAAAATGTGTACATTGTCAACTGCAATTCCCTTACATCCTGGTTGGTCACTGTGATCCTAGGAAGCCCCGCGAGGGTGTGTGGCTTACGCTTCCCAACCGCTGCATCTCTGGCACCTAGCACGCTGCTTTACATAGCAGGTGCATCATCAATACTGGCAGAATGAATGCACGGTCTGATGGTAACGCAGCGGCAACACCAAAGAAGGAAGAGTTAAGGGGAACACGTGAGCTGGGGTTCCACGGTGAGGACGAGTGTGCCAGGTAGTCAAGGGAAAAAGGATTGCCCAGGGCGGAAGGAGGCTTGAAAGAGCACGGGAGATCTTGGGGCAAAGGCAGCAGCCGGAGCGACCTTGCTGCAGCGGAAAGGTAGGTTTGAGCCCGTGTTGTGGAGGGCCTCAGCAACTTGAATGGAGGCCTGAAGGTCCCCCTGTAGGCGAGAGGCAGCCATTGAAATGTTTTAATTAAAAGAAGTAATCCGATCAAGTCCGCGGAGGGTGGATTGAAGGGGCTTGGGAAACCCTGCTTCTTCTCGCTCTTTTTCCTGCCTGTTTCCTTTCCCTCCGCCCTCAGCGAAGATGGAAACCAGCTGGCCCTTCCCTAAAAGCCCGGTGGCCCTCTGGGCCCTTGGCCTTCATCTCCACGGGCCACGCTTCTTCCCAATGTGGCCTGGCTCTGTGGGGGCAGCTTCTGTGGCCCTGGCGGAACTCTCTGGGACTGGCTGGCTCTCTCTAGTGCTCTCTTGTGGGCCCCATCCTGAACAGTCCCATAGCAGCTGCAGCAGCTGCCACCCCCATGGTCGCCGCGGGAAGAGGAGAGTTAAGGGGCTTTTGTTGTCTGTGGTGCTGCTATGCAGAGCCGGCCACAGGCAGCTCTGAGGCCAGGCTGTGGTCTGGGATGGCAGGCCACCCTAGCCTGGGCTCCCGCTCAGGGCAAGGAATGCTAAATTAGAGCCTCCAGCCTTCCAATTTTGGAGGACCCAAAATAAACCCCAGAACATTCCCGCTGCGGCCCCAGCTCTGCTGATTCCAGGCGGCAGCTAGTCCATGCCCTCGAGCCCCAGGCTACTGAGGTACAGGCCCTGGACAGCCAAGGGTGCCTAAAGGTTGGAGGCACAGTCCGTCCGGGAGACCTGGGAGGGACTGGGGTGGGGACATTTGTCTGTGTCCCCATACTCGGTCCATTTCGGTTCAGTCTGAGTTTACTCATTGCACATTGAATGCCAAGCACTGGACTAGGTCAGCCCTGGGATGACTTCCACCCATGTGAAAGATACCCTAGCGACCATCTGGGCCAAACCTCTCGTGTTAGACATGGAAAGTGACCCAATGTCATTCAGCAAGTCAGAACCAACTCCAGCACAGGCAGACCTGGGTGGGATGGCCAGTGGATCTTCAGACGGCCTTTCCGTGTGTCCTGGGGGAAACCAGGATTCTGCCGATATGGAGGAGCTAAGGGTGGCCTCCAAAGCTGGGGCCTCGGACCTGGGGCTGGGGCTGGGGCTCCTCAGGCACCAAGACAAACTGCGCAGAATCGCAGAAGTAGGGACTCAGAAAGAGGCAGCCTGCCATGGTGTAAGAGTTGTGCGGGTGCACGGGTGTCTGCCCGCAGCACGCGGCCCAGCAGGTACTTCCTCCAAGAGCACCTGCTGCCTCTCTTAACCAGGAGGAAGGGTGCTGAATGGCTGGCCAAGTGGAGGATGGCCCAAGTGCTTGGGCTCCTGCACCCACATGGGAGACCAGGAGGAAGCACCTGGCTCCTGGCTTCGGATCGGCGCAGCGCCGGCTGTGGCGGCCATTTGGGGAGTGAACCAACAGAAAAGGAAGACTTCTCTCTGTCTCTCTCTCTCACAGTCTGTAACTCTGTCAAATAAATAAATAAAAATCTTTAAAAAAAAAAAAAAGAAAAAAAAAGAAAGAAAAGTAAGGCTGGCCAGCGGCAGCACGGCCACAGCGAACTCACTGAGCGCTCACTAGGAGCCAGGCTCTGCTCTGAGTGTTCCCGTGCGTTGTCTCTTTTCATCCCCGTGACAACCTGATGAGGTGGCACCTATTATTAGCTGCCTTTTATAGACGAGAGAAAATGGAAGCATATAGAGGTTAAGTGACTTGATTGGGGTGACACAGGGGATTTGAACATAGGGAGTCTGATTCTAGGGTCTGTGCACTTAACCACTACACTATAATAGTGTTGATGAGAACGACAATAACGAGCTAATGTCTATTGAGTACACTTGTCCCTCGCTACTCTCAGGGGGATTGGTTCCAGGACCCCTTGAGAACACCCAAATCTGCAGGTGCTTAACTACTTCCTTACCTAAAATGGTGTAATATTCGCATGTAGCCTGAGAATATCCTTGTGTATTATTTTACCTAATGTAATGGAAACGCTATGTAAATAGCTGTATAGGTGCCGGTGTGGTGCTGCAGCCGGTTAAGCTGCCACTCACAATGCTTGCAATCCCTTATTGAAACACGAGTTCGAGTCCTGGCTGTGATGCTTGCCATCCAGCTTCCTGCTAGTGCACCCTGGGAGGCAGCAGGGTGATGGCTCAAGTACATGGGCCCCTGCCACCCATGTGGGAGACCTGGATGGAGTTCCTGGCTCCTGGCTTCAGTCTATTGTGGTTATTTGCAGAGTGAACAAGTGGACGGAAGAATTCTCTCTCTCTCTCTCTCTCTCTCTCTCTCTCTCTCTCTCTCTGTCACTCTGTCTTTCAAGTGAATGAAAATAAATAAATAACCATTGAAAACATAGTTGTCATATTGTATTGTTTAGGGAGTAGCGACCAGAAAGAAACTCTCTGTACTTGTTTGGTACAGACAGACACAAGTTTTGTCCAAAAAGTTTCAGTGTGTGGTTGGTGGAGTCTGTGGATGTGGCACCTGCAGACAGAGGCACAGGGCCCTCTGTACATGGCCTCACTGTGGGCCGCCTGCAGTTCCAAGTACGTTGGTAGGGAGTTGCTTTCTTAACCTTCACAAGGATGCCCAACTTACAGATAGGCAAGCAGAGGCCTAGGGGGGTGGGTTCAGAGTTAGCAGCGCAAGACTGGCTCCTTGTTGTCATATTCACACTCAGCATGCTTCCCCCACCCATCTGCATCTCCTAGCCTGTCCTAGCACAGTTCCCCCCCCACTTTGCCAGCCTGGAGGCCCCCTGGCTGGGCCTGGGTCCTTAAACATGGAAGTAAGAGTGTGGGATCCCAGATGACACGCAGGTGCCTACTACCACCTCGAACTTGCTGTGCAACCCCAGGCAGGTTTCTTCTTCTCTCTGAGCCTCTGTCTGGCCCACAGGCACAACCGCAAAGGCTTTGGTGTGGCTGTGACAAAGCGAGGGCTGGGAAGCCAGCTGGGCTGTGTGCAAGGGCCATGCAGATGGGGGAGCTGCTTCTCATCACTCCTCTGCCGGCCTCCCCCGTGGCCAGCCAGCCAGGCATGTGCAGGGGCGCTGGGGGCAGGCCACTTAGCAGCTCGGCTTCCTCTGACTTCCTCCCTGGGGCCTGTGCAGTTCTGGCTTGCTGTGCTTCCATGGGAAGGGCAGGCGCTGCCTCTTGGATCGGCAGCCTGGGTCACTTCTGCCTGGGTCTAGCCATCTCGTTTTGCAGAGTCTTCCTGGCTCCAGCGGCTTCTTCTTCCCATATGCTGCGACAGGCAAGGAGGGAGGCCGGAAGTGGGGTGGCTCTTCCTCTGGGAACGACTCTGGGGATGCTCATTGACCCAGGCGTGCTTCTCTGGGCTCACATGGCGGGGCCGGGGTGGGGGGGTGTAGGTGGCTTCTCTGGCAGGAAGCCAGGCCCTGCAGGCACAGCTTGAAGACACACGGAGAGGGGAGCAGGTAGCAGCAGCTGGCGTGGCTGGGTTATCAGTGAAGTGGGGCGGGATTGCCGGCAGGGCTATACACAGAGTGATAGCTCCCAGAGGAGGCCAAAGATCTGGCATCTAGATCCATCAGCTCCCTGCTCAAGCCTGATGGTCCATCTGTACTCTGCGTATGTGGGTTGGGGGGGGTGCTTGCATGGGCAGGGCAGGGCAGGGCAGGGCAGGGCAGGGCTGAACTATTGCGTTCTGAGGTCCGTGCAAGTTCCAATCCACCATGGCTCTGATGAAGTGAGTTGAGGCCTGAGGCCAGAGGCTGGGAGGAGAGGAGGGGTGGGGGCTCTTGAGAACTATGCAGGGGATTCAGTACAACATAGTCCTCCTGAGAGTGCTTTGCTGCTGCCCCAGGACGGGCAGTTCCAGCCCTGCTCGTTATCATCAACAGAACCTCCCATGCGAGTCACATCATGTCCCTCATGTTCCAAAGTCACCTTTGTTGTCCTGGGACTGCCCGGCCAGCTCAGCAGACCTTGTGGGAGGGATCAGCTCCAGGATCTCCCCCAGCAAGGCCCCCTGCCCAGCTTGGCTCCTTGCCAGGCAGCCACCAAATGCCTCAGCCCCTAGGGCTTTGCACAGACCGGCTACCACTCTGACTGCTTCGCCGGGGGCCACTGTGGGTCTGGGCTGGACTGTTCCGACAGCAGGTGACCCTGGGCAGGTGACAGAGGGTTTTGGCACCTGCTCTCGCTTATCCTGCTATCTGCTGCCATGTGCTGGTTCACAGGTTTTGAATTAGGCTGAGGCCAGGCACAAGGCCATCAGGACCAGCGAGGGACCTTAAAGAAAAGAAGCTGAGCGGGAGAACACAGCCTCCGCAGACACAACAAGTGCCCAAAGCCCAGGGGTTGCGGGTGCATTTGGGGAGGGTGCATGACTCGGTCAGTGAGAAAACACATACAGCCCGTCCATTGCACCCTGTATGAAGAAGCATTTTAGGACAGGTCGGCATGACACATCCCACATGAAAGCCGGTTCGAGTCCCGGCTGTTCAACTTCCGATCTGGCTCCCTGATAATGTGCCTGGAAACGCAGTAGAAGATGGCCCAAGTTCTCGGGCCCCTGCACCCATGTGGGAGACACATATGGAACTCCTGGTTCCTGATTTTGGCCTCGGTGCCAGACCACACCTGTTCTGCATCGCTAGCCTGCCCTGGGCCTCCCTGCCTGCCTGCCTTCTGAGACCAGGAAGATAGTCACAGAATCACGGCATGACAGGGCTGGCCTGACTCTCACTCTGCTGAGTCCGGTGCCCTTCTGCTTCCGTCAGAGAGGCCACAGCCCACCAAGAGGTCAAGGGCTTGGCCAAAGGCACAAGGACTTGGTTCTCCCAGCTCCATCATAACACATGTCAGGAATTTTCGTTCAATCTGTGTTCCCCAGGTCCCCCTTCTGGAGCAAGTCACCTCCCAGAATGCATCAGGACTTCAAAGCCTGGCAGGATGGCATCTGGGCTCTCCCCACTCCCCTTCGGCCCGGCACTCCCAGGGCCAGAGCCGGTGGGAGCGCCTTTGATCAGCCAGGAGTGTTGACTGTCCTTCTCCGAGCCTGACAGCAGAGATGAGCCAGAGGTTGGCCCATGCCCTCTGGATGCCGGGGGAGCACACAACGTCACCCGAGAGAAAGTCCAGCCTCCAGCCTGGGGCCTCCTGCATCTGGCCAGCAGGGAGGGCTGCAGCTGGGGGATGTTTGTGCTAATCCGCCCCCATGGAAGCTGTGTGATACTTAGGCTGATGTCTCCAGGGTGGGCCGCCACTCAGCACTGAGGGCTTGTTTCCAAGCCACTTTCCGATCCCACAGTTTCCCGGGCCCTCCATCCCTGCCTCCTGCAGCACCCCCCCTCCCCGCCACTGCTCCCATCCGTTACCATCACTCGTCTTGGGTGCAGTAGGAAATGCCCCGCCTTGGGAGTCTGCTGCTCGCCAAGGCATCCTTCCTTAGGGGGAAGCATCTTCTCCAGCCAACAAAGAGAGGACGTGGCGCTCGCCCCCAGACCAAGCTCAGTCACTCCTGCAGTGCCCTGTGCCCAGTGGTGTTGGCACCAAGCCACCTGTATGCGTGCTGTCCAGTGCCATGGGCCTCGCTTGTTAAGACTGGGACAAAGTTCTATTATGGAGCCCAAAGCAAGCAAGGAGCCTCTCTCTCCTGGAGCATTCCTAAGGACCACTGGGCACTAGGCTAGCAGGGAAGCAAACTTTCGGGTACGGGGCGGGGGAAGTCTGTGGCAGTAGGCACAGAGTGCTACCAGGAAAGCAATAGACTCTCATTATGTGCCAAGGCCTTGACCTACCACCTCCAAATCCCCTGGCCTCTGCCAACCCCCAGTCCAGAAAGAGCAAAGAGTGCCACCACCAGGAGAGGTCAGGAAGGCTTCCCAGAGGAGGCGGCAATCAGGATAAGTGGGTGGGAAAGTAGATATCCCTCCAGAGATGTGGAGGAGTGTGTGCAAGGGGATAGGGGTACATCCAAACATGGAGGTTAGATTGGTCGGTGGCAGATGGGGGTAGATGGAAGAGCAAGGGGTGGAGAGAGTTGTGGATCCAAACGGGAGGGCCTTGACTGTTAGCATAAAGAATTTGATCATGTTCCTGAAGGCCATGGGGAGCCATGGAAGGGTTGTGAGCAGCGAGATAGGCCCTGGGCCCTCTTGGTGGCAGAGTAGAAGACAGATGCACAGATCGGAGAGGAGACCTGGAAGGGGAGGGGGAGGGAGAAAACAGATGAGGGAGATGCAGGAACACAGCTGGGCAGGACTGAGGCCCCTCCAGATGTTAGAGGAAAGGGACATAAGATGTAGCCCTGGGCAGCAGTGGATGGGAGGTCCATCAGGGCTGGGGTGGGGGACGTGTGGTGCCAGGGGCATGCCCAAGCACTTGGGCCGTGGAGGGTTTGAGGAGGTTGAGGACAGTCCGTGGGCCATGAGCCGTGAGCCGTGGCAGCACAGGACACACACAGAGTGCAGTTTGACAGTCATCAGCCACTCAGGAGCTGGTCAGCTACAGGCAAGTTCGGGGGCCTCAGTGTTTGCATCTGTACATTGGGATAATAGGCATGCCAAAGTCCTCGGGCACTGTGGTAGGACAAGGACATAAATGTACACGTGGGCGATGCTTTAGTGCTATTGTGATCCACAGCGCGCGGGCGGTAGCTGCAGTCTGGTTGGTGGGGGAGGCCACAGAGGAGGCCAGGGAAGGGAGAAAAGAGATGGGCCTGGAGCAGGAGGGCTCCAGTGGGCAGCCACATGTGGGGATGTGTACTGTTGTGCCCAGTGCTGGGAGGGCCTCGCTCTTCAGTTCTAATCATGCCATGTCCCATCGTTCACTTCCTTGTGACTGGCTCCTTCTGCCTGTCTTGAGCTCTAAGGGTTAAGCTGTGATCCTTTGGGGCTCCCAGTGTCCCTGCCTTATTTCTGCTCACTGGGTCCTCGTTCTGTCGCACCGAACCCCCAGCCAGACATCTCCATGGGCAAAGGGAGACCCCATTCTTGCATTTTCCAGTCTTCCAACAGGTCTGGAGCAGTGGCCCAGAGTGTAGGGGAGACCTAGTTGCAGGCTACACACCCGAGGCAGTGGGCAGGCTGGAGGCCCCAGCAGCAGCCTCCTGTGCCTGGGTGATCTCCCTGCAGGCAGTGTCTGAAGGAGGCAGGCACTTGTGCTCACACCTGCCAAGGGGTCCAGGGACACGCTTGGAGCTTCCTGGATCCCTGCTTTTTGTCAGTAGCCCAGCCAGCCCACCTCTGCCCAGAGTCCCCCAGAGCCAGCAGGGGCTGTAGGAGCATGCACAGAGACCCGACCTTCAGGCTCCTTGGGATCATTTTCTTCTGGGCAGGAAGGAACACAGTGGGACAAAAGGACAGTGACACGAATGACCAAAGGAGGCAGGGATGCTGACTTTGGCTGAATGTGAACTCAGGACATGGCGTCAACCCAGCTGATGAGCTGGGCAGGCTTGGGTAAGTGACTTCGCCCTTGTTGTGCAAAACAGACTTCATTCTAATCTCTTTCGTTCATCTTAACAATGCATCTCCAAGGGAGGCCTTGTTATTCCCACTTTAGTGATGTGCAGACTGAGGCCCCAGAGAGCTGAAGTGGATTGCACAAGGTGAAGCAGCCCAAAAGTGGCAGAGCCAGTATTTCAAACCAGATCCAGCCGAATCCCGAAGCCTTGGGCTCTCACTGTACCCAGCTGCCGCCTGTTGAGAATCAAAGGAATGAGGAAGGTCCCACTTTTTGTTGTTTGTCTAATTGTTCATTGAAAGGCAGAGAGACTGAGACAGATGGAGATCTTCCACGTGCTGACTCTGCCTGCCACACCCAGGACTGGGCTAGGTTGAAACCGGAAGCCAAGAACTTCATCCCAGTCTCCCATGTGGGTGGCAGGGGTCCAAGTACTTGCAGCCATCACCTGCAGCCTCCCAGCATGTGCATCAGCAGGAAGATGGACTCAGAAGCAGAACTGGGATGCCTACCCCTCCGCGTTCCATTGTTCAACAGCTAGGTGACAGGGCCCAAGTGACAAAGACAGACAAGCACTTGTCCTGCCCGGAGCAGAGACTGCCCTGGCATGCCTAAACTCAGCCATCAAGGTGTTGCCTGCAAAATCATGGAGGGGACCCGAATTCTTCAATGCATGGATCAGAGAAGGCCATAAGTTCTCCCTTCTGTAGCTCAGTGGTCTGGGGAGTACCCCATTGTCCTCCTCGGCTTCCTACAAACGCCTCCTCCCACCAGTGAAAACTCGGGTGCTCATTTGACCTATCTAGGACTGGGCTTCTTCCCCAGCAAAATCCAGGTGCTGGGCATTTCCCTCCCCTGGAGGGAGGTCATGAAGGTGAGAAGAAGGAACGCATGAGAGGAGCTCGCTGTCCAGAGACCAAATACCTGGGCACCGGGAAGAAGTGATCTAAGTGCACCCACGTGCACCAAGTTAGAGTTCACAAGAGCAGGGTCTCGGCCGGCGCCGTGGCTCAATAGGCTAATCCTCCACCTTGCGGCGCCGGCACACCGGGTTCTAGTCCCGGTCGGGGCGCCGGATTCTGTCCCGGTTGCCCCTCTTCCAGGCCAGCTCTCTGCTATGGCCAGGGAGTGCAGTGGAGGATGGCCCAGGTGCTTGGGCCCTGCACCCCATGGGAGACCAGGAAAAGCACCTGGATCCTGGCTCCTCCCATCGGATCAGCATGGTGCGCCGGCTGCAGCGGCGGCCATTGGAGGGTGAACCAACGGCAAAGGAAGACCTTTCTCTCTCTGTCTCTCTCTCTCACTGTCCACTCTGCCTGTCAAAAAAAAAAAAAAAAAAAAAAAAAAACAAGAGCAGGGTCTCATTGCTCCTGGGGCTCTCCTTGTTCTTGTTTTTGTTTGGGTGTTTGTTTTTACAAAACATTTATTTATTTTATTCGAAAGTCAGAGTTAACCGAGAGAGGAAGAGACAGAGAGATCTTCCATCAGCTGAATAACTCCCCAGATAACCTCAATGGCCAGGGCTGGGCCAGGATGTAACCAGGAGCCAGGACTTCTTCCAGGTCTTTTATGGGGGTGGCAGGGGCCCAATGACTTGGGCCATCTTCTGCTGCTTTTCCCAGATCACCAGTAGGGAGCTGGATTGCAAGTGGAACAGCCGAGACTGGAACTGGTGCCCCCGTGGGATGCCAGAGTCGCAAGTGGTGACTTTTTTTTTAAGATTTATTTATTTACTTGAAAGTCAGAGCTACACACAGAGACACACACACACACACAGAGAGAGAGAGAGAGAGAGAGAGAGAGAGGTCTTCCATCCGCTGGCTCACTCCCCATTTGGCCGCAATGGCTGAAGCTCCACTGATCCAAAGCCAGGAGCCAGGAGCTTCCTCCAGGTCTCTCATGTAGGTGCAGGGGCCCAAGGACTTGGGCCATCTTCTACTGCTTTCCCAGGCCATAGCAGAGAGCGGGATCGGAAATGGAGCAGCCGGGACTAGAACTGGCGCCCACATGGGATGCCGGCACTGCAGGCCAGGGCGTTAACCCGCTGCACCACAGCGCCAGCCCCGCAGGTGGCCGCTTTACCTGCTATGCCTCAACACTAGTGTTTGGTCTTCCTTGTTCTGCTCAACAAGCCAGCAGCTGGTGGGAGTATATGGGTGTGGTGGTTGGGGTAATACACACGAAATAAAATGTGCCTCACATGTAAACATGGCTGTAGCACTTGGTCCAGAAACTTCATGTTGGGAATTGGACGAGTCCATAAAGGGTGTTTATTACCTTCTTGTTTGTATTATCCCCGAATGTAAAATAACCTAAAAATTCAGCACTAGGGGATTGGTGAAAGAATTTTTTGGTTCAGGTACCTAGAGCACACAAAATAGAATGAAACTACACTTGCTGCTAAGAGGGTGACATGGCCCCTCTATGTGTAACACAGAGTGACAGATGACAAATACCTGGAAAGAGAGACGACAAACCCAGAACATGGAGCCGGTGTCATGGTGCGGAGGTGAAGCCACTGCCTGTGACACCAGCCTGCCATAGGGGTGCTACCAGTTCGAGTCCCGGCTGTTCCACTTCTGATGCGGCTCCCTGCTAATGCACCTGGAAAAGCTGCAGAGCGTGGCCCAAGGATTTGGATCCCTGCTATCCATGTAGGAGACTGGGACAGAGTTCCTGGGCCAGCCCCTGCCATTGCAAGTATTTGGGGAGTGAGCCGTGGATGAAAGATCTCGTTCTCTCTCTGTATAACTCTGCCTTTCAAATCAAACAAATAAATCTTAAAAAAAAAAAAACAGTAAAGAAGCAGCCTCAACAAATGGGGCACACAGCACACAAAAAGAGCAGAGCCATGGTACACCAGCCCCTGGGTCAGCACACAGGTGGTCAGGACTCAGCTCCTGTGGCACTACAAGTGCTCTATTGTGGAATAGGAGGTCAAAGCCGGGCTCTCAACTTGATGCCGGAGGGAGGAGGTTCTCCCAATAAGAGCTGGAAAAAATAGCTGCCAGCTGTTGCTGAGAGAGATCTCATTCCAAGCCCGCCTAGGTCATGGCAAGCGGGGAGGAGTCAGACCTGGTCTCATGACCCGGAAGTAAACTGAAGTTCCACAGTGGAGCGGGAGAAGGCCCCCTGACATGTCCCCTAGGGCAGGAGACCAGGTTGCTATTCTGAGATCTGGTTGTGGGTTGGGGCAGCCAGTGGAGGCCACCACAAAACCACCAGACAGGGAAGTGTGTGTGTGTGTGTGTGTGTGTGTGTTTGTGTGTGTGTGTTGGGAGAGGGTAGGGGGAGTGACAGACAATAAAACACAGGCACAAACAAAACAACACCAATTCTGTCTCCAAACCCAAATTCCAAAGCACAAAAAGAAATCTCAAGCTCAGGGAGAACAGCCCCCCCCCCCCCAATCTACAATCAACATGTAAATTTGCTCCAGATGAAGTTCTGGAGAACAAGCTGACAGATTTTGAAAATAAGCCGGTGTGGCATGCTCAGAGAGATCACTGCAGGAATGTGAGTCCTTAGAAGGACAAGCTGTGATTGCACAAAAGCTGGAAGAAAGCTCCCAAGGGAAAAGCACTGAGAAATCTTGGAAATAAAAAAAAAATCTGGTCATTGAAGTAAAGACAGAGAAAAGCCCAGTAAGTGGGAGTGCTCGAAGCTAAATAGAGTCACAGAAAGAATTAGTGAATTGGAAGAGGCGCATTCTGAAAGAACAGTTAGTAGGCATGCAGGCTGACCCTGAGAGATGCCAGCTGGAGTCTACAAGAAGTTGGGAATAGACAATGGAGGGTGGCAGAATGGAGAAAAAGCAATCACTGAGAGCTAAGAGGTGGAAGTTTCCAGAATGGAAAGAAAGTATAAGTTCTCAAGGAGAAGGGACACTCCTCCAAGGGCTAAGCAGAGTCAATAAAATTTAAGTAGACATTTTGTGGGGGCCATGAGCGGACCATCCAAGGTGAAAGGCATCTTGACAGGCTTCAGGAAAGAACAAATGGACAGCATGAGGCAGAGCCATGTCTGAGGAGGCTGCCACATGGCAGTGATGGTAAAAGGAGTTGTGGCAGCTCAGACATGGATGGAAATGCACCGTGGGCACTATGATGGGGTGGGTTATTATGATCACCTCCGCCTGGTCCCAGCTGGGTCCTCACAACAATGCCCCATTGCCAGGGGAGGTCCCTGAGGTTCCTAGAGGGAGAAGGCCTTCCTCTCCAGGGGAGCAAGTGGGATAGGGGGCTGGTACCTGGATCTGGCTCACCCCTGGTCTGTTCTTTCCTGCCAGGCCTGGCCATGGCCCCAGCAGTGGGATGGGGTGAGTGCAGCTGCAGTACCCAACTCCCACGCTGAGATCTGGGAAGAGCGGCAGAGCAAAGAAGCTAGGGAGGTTGATGTGGGGGAAGAATAGACAGCAAAGGAGAGGGAACTTTTGTGACTATTCTATAGCCAGGCACCACACCAAGCAACTGGCCTGCTTTGCCAATCCCTGATGCTCTAGGGCAAGCCACCTAGACCCTGCATGCCTATTTCCTCATCTTTTTTTTCTTTTTATCTACTTGAAAAGCAGAGTTACAGAGAGGCAGAGGGAGAGAGAGAGAGAGAGAGAATTCTTCCATCTGTTGGTTCACTCCCCAATTGGCCGCAGGCAGTGGCTTTACCTGCTACGCCACAATACCGCCCCTCCCCCACCAGTGCATTTGAAGTCCATCTCCCCCTGGATGCTCTCGATAGAATCCACAGGTGAGCTGCTACGTCAGACATCACTTTTAACTCCCTGTGAGTTGCCCACTTGACGACAGCAGAGAATGCAGGGACTGTCTTCTCTACCCTCTGCCCCCAAAATGACTATTGCTGCCTGGCCCTGTGTATACAAAATGTGGGCTCTGAAGCTCAAAGACCCAGGACCAAAGTCTGACTCTGCCGCTTGTGAACTTTGCGACGTGGTGCAAGCTCTGGAGTTACTCTGAGCCTCTATTTCTCTCATCTATCAAATGGGCCTAAGAATAGCATCTACTTCATCAAGTAGTTGTGAGGATGGGAAGAGATCACACAAGGAACCCGCTAGACACACTGGTTTCTGGTTAGTGCTCAATGCAGATCAGATGGTGCTGTGGGGGCTGGCGCTGTGGCGTAGCGGGTAAAGCTGCTGTCTGCAGTGCCGGCATCCCATATGGGCACCAGTTCTAGTCCCGGCTGCTCCACTTCCGATCCAGCTCTCTGCTATGGCCTGGGAAAGCAGTAGAAGATGGTCCAAGTCCTTGGGCCCCTGTACCCACGTGGGAGACCCAGAAGAAGCTCCTGGCTCCTGGCTTTGGATCGGCCCAGCTCTGGCTGTTGCGGCCATTTGGGGAGTGAACCAATGTATGGAAGACCTCTCTCTCTGCCACTCCTTTTCTCTGTATAACTCTGACTTTCAAATAAAACAAATAAATCTTTTAAAAAAATGGTGCTCTGATGATGATGATGGTGGTGATGATGGTGGTGATGATGGTGATGGTGATTATGGTGATAGTGTTGAGCACTCCTTTAACTATTATCATGCCCTGACCCCAGGATTCACATACCTTTTGTTTTATGCCCAGCCCCCATTTCAAAAGATATGCTTATTCCTATTCCTGAGAGCAGGCCACAATCCACAGGGTAACCTTCCCAGGCCCTGGGGGAAGCTAGTCTAGAGCCAGAGGCTCACTTCGGGGTGGCCTTGAGTTATAGTCCAGAGAGTGCTGGCCAATTTGCTCACCTCCTTCAGGTTTGAGGCCAGGGGTCTGTGGTTAAGAAAGCCCTTCCCTGGCTGTACCATCGACAGATCCCGAAGCCCAGCACACCAGAGGACCTCCTCTGCTGTTTTCTCTTTCTCCAGGTCACATTGATCATCATCCCCTCTGGAATGTGAGCAGGAAGGGATTATCAACTCTATGGGGGCTCAGTGGGCCCAAGGCAACCCACCAAGAGGCAGATGCCCTGGTTCATCAGGTTCATTGCTACAGGGTAGCCTCTGCCTTGACCCAAGCCTCAGCTTTTCCATTAGAAATATGAGGTGGGTGGAACAGGGGGCTCCATGGGCCTTCTAGGCTCTGATTCAGAACACCGTACTGGCGTGCTGGGTCTCATGGCACTCAGGCCGGGGCCCCAGCCACAGCTCAGACCAGCCTGTGGCAGGAAGATATGCCAAGGGCTGTGCATCAGGGCTACCTGCAGAATCCCTCTGCCCTCTCCACCCCCCATACCCCAACCTGGTCTTCCTCTATCCTTTACCATTTTCAGGAAGGCCCTGGGCTTGGCCTGGTTCCCCTGTCCAGGTAGTGGGAGGATTCAACCTCAGTTCGCTGTCCTGGGATGGGTGCTGGCTCAGGCTCATGCCTCCTTCCCAGGTGACAACACTGCCATAGGCCACAGCTGCTGTTTGCTCCCCTGAAAGGCTGCTCAGCCAGACAGGCTGCTGGCACATGTTCTCATGAGCTGCCTTCTCTCTCTCTCTCAAAGGCTGCCTTATGGTTTGCAAATGGGGTGAAACAACCCCCTGGGAAGTGTGCTGATTCGAGGGCTGCTGGCTCCTGGGTTCAAGTCCTGCCTGGAATTCTGTATTTCCGTGTGATTCTGAGTATGATGTATGTGCTAGGGCCCAGCACAGGAAGAACTAGGACATGGCCCCTAGCCCCTAGGCTCTTTCTTTTCCAAGAAAAAGGCTTCACCTATAAAAGACAGCTGTCTCCAGCTTAACAGGGAGCCCCACTGGCCACGGAGGTGACAATACGTACTAGGCCACTCCTAAGTGCCAAGCACTGCTTCAGGGGCTGGGGAGACCTTAGGAAGCAAGCACGAATCCAGCATCAGCTCTCTGGCTTCACTTATCTTCTAGAAGCACAGGCTGCCATTTTTTTAGTACAGTGGCTCAGAACCTAGACAGGAGACTCAAAGGTTGCAGGTGTATGCACGGATGAGGTGGTTGAACAGAGGGCTCATAGAGAGAAGCCAGGGGCAGAGAAAGAGATGGTGCAGAGCCAACAGTCAGGACTGGGGCCCCCGGGGACACCCAAGTGTTGTGGTTTTCTGTTGCTACAACTGAATTCCACAGACTGGGAGATTGACCAAGGCTGAAGGTTTATTCAGCTCGCAGATCTGGAGACCTGGAGCTCCATGGTCAAGGGGCCGCACCTGGAAGTGGGGCTTCTTGCTCGTGGGAACTTTCTGCAGAGTCTTGAGGTAGCACAGCGTACCCCATGGTGAGACAGCTTCATAACTTGGGTCTCTCTTCGTCTCCTTATGAAGCCACCAGTGGAGGTGGGCATTCCACAAAGCAAGCCCATGAAGATGCTGCTTGGAATGCCTGTGTCCCCTATCAGAATGCTAGCTTGAGTCCCACCACTCGCTCAATTCAGCTTGCTGCTACTGCACACTCTGGGAGGCAGCAGGTGATGGCTCAAGTACTTGCATCCCTGCACACCCACGTAGGAGACCCAGATTGATTTCTGTGAGCCAGTTTGACCTCACCCAGCCCTGGCTGTTGGGGGCATTTGGGGAGTGAATCAGTGAATGGATGATCTCTGTGTGTCTCTGTCTTTTTATATTTCAAATAAAAAAATAAATAGAAAATAAAAAGTTTAAAGTCACTAATGCCATCATGGGCCCCCAACCCTGATGACTTCATTTAATCCTACTTACCTCTTTTTTTAAAAAAAAATAAAGATTTATTTATTTATTTGAAAGGCAGAGTTACAGAGAGAGAGAGAGAGAGAGAGAGAATCTGCTGGTTCACTCCCCAAATGGCCGCAACGGCCAAAGCTGCGCCAATCTGAAGCCAGGAGCTTCTTCCAGGTCTCCCACGTGGGTGCAGGGGCCCAAGGACTTGGGCTACTTTCTACTTCTTTCTCAGGCCATAGCAGAGAGCTGGATCAGAAGAGGAGCAGCCAGGACTCAGGCCAGTGCCCATATGGGATGCCAGCACTGTAAGCGGCAGTTTTACCCGCTATGCCTCAGCGCCAGCCCCCCCTACTTACCTCTTAAAGGCCCCACCTCCAAATACCATTAACATGACTTTGGGGGTTACATTTCAACATCAGTCTTGGAGGGTACACATACCCAGACCATAGAATACGCCAAGATAGAGAACATTTCCAGGGGAAAGGCCTTATTATGGGGTTGCCCCTGGCTAAGCTTGATCTAGGTTCTTGTCTCCACTTGAGAAATAATTCAAGGAAGAGACATAGACAAAAGTGAGCAGAGAAGCAAGATTGAATTAAAGCAAAATCACACACCCAAGGAGTAGGTGTAGGCAAGCTCAGTAGAGAATGAGCTGCAATCAACAAGGTGCAGTGGTCCCTGTATACCGTCTGGAGGCATAGGGAGTGGTGTCTGCGGTGGGGTTTAATCGAATAATCAAAAAGGGTAGAGTTTGGGGCGGGGCTTGACTGCTGCCCATTTCTGTGCCCCGTCTTGGAAATCTTTGAAGTGTCATGTCATCAGGTGCATTACGGGAGTGGAGTGTCGGCCATGGTGATTTTACTATAGTGACATTATAATGACCTAAAGGTCATCATGGGGACACAGCTTGCAGCCATATTGACTATTTCCAGCTGGCGCTGGATATAAGTCGCAACATCACAGAAGTTATGGTCTCTGCGACAAGGAAGGGGAGGTTGACGGTGCATGGAAGGAGGATTTGGGTGGTCCAGACAGGAATGTTGGCCAGTGCTCAGAAAGGGAATTTGGGTGGGGCTTCCACAGGGGCCTGATGGAGCCCGACCCCAGGTTTGGCCGGGACTTTCGTGATGCTGCTGCATTTAGGGCTGTGCAGGGCTGTAGCAAGCTGGGCAGGCAGCAGGGCAGTGCTGTAGAACCTCATCTCACCCCCCCTCCTTTTTTTTACAGACAGGGAGAGGGAGAGACAGAGAAAGAGAGATCTTCAATCTGCTGGCTCACTCCCCAAATGGCCGCAACAGCCGGAGCTAGGCACACCAGAAACCAGGAGCCAGGAGCTTCTTCTGGGTCTCCCATGCGGGTGCAGAGGCCCACGCACTTGGGCCATCTTCTGCTGCTTTCTGAGATGCACCAGCAGAGAGCTGGAGTGATAATGGAGCAGCCAGGGCTCGAACCGGTGCCCATATTGGATGCCGGTGCTGCAGGCAGTGCCGTAGCCTACTACACCTGTGGCCCCCTCAGCTCCTCTTACAGCAGACTGACCATCAGCTGAGTCACACGGAGGATGCAGAGGCTGCAACAAAGGCCATGGGTTTAGTGGTTATCGAACAGCGTTCTGGAGTAGAGCACATGGGCTCCAGAACAAAGCTCAGGCAGCAAATGCAAGAAACGGGAAAGCAATGTATGTTGGGCACCTGCTATGTGTCTTTAAGGGGAAGAGGAGCCAGACACCGATGCAAGAAGTCCCACTCCCACCCCCACCCCACCCGGATTAATGTGCAACAGTGGCTGGGACTCGGATTGTGAAGGAGGTGCTGATGAGAATCCAGAAATCAGGGCTAGGACCTGGCCGGAGGGTGGGGACGGGGAGGGTCGAGGACACCTTCCAGGAGGATTGGACCAGGAAGCTGGGATGGGAAGGCATAAAGGAATCAAGTGGGCAAGCTTAGCAGGACAGAGCGTTGTGTGCCGAGGGAACACCGCATGCCAAAGAAGAGCTGGAAGGCCGTCAGTGGGAGTGGAGCAGAGAAGGGGAGAAGCAGAGTGTGCCAGGGGCGTGGGGAGAGTGGGCGAGCTGGAGCCCTTCGTTCCTCCCAGGCCTGGAACGAAGAGTTTTGCTTTGGGGCTTGAGAAGCAGGGGAATGCCACGGAGGGGACTGTGAGCCAGGGCTGGGGGTGGGGGTGGGGAAACTACACGATCCAAGGTCGTGTTCATAAAATACCGCTCTGGTTGCTGAGCGAAGAGAAAGCAAGGGATGATTCGGGCAGGCAGAGTGTTTAGGGAGCTGTCCTCGGTGGGGGAGTCTTGTACTAGGTCGGTGACAAGAGACCTGAACAAGTGGGTGGGTTACAAAATTAGGTTCAGTAATCGTTAATAATGACCAAAGATTGTGGCGCTCTGATGCTCAGCAGTGAGGGACTGGTGAAAGAAATGGTGGTAAATCTACCTGGCAGAAGACTGTGTATTAAAAACGGAGTGAAGGGGGCCGGCACTGTGGTGTAGCAGGTGAGGTCGCCGCCTGTGGCGCTGGCATCCTCTATGGGTGCTGGTTCGAGTCCCGGTTGCTCCACTCCTGATACAGCTCTCTGCTATGGCCTGGGAAAGCAGTAGAAGATGGCCCAAGTCCTTGGGCCCCTGCACCCATGTGAGAGACCTGGAAGAAGCTCCTGGCTCCTGGCTTTGGATCGGCGCAGCTCCGGCCATTGCAGCCATCTGGGGAGTGAACCAGCAGATGGAAGATCTCTCTCTCTCTTTCTCTGCCTCTTCTTCTCTTTCTGTGTAACTCTGACTTTCAAGTAAATAAATCTTTAAAAAAATGGAGTGAGGAAGGCTTCTGAGGATAGACCAGAAAGATTGATAAGACACATTGTGAGGTGGAAAATGCCAGGCACACAACAATGTCAACAGTACTTGGATGCTTGGTGAAAAAAAAGGCAGAAATAAGAAAACACGTTGGTGTTTGTTTTTCCATAAAGAGACCCTGGAAGTGTACCCACCCCTCAAAGAACAAAGGTGCCTTCCCTATGTCTATTGGCATGGGAGGGGAGGAATTTAAATCGATGCATTTGGGACAAGGCTGCTCACTAAATGCTGTTTGATAATGTTTTGACTTTTGAATATACTACTTAGAAATAAATACTTTTTGCTTATTTCTTTAATCTAATTGAAAGGCAGAGAGACAGCCAGCTTCCATCGGCTAGTTCACTCCCCCACACTCCCTCCAATAGCCAGGGTGGGCCAGGCTGAAGCCAGGAGCCAGGAGCTCCATCTGCGTCTCCCATGCGGGTGGCAGGGGCCCAAAGACTTGGGCACTCACCTGCTGCTGCCTCCCAGAACGCACGTGAGCTGAAGCCGAGCCAGGACTGGCACTCAGGAACTCTGACTTGGGTCGTGGTGTCTCCATCACTATGCCAAACGCCTACCCATTGAACGAAATAAAGTTGAAAACCAAAATTACGGAGGAAGTCAAATGAGGAGGATTGGCCGTGGGCTTGGCGATGTGGGAGATGTTGAGGATGAGTCCTGGGCTTGTGGCTTGGGTAACTGGCTGTAAGGCAGCTCTTTCAGTATGATAAAGGGACAGGAAATGACAGCAGGGCTGGGGACGGCGATCCTGAAAGCAGTTTAGGGCAGGCTGAGTGTGGACTGGCTTCAAAGAGGGGGAGAGACGACTCTGAAAACGTTTGGCTATGAAGGGAGAGAGAGAAAGAGAGAGAGAGAGAGAGGCAGAAGGGGGAGAAAGAAGGAAGTCAGGTCCAAAGAGGTGCTTGGTTTGTTGCTTTTTTTGCACTTTGAAAGCAATTGGGAAAGGTCCAGAACCTGGTTGTCTTTGAGTCATGCTATTATTATTAAGACCATTTTAGGGATGAGGAAAATGAGGCTCAGGAAGGCCCATGAGCTTTAGCTAGCAAGCAGCAGGAGGTGGCATAACTGAATCCACCAGGGCTGGAGGTGGGGGTACGGGGCGGGGGGGCTCCGATGACCCTCGCCTGTGTTTCTGAAAATTCCTCGGGAGCAGTTGTTCTCAACTGGGCGTGGCTCGTGCCTCCCAGGGGACAGCCGAGAATGTGCAAAGGCATTTGGGGGGGCACAACTTAGGGTGGAGTGGGCTGGCTGCCGGTACCTTGCTGGGTCCAGGCCATGATGCTGAGAAGTGTCCCCCCCAGCCCCCAGCAGTGCACAGGCCAGCCCTTGCAGCAAAGGCGTATTGAACCCAGGTGACGATAGAGCCAAGGTTGGGAGAACCTCCCAGGAGGTGGGCAGCTTATCGGACTTCCCCACCCTCCCTCTCCACGCATAGGCATGGGCACCACTTTGCTGACTTTTCACTTCTGCTATCTGCCAGTGGTGGGAAGACCTTCAAACAACACAACAGTGTTGATAGTAGCTGCTTCCCTCCTGTGCCTCTCCCAAGGTCCCACTATGGTAACTTTTTTAGCAAACTGGTAGGGTTCCCAAGCAGCAAACAATGTTTCTCCCTCTGGGGAGGAAACCTCCCCAAGGGCCAGGCCCGTTTCAGCCACTTTCGGAGAATTAAACTCCTGCAAATACCTTCAGGAATTCACGGGTCCAAATCTAATGTAGTGGACAAAATCCCAGATGACACCCAAATTGATAGCCCCCCACCCCACCCCTCCACTGGGCCTGTCAGGCCAGGAAAGAAGCCCCGCGGAGCCAAGGGCACAGCCTGTGTCTCTCTGCTTGTATGTATTGAGGTTGTTTCCAGGTGGTTTTTTTCTTTCGCCCTGTATACACAGGTTGTGACATTCTGTCCATATGTCTATCTGTAAACACTGGCTAAATTACTTCTTTAGCATAAATTCCTGGAAGTCTATATGCCAAAGTATGCATGTTTAAAACAGGGAATCAAAAAAATAAATAATGGCCAGTGCTGTGGCGTAGCGGATAAAGCCGCCGCCTGCAGTGCTGGCATCCCATGTGGGCACCGGTTCGAGTCCCGGCTGCTCCACTTCCAATCCAGCTCTCTGCTATTGCCTGAGAAAGCAGTAGAAGATGGCCCAAGTCCTTGGGCCCCTGCACCCATGTGGGAGACCTGGAAGAAGCTCCTGGCTCCTGGCTTCGGATAGGCGCAGCTGCAGCCATTGCGGCTATTTGGGGAGTGAACCAGCAGATGGAAGACCTCTCTCTCTGTGTCTCCTTCTCTCTCTGTGTAACTCTTTCAAATAAATAAACAAATAAACAAATAAATAAATATTTGAATAAATAAATACAGCAGGGAATCAAGGGCCTGTGTTGTGGCACAGCGGGTTAAGTAAGCCACAGCCTGGGATTCCAGCATCCCATATGGACACTGGCTAGAGTCCTTGCTGCTCCACTTCTGATCCAGCTGTCTGCTGTGGCCTGGGAAAGCAGTAGAAGATGGCCCAAGTCCTTGGGCCCCTGCGCCCACATGGGAGACACGGATCAAGCTCCTGGCTCCTGGCTTCAGCTTGGACCATTGGACCCATGTGGGGCATGTACCAGTAGGTAAAAGATCCCTCTCTCTGTTATTCTGCCTTTAAAATAAATAAATAAGTAAATTTTAAGTTAAACAGAGGAGCATGTTTCTAGATTGTTCTCCAGCATAACTATCAACTGATTTTCCCACTGGCTGCGGTTGAAGAGGGTCCAGGAAAGGTATGTTTCTCTCTCTCTTTCTCTCTCACTCTCCCTCTCGCTCTTGCCATTTCAACAGTGTCTGGCAGACATGAGTAGCACCAGTTGCCATTACCTAGTGAATGGATGGGTGTGCAGAGAGCTCGCTGGGCTTCCAGAAACCCATGAGTCAAGTGCAAGGGCTTCCTCCCCGACTTGGTCCTCCCTCTTCAACTCCCTGCCAGTCATCTGTTGTTCCTCACCCACCCTCCCTCGCCTCGGATCCTGGGTCCTGGATTGCTCGTGAATCTATCATCTCCTCTCTGTTGGTGACCAAGGGCTGGAAAGCAGGCCTCAGCCTGCCTTGCCCAGAGGAGTTCTTTGCTGCTCTCTTCATCTCTACGCTTGCTATCTCTGATCTGTTATTTTCATACCTCCAAGATGAAAGTCCTAAAATGTGAATGCGGGCACCCCGCCCCCTTTTCTGCCTCCCTGGCTGCTTCCCTGCGGCTCCCCAGCACCGGCCACACTGGGATCTGGCTTCTCCCTGCTCTGCAGGTCTCACCTGAGGCTCTGCACCTCCCCTTCCCATACACTGTGGTCACACAGCTGCCCAACCGCCTTCAGCACAGCAGGCTTCTATGGAGACATTTTTTTAAAGATTTATTATTTATTTGAAAGTTGGAGTTACACAGAGAGAGAAGGAGAGGCAGAGAGAGAGAGGTCTTCCATCCACTGGTTCATTCCCCAGATGGCTACAATGGCTGGAGCTGGGCCGATCCGAAGGCAGGAGCCAGGAGCTTCTTCCAGGTCTCCCACGTGGGTGCGCAGGGCCCAAGGACTTGGGCCATCTTCTACTGCTTTCCCAGGCCATAACAGAGAGCTGGATCAGAAGTGGAGCAGCCGGGACTAGAACTGGTGCCCATATGGGATGCCGGCACTGCAGGTGGTGGATTTACCCACTACGCCACAGCGCCGGCCCCAGCAGGCTTCTGCTCTGCACCCTTTCTGGTATCTTCCCAGAATGCTCTGCTCTCCATTCATTGGTGTGTGGCGTCCCAACATTCACTCCCTCTCCCCTCTTCCTTAGACTCCTGTTCCATTTAAATGAGTTATACCTGTCTCATGGCGGTGGGCTTCGGGGGAGGGGGTAGTTTTGAGAAAAACAAATCCATGTGCACCTCCCACCATGGAAGCCAAAGGGACACTGCCTTCCTCTCTCTAGCCATGGGGTAGGCATACTACTAAGCTTGCAATTGAACACTCTCTTTGGACTTGAAATCTGGAGCAAGCAATATAAAAATAGAGACAACAGACTTCATCTGTTTCAGTGGCAGCGTCCTAATCAAAGCGTTCCTGCTTCCTCTGCCTTCCCACCCCCTGCCCCAGAGCTGCCTTTGTTTCTGTCTGTCTCTATACCTGGCTCTCTAGATTTTCCCCTTAGATTCCGGAGCCTAGCTCACAAATTCCCTTCTCTTTTCAGCGAATCAGAGGTGGTTTCGGTTGCTTGCCACTGACACTTTCTGCATGCAAACCCAACTCAAATGCTGCCTCCTCTGAGAAGCCCTCCCTGGTTATGCACAAGCCCACTTCTCAGTACATTCCTGTAGCACCCTCTGCAAAGTGCAGACTGAGCCTCGTAGTTTTTCTCTGTCCCTGCTACCAGGGTAGGAGCTCATATCCCAGACAGGCAACATTTAAGGACGAAACAGACGGACTGGCAGATCTGCCTGTTTTCCTCTAGGGGCCTCCATGACTTACACAGCCTCTGTCATGCCCCAGAAATGATGTGAGCACCTGGCTGCCCTGTGAGGCTGACTGGGAGTGACATGGGATGAGTTCTGTTTGGGGCCTGCATTCTCTCCGTGTCCCAGCAGGTGGGGCGGGAGGAGGGGGAGACAGGGGTGACTGTAGGGGCAGATCCGGGGTGCTGAGCGGGATTAACGTGGTTATAGTGGGGACGGACAGGGGACGGGCTCGACTGGCGAGGTTGTGAACTGAGCGCTAGGACAGAATCGGAACCTCACTGGTTTCTGGTAATTCCCAAAGCAAACGCCAGCCCTGGAGATGGCTTCCACCACAAGGAGGGGGTGTGTGTGGGTATGCATGTGTGTGTGCATGGGCCCATACACGGGGCGGCTGGGGGAGGGAGTGTTAGAGGCGGGTGTCGCACCGTCTCCAGCATCCCCCTCCTGCCAGCAGCCATGACCGTGCAGGCTGCCTTGCCTGCTTTCTAAAGAGCTTCGCCAGGCAGCAGGGGAGAGAGGAGGAGGGGGCCGGCCACCCACACCACTCAGCAGAGGTGAGCTCCAATCCCCTCCCCCTCCAAGCCACCACCGGCTGCCAGGTGCCTTGTTTGGGATGAAAGCTTTTAAAGACCCATGTGCATGGATGGTCATGCATTCATTTTTGTTCATTTAACTAATACTCACGGAGCCCAGAGCCATGCAATGCTGAGCAAAGCCCGCCATGGACCCTGCTCTCAAGAAGCCGCGGAGCTGGGGTGTGTGTGTTGGGGGGGAGGATGCGTAATCAGGCAATTAGGAGCCAGTGTGAGCGGGAGGCAAGCACTGGTTGCTATGGGAACACGAGGAGAGGCCACAGCTGCTGCTCCTCTTGGAAGAGTGGTGGCAGGCAGAAAAGGAGGCGCGAAGCAGGCGGACCTGCTTGCCAGGCCCGACTGTGCACGGGCCCAGGACAAAACCCATCCCCTTCCCTGTCCCTCCATCCCCGCACCTAGGAGACAGGAAGGGGCAGTGTGAGTGAAGGACCAAGCGAGCTGCCGCACAGCTTTGCCCGGCCCCCAGCAGGTGCACGGCACAGGGCAGCTGCTAGGACTTGCATTTGCCAGAAATATTTGTTGGGTCGAAGTTTCCTGGGGTGCCAGACAGCAGAGGTAGAGGGGTGGACAAGACAAAGCAGGCCCTACCCCTCCCAGAACTGACAACCACTGGGGGAGGGGGGATGCACAGAAATAATTCAGTGTGCAAGTAATTACTATCGTGATCAGTATAGTGATGCCCTGAGAGCGCTTTCTGATTAGGTCCAGGCTAGAAAGTCAGGGAGACTTCCTGAAAGAGAGGCCAAAGAGAGTGGGGCAGCTGTGTTCCGAGGAAGGTGACAACACGTATGAAAACAAGAGGGAATCTGGAATGTTCCAGGTGAGAAAAAGGAGGTCAGTGGAACATGGAAAGACAGGCAGAGTCCTGATCGGCCCAAGCCTCTGGGCCACGCTGAGGAGCTTGTGTGGGATCCTGGGACAATCCTAGTGTCCCACCCCAGTGTTACCAACTCCCACAGCTGATCAGTACATGAAAACAATGGCCAGTACCTGACACACGGTCCAGCTCAAGGCGCGTGACTCAGTGGTCTGGCAGAAGATTCTGGCAGATGAGAGCAGCTTGAGGTCTTGGAAGGCATTTAGGTCCAAACTCTCAGTGCGCAGGTGGCAATACGTGGCCCGGAGAGGGGAAAAAAAAAAGCCTCGTTCAGGGTGGCACAGCGAGCAGGCTTATCAGCCAGGACCTCAAAAGGAGCACCCCACCCCCTGCCAGCGCCTCGTGCCTCTGGGCGAGGGTGAATGCGGGCATTTTGTTGGAGCTGTTGTTTTCTTTCTCTCTCCAGGCAACCTGGTGTTTCCAGCGCTTTCTTGCCTTCTTGCCCTTCCCCTGGCGTTCCTCTCTGCAAAAAGCCCCATTTTTCCATACCTCCGGTTTCCCATGCTCTCATTCCACTCTTCTATTGTGAACTGGGTGGCCAGAAGGCAGGGCTTGGGTCTCAGGCAGAGCCAAAGCGAGCTGTTCCCCGTGCCAATCACTGATGCGTCTTCCAAGCTTACCCTAGCTCCTGCCCTTGCCATTCCCCCAAGTCATGTTCTGCCGGCAAAGTTCTTGCCCAGGAAGGCCCCACCACACACACACGGTGGCTGAGTTGGCACAGGTCTCAAGCCCTCATCCAATGCAAGCTCTCCATTGCCAGGGTGGGAACAGCGAGGCCCCGGGTGGGGTGGGTGGTGGTGAGGGCGGCACACAGAGTTCTTGCCAGTGATTTAGCCATGTTCCAGCCTCTTGACTCTGCCGACCTCCGTTCCCACCATCTCCAAGTCAGCATTGTCACCGCAGCTCCTTCCTCCTGCAGTTGGTGACAGCATAGAGGCACCGAGGGCACAGGTGCTCGGCCCAGCTCAAGCCAAGCTGCTTCTGTGTCTTATCCGGGCTAACCTTCTCTCCTCACTCCCCCCTAGCACAGGTCGGGAGCTGGCTCTGGATCTCGGGAGCTGCGCCAGACTTCCAACTGGGGAACTCCCTATAGACCCGGGGTTCAAATCCCAGCTCTGCCACCTCTAGAGCTGAGTAGCCCTGGACCAATCCTTCCACATCTCTGGGCCTCCGCTCCCCCCAGCTAAACGTTGAGTGAGCATCGCTGCCTCAGCCACGACCGACCGGCTTGCTGCGGCGATGAACTAAGGGAACAGATGCGAAGCACTTACCTGGTGAAGCATAGGCGTGGCACCCACGTGAGTCCCCTCCAGCCCCACACCCTGCAAGCTCGGCCTCATTCCTTGCAGAGCTCCTTGGGGTGAGGCTGGGAGCAGATCTTGGCAAGCATCTCCAGGCTCAGGGTGAGGGGTGGGTGGGGAGAAAAAGAGAAGGGAGCTGGGAGCTGTGGCCCAGGGTAGACAGCAATCCTAATCCCTGAAACTCAGCAGGAGGCACGCAGCGGGAAGCCACACCAGGGGAAAGGATGAAGTAGCAGAGGAGGCAGGTGGCTGCGGGCCTGCGAGAAGTCACGACAAGCCAGGGGCACCAGAAAGTGGAGGAGGTGATTTCAGACACCTGGTTCCCTCACATCCCTACCTGTCTCCACACCCCCTGCCCTTGCACCCCCACTGCCCCATCTCGGGCCGGGCTCACAGCTCACTGGCTTCATTCTCTGCCTCCATAAAGCAAACCTTAAGGCACCCTCCAGCCAAGTTCCCTTCTAAGCTATCAGACTCTGCAGTCCAGATGCCTCCAATCGTCTGAGTTAGACTTTTTCCCAGCAGTCTTCGGTTTCCATCTCAGAGGAGAATTCAGCCTGTGACCTGGGTCAGAGCTGAATTTGTAGTTGGGGTCAGGGCTCAGTATACAGCCAGAGTCAGAGTTCAGTTTGTGGCTAAGGTTTATCAGTTTCTTTGGGTTGCAAGCAACAGACGACAGCTCTAGCTTACTTGGGCAAAAGGCTTGGCTTTTACTTGGGCTGGTTTTTGGGACTGCGTGATGGGAACACAACTCAGCTCCAATAGTCTCCAATCTCTGTGTCTCCTGGGAAAAGAACCATTGCCCAGGATCCATCAAGTTAGCTGGGGTGTAGGAGCACATGCTACTGGTGGAAATGGGAGGCTCCAGCCTTGGAAAAGCAATCTGGTACCCATTTATTAAAACTAAGGAGTGGGTGTTTGGCACAGTGATTAAGATACTACTTAGGGGCCGGCGCCATGGCTCACTAGGCTAATCCTCTGCCTGTGGTGCTGGCACACCGGGTTCTAGTCCCGGTCAGGATGCTGGATTCTGTTCTGGTTGCTCCTCTTCCAGTCCAGCTCTCTGCTGTGGCCCAGGAAAGCAGTGGAGGATGGCCCAAGTGCTTGGGCCCTGCACCCGCATGGGAGACCAGGAGGAAGCACCTGGCTCCTGGCTTCCGATCAGCATAGCGTGCTGGCCGTAGAGGCCATTTGGGGAGTGAACCAACAGAAGGAAGACCTTTCTCTCTGTCTCTCTCTCTCTGTCTAACTCTGCCTGTCAATAAAAAAGGGGGATGCAAAAGATGCTGCTTAGGGAACCTGCATCCTGTATTGGAGTGTCTGGGTTCGAGTCCTGGCTTCCCGTTCCAGCATCATGCGAATGTGCATGCTGGGAGGCAGCAGGTAATGACTCAAGCAGGTGGGCCCCTGCCACCCACGTGGGAGACCTGGATTGAGTTCCTGGCTCCTGGCTTCAGCCTGACTGAGCTCCAGCCATTGCAGCCATTTGAAGATCAAACCAGCGGATGGAAGATACTCTCGGTCTCACTATCACTCTCTCTGTTTTTTCCATCTCTCCTTCTCTTTCTGTAACTCTGCATTTCAAATACATAAATATTATTTTATTTATTTATTTATTTTTAGAGAGAGAGAGAAAGGTCTTCCTTCCGTTGGTTCACCCCCAAAGTGGCCACTACGGCCGGCTCTGTGCCGATCTGAAGCCAGGTGCCTCCTCCTGGTTTCCCATGTGGGTGCAGGGCCCAAGGACCTGGGCCATCCTCCACTGCCTTCTCGGACCACAGCAAAGAGCTGGACTGGAAGAAGAGCAATCGGGACAGAATCCAGCACTCCAACCGGGACTAGAACCCGGGGTGCCGGCGCCACAGGTGGATTAGCCTAGTGAGCTGCTGCGCCGGCCCTACATAAATCTTTTATTAAAACAAGGTGTGTACTGCAATATTGATCATGGTGTTTTAACAAACTCTGATATCATAATCACCAATCAATAGGTTAATGGCTAAATAGATTAGAATTCATCTCCACCATGAAATATTAGGTGGCCATTGAAAATTAGGAAGTAGATTCATACCAATTGATTGCCAGGGGGCATTATTGAGTCAGAACTGAAAAAAGTGGAAAAAACTACACAAATAATCTCATTTTAATAAAGAAGAACAAATAAAAATCCAGGCACAGATTGCATAAATACAAAATATACATCAATATACTTATATGTATGTATATGCTTATCAAAATATGAAGAGGGCCTGACCTTGTGGCACAGAGAATAAAGCTGCCACTTATAGTGCCAGCACACCATAGGGGAATCAGTTTGTGTCCCCATTGCTCCACTTCTGATCCAGCTCCCTGCTAACGGCCTGGGAGAAGCAGCAGAAGATGACCCAAGTGCTCAGGCTCCTGCAACCACATCGGAGAATTGGAGGAAGCTCCTGGCTCCAGGCTTCAGCTTGGCCCAGCTCCAGCCATTGCAACCATTTGGGGAGTGACCCAAATGAAGATCTCTCTCTCTCTCTGTAACTCTGCCTTTCAAATAAACAAATAAATCTTTTTTTTAAAAAAAGTTGCATTAATAATTTGATTAGATAGTCCCTTTTCTGTTGCTATAAGAAATTATTCGAAGTTAATCAGCAGATGGAAGACCTCTCTCTCTCTGGCTTGGCCTCTCTGTAACTCTGCCTTTCAAATAAATAAATAAATCATTAAAAAAAGAAATTATTGAAAACCAATAAATTTTTAAATATTTATTCATTTGTTTGAAAGGCAGAGTTACAGAGAGAGAGAAGGGGAGACAGAGAGTGGCTCATTCACTCCCCAAATGGCCACATCAACCCGGGCTGGGCCAGGCCGAAGCCAGGAGCCTGCAACTGTGTCCAGGTCTCCCACGTGGGTGACAGGGGCCTAAGCACTTGGGCCATCCCCTGCTGCTTTCCCAGGCATATTAGCAAGGGAGCTGGATCAGAAGTGGAGCAGCCAGGATCGAACCGGTGCTCGTATGGGATGCTGGTGTCACAGGTGGCTTAACCCACCATGCCACAGCAGCAGCTCCCAAATCAAGTAACTTATGAAGAACGGGAAGTGTGAGCCACGGTTCTGGAGGCTGGGAAGGCTGAGAGCATGGCACTGGCACATACCCAGCATCTGCTATGCGCTTCTTGCTGCAGCTTAACATGATAGGGGGGCGCCATGCGGGGAGATGGAGCCAGCACGCTGACTTGAGCCTCTCTTCCTTTTCTTTTCTTTTTTTTAAGATTTATTTCATCTATTTGAAAGACAGAGTTACAGAGAGAGGTAGAGACAGAGAGAGAGGTCTTCTATCCGCTGGTTCACTCCCCAATTGGCCGCAGCGCCGGTCCTCTCTCTCTTCCTTTTCTTATAAAGCCCAATTGCCATCTGTAGCCCTCCCCCCACTTCATGACCTCATCAAATCCTGATTATAGCTGCCAAAGGCCCCATCTCCAAATACCACTAATATTTGAATGCAGGGGTTTAGTTCCCACCACATGAACTTTGGAGAGACACAATGCAAGCTGGAACACAGGTGTTGCCAACCTGTTTGCTGAACAGCCCTCTGCCAATGTTCCTAGCAGCCGCAATATTAGAGGGTGCCTGTAGCTCCACATTCACTACAGTGTGTAATTCAACTGTGTCATGTGGGTCAGTCTGGCAGGTGAAGCGCTCAGTTCGTCTTGTGATTTGTATCCATGAGCTTGAGCATCTTCTCATGTGCTTAAGTGCTATTGGATGAAGCAGTCTTCAAACAATTCACAGAAACTGCGCATTATGGAAAATACTATGCACTCATCTCGGCTTTTTGCACCAAAATAAACATATGTTGGTATTTCATTTTCCACGAACTCTGTTTTTTTTAAAGGATTTATTTATTTTTTCTGAAAGGCAGAGACACAGAGAAAAAGAAGGAGAGAGAGAGAGAGAGAGAGAGAGAGATATCTTCCATCCACTGGTTCACTTCCTAAATGGTTGCAACAGCCAGGGCTAGGCCAGGCTTAAGTCAGGAGCCAGGAGCTTCTGGGTCTCCCACGTGGGTGCAGAAACCAAAGCACTTGGACCATCTTCCAGTGCTTTCCCAGGCGCATTAGCAGGGAGCTGGATCTGAAGTGGAGCAGCCAGAACTGGAACGGGCGCCCTAATGGGATGCCAGAACTGCAGGTAGCAGTTTAACCTGCTAAGCCACAATGCCGGCCTTTTATTGAACTACAGGAGCTTTTTGTGTATGTGGAAAATCACCTCTTTATGCAATTAGAAGCAAATATTTCTCCCAGCTTTCATTTGTCCTTTTCTTTTAAAAAAACTTTTAAAAATGCATTTATTTTTGTTTTATTTCAAAGGTGGAGAGACAGAAAAACAGAAACACAGACACATACAGAAAGAGACAGCGAGAGCAAGCGAGCAAGAGAGCTCCTACGTGCTAGTTCACTCTCTAAATGTCTGCAATGGCCAGGGCTGGAAACTCGATCCTTGTCCCCCAAACAGGTGGCAGGAAGCAAATTATTTGAGTCATCACTGCTGCCTCTCAGGGCCCAGAGTAGCAGGAAGTTAGAATCAAGAACTGGAGCACAGTATTGAACTTAGGTGCTCTCATGTTGGACGTGGCCATCCTAGTTGTTTTCCAAATCTCTAAGCCCACATTATTGTCAGGCAGCTGAACCTTTTCTTTATTTACTCCCGTGTATTCTGACAAATTTACAAAGACCTTCTCCATTCCAGGATTATAAAAACAATGTCTTGTGGCTTATTTTTAAGTACTTTTGTAATTTTATGTTCCCATTTAAAGAAAATACCAGCTAGCTGAAGATATTTGCAACCCTACAAATACAATTGCCAACTGACATTCAAAATATGTAAAGAGTTCCTAGAATTCAATAATAGTAAGAAAAAAAACCCTAGTGGAAAAATGAAGAAAGGATATGAGCAAACAATTCAGAGAAGACCAAATATAAGTGGCCAACAAATGTGAAAAGATGCATAGCTTCTCTAGTAATTTAAGGAAAAGCAACATTAAACAATAATGTTCCATAGTCGACAGACTGACAATGATTTTAAAATCTAATGTGTCAGGAGCAATGAGCATATGAGGAAACATTGATGTGACTAACCTGCAGGTGGGAATGTAAATTGTTAAAAATGGTTTTGGAAAGGCCCAGTGATCACCATCTCTTGGAGACCAAGCCTTTGTGTAATGCCCTCCTCTTGAGTGATATTGATAAACAGAATATGATAAAAGTGTTAACAGGCTATTAATTCTGCTATCTGCTTTGCAAGACATGTTGAAGGGAGTCATTCAGAGAGGGAAAAGGGTGATACAGGTTATTAACTTGGAAGTACTTAAACAAAGGAAGAACATTCTAGAAGGATTACACGGAGGTATAAACAAAATAACGTTTCCTGTTGTGAACTGATTTGACAAGTAACAGTTTGTTCAAAACATAATGGTAATGACATTCAATGATTTTAGCTATAAATGTATATTATGAACTCTGGGGCAATTAGAGAAAGAGCAAAAGAGTAAAAGTAGGAAGTATAATTGGTATTCTATGTGAAGTGAAAAAAAAATGGAATCATATGATATGCTCAGGTAAAACCAGAGAAAATTGGAAAAGAGTGGAAGAGAAAAGAGAAGCAGAGAAACAAATAATGGGCAATGGATAGGAAACAGTTCCAAGTGTGGTAGATATTTCAACTACAGATGTCAATAATCACTTTAAATGCCAGCATAAATGCACCAATTAATAGATATTATTGGGATGTGTTAATAAACAAGACTCAACTGTTGTCTGTATGAAACCTAATTTATGTATGAAGTCATAGATTAAGAGTAAATGGAACCACTGGTGCCGGCATCCCATATGGGCACCAGTTTGAGTCCTGGCTTCTCTACTTCTGATCCAGCTCTGCTATGGCCTGGGAAAGCAGTGGAAGATGGCCCAAGTGCTTGGGCCCCTGCACCCACGTGGGAGACCTAGAAGAAGCTCCTGGCTCTTGGCTTTTGCGTGGCCCAGCTCTGGCCATTGCGGCCATGTAACTCTGCCTCTCAAATAAATAAATAAATCTTTGAAAAAAAAAAGGAGAGGGTAGGTGTTTAGTGCAGCAGTTAAGACACCATTTGGGACACATGCATCCCCAAATTGGAATGACTGGGTCCGGATTCCAGCTCCACTTCTGATCTAGCTTCTTGCTAGTGTGCCTGGGAAGCAGCAGATGAGGGTCCCAGTACTTGGATTCCTGTGCCCTGCCTCCCTGCCCACTGCATGGAAAACCTGTATGGAGTTCCTGGCTTCTGAATTTGGCTTGGCCCAGGCAAGCCCTGTCATTAGTATTTGGGGAATGAACCAGAAGATGGAAGATCTCTCTCTCTCTCTCTCTCTCTCTCTCTCTCTCTCTCTCTTCTCTTCCCTCTCTCTATCTCTCTTCATATGTCACATTGTCTTTCAAATAAATAAACATTTAAAAAAGAAAATGGATAGCAAAAAATATGCCAGGCCAACACCAATCAAAAGAAAACCAGAACAGTCATGTTAATTTCAGACACAGAAGATTTCACAGGAAAAGTTATCAGCAACAAATAGGGGCATTACCAAATCATACTAGGGGCCGATTCTTCAAGAAGACTTAACAATCCTTCATGTGTATACACCTAACAAGGGAGCATCAAAATGCATGAGGTAAAAAAAAAGCTGACGAGACTACAAGGAGAAGCAAATGAATTCACTATTATAGTTGGAGACCTTAACACCCCTCTCAGTAATTGACCAACCTAGCAGGCAGAAAATCAGCAAGGATATAGTTGAAATGAAGCAGCACCATCAATCAACAGGATGGAGTTGACATTTAGAGACTACTTCATCCAACAACAGCAGAATACACATTCTTTCCAAGCTCACGTGGAACATTCAGCAAGGGACAACATCCTGGGCCATAAAACATGCCTTAAAATTTACAAGACTAGACATCATACAGAGTGTGTTCTTATAGTCCCAGACCACAGTGGGGTTAAATTAGAAATCAATAACAGAAAGATAGTTGGGAAATACAAAAATATTTGGAACATGCTTCTAAATAACACATGGGTCAAAGAAGACTTCTCAAAATAAATTATTTTAGGATAAATAAAAATGAAAATACAACTTAACAAAGTGTATGGGATACAGCCAAAGCAGTGCCAAGAGGGAAACTTATAGTGTCGTATGCCTGTATTAGCAAATATGACAGAATCTGAGATCAGCCATCTTAGGAAAGTAGAAAAAGAACAAATTTAAGATCCAAAGCAAGTAGGGGAAAGCATTAATAAAACGTAAAGTATAAATCAATGGCATGGTCAATGTAAAAAAATCAGTGAAATAAAAAGTTGGTTCTTTATAGATTAGTAATTACCAGAGCCTAAGAGGGGTGGAGGAGAGGGAAGTTGGATAACGAGTACTAAATCAGAGGTGGAAAGAAGGAAGAAGTTCCTACTGTTACACAGCATAGCTTGGTGACTATAGTTCACAATAACCTATAATGTTTTACCTGAGCAAATAGAAGAGAGGGATTCCAAGGCCCCAGTCATAAAGTAAATGACAAAGCAGGGAAAATGCTGATTACCCTGATTTGATCTATACACATTGTATACCTGTATTGAAATGTCATACATACATATCATTATTGTTAAACAAAAATTGCTAATATTTACAAAAGTAAATGCCTAAAAATCTATTAAAAATTCAAGTATTATGAAAGCAAAGCTGGTTCTTTGAAAAAACTAACATGATTGATAAGCCTCTAGCTAGACTAACCAAGAAAAAAAAACAGAGAACAAACAAAATCACTAATATCAGGCATGAAAATGGAGCCATTACTATTGATCTCATGGGCATTAAGGATGATGAAGAAATATTATCAACAATTCTATGGTTACAAGTTGAAATGCTTTTCAAATCTGTTGCTTACTTTTTTTAAAAAAAAGATTTATTTATTTATTTGAAAGAGTTACACAGAGAGGAGAGGTGTAGAGAGAGAGAGAGAGAGAGAGAGAGGTCTTCCATCTGATGGTTCACTCCCCAATTGGCCACAATGGCCAGAGCTGTGCCGATCCGAAGCCAGGAGCCAGGAGCCTCCTCTCGGTCTCCCACGTGGGTGCAGGGGCCCAAGGACTTGGGCAATCTTCTACTGCTTTCCTAGACCATAGCAGAGAGCTGGACAGGAAGTGGAGCAGCCGGGTCTCGAACTGGTGCCCATATGGGATGCCGGTACTTCAGGTCAGGGCGTTAACCCACTGCGCCACAGCATTGGCCCCGTGTTGCTTACTTTTAATAGGACATAGCAAAAGTGATGGGATGTCGCTTCTGAAAAGACCTCTCTCTCTCTCTCTCTCTCTCTCTCTCTCTCTCTCTCTCTCTTTCTCTCTCACCATGCTGTGAGAAGACTCAGGCCTATAGATAGACTCACATGATGAGCAATCAAAGCCCAATAATAACAACATACGTTAGCTTGGAAGTGGATCTTCTAAGGGCCGGCCAACAACCATGTAAAAGTACTTGGATGTGAACCAGTCATGCCACTAAGGTCTTCAAATGAAACTTCAACCCCAGGTGAAAACTGGTGTGCACCGTCACGAGAGACCTTGAGCCTGAGGCACCTAGCTAAGCCATGCCTGGATTCTTGACCTATAGAAACTGTGCTATAATAAATATTTGCAGTTTTAAGCTGCTAAGTTTGGGACAGCTTGTTACAGATCAACAGATAACTATTATGCCCTTTGACCGAGAAACTACTTACTTGGACTTAGGCTCCAGTTGTTTTTTAGCTTTTTTTCTTTTTTTCCATTCCTTTTCACTTCAGCACACATGATGATACTTGTAGCAGTTCACTGGGACAAACAGGCTGTCCTTGGCCAGAGGCAACAGTCCTGAGGAGCAGTGGCTGGGTAAAGCCAGACCCAGGTTCCTGCACAGCTAAGAGATGAATGTATCACAACACCCAAAACTCTCTTGGGAAATTCTGCCCAAGAAAAACTCTTCCATATGGGCACAAGCAGCCATGCTCTGGGAGGCTCATGGGATCTACGCTTTAAATGGCAACAACCAGAAACAACCCAATCTGTCAGTATGGGAAGAGATCAATTCATCGGACAATGGATGCAATGGAAGTCCATACAATATATTATAGTAACATCATGTTGGATAATGAATGAAACAATATTCGGCAGTCAAGTGCATAACTTAGATGTATATGTATCAAAGTTGTTAGGTTTAAAAAATATTGAACAGAAATTGAAGCTGTGAAAGAATATATTAATTCTCACACCATGTACATAAGTTGCAATACAAATGACAGTCGTGTGTACTGCTTGTAGACATATACATATGTAAGAAGAGAAAAACAAGCATGGATGAGAAGCAAACACATCAACTTCCAAGTGGTGGGCAAAGAAGCAAGGGGAATGGGATAAAGTAAGGGCTTTGACTATCTTTTTTTAAAAAAATTATTTATTTATTTGAAGGGCAGAGTTACAGAGAGGCAGGGGCAGAGAGAGAGAACAAGAGAGAGAGAGAGAGAGAGAGAGAGAGAGTCTTCCATCTGATAGTTCACTCCCCAAATAGCCGCAATGGCTGGAGCTGGGCTGATCCGAAGCCAGGAGCCAGAAGCTTCTTCCAGGTCTCTCACGTGGGTGCAGGGGCCCAAGGACTTGGACCATCCTCTACTGCTTTCCCAGGCCATAGCAGAGAGCTGGATTGGAAGTGGAGCAGCCAGGACTCCCATATGGGATGCTGGCACTTCAGGCGGCGGCTTTACCCGCTATGCCACAGCGCCGGCCCCAGTGACTTATCTTCTTTGATTTCAAAAACAGTAAGGTCTAAAGATCTAAAGGAAATAAAATTTGGTCAATCTGTGTGGCAGGTGCATCTGAATGTGTGCTACACTCGGTACTTTTCTGTACATCTGAATATTTAAAAATATTTGTATTAAATAAAATGGATCTTCTCTTGAGTACAAAAATACATACACAGTAGATGAGGCTTATTGGGTTGTTCAATCGTTCTATTTCCTTCTTTGTAGTCTATTGGAACTGTCTATACCATGTACGGTTAAGTCTCGCATTGTAATTGTAGACTTTCTTTATTTATTATTTTTAACAGTATTTGCGTCATAAATTTTGAAACTACGTTGTTTGACACAGAGATTTTTGTGACCAGTTTATCTTTCTTGATAAACTGAACAACTGTTGGTTCTCTTTAAAGCTTTTCATTTAGCCTTGATGTTTATAACGCTAATATTGTTGCAAGTGTATTTCCTTTGGTTCCCTCTCTGTGTTTTTTCCCCCTCCTCCCATCCCCTCCCTCTCTCTGTCCTTCCCTCCCTTCCTTTGTTTTTCCCCTTCTGGTATTTAACTGGTATATATCTTGCATTCCTATTTCTCCTTTAGGTGAAACTCTCATACAAACAACATATAACTGGATTTTTAAAAATGTAATGCTCAAAACAAGATATTTTTGTAATTGATCTTAATCCATAGTACATACTGATACCTTCATGTTTGTTTCTGACCCTTTTCTTCCTTTTTTATATTGTTTCTTCCCATTTCTGCTGTTAGATTTGCCGTTTTCTCTTTTATTCCTCATTGTTACTTTAATGGTTTGAAACTCACACATCCTATTCTTGAGTGTTTTTACCACCAAACTTTTTGTTCCGTGTGCATTACACTTCCAGCAAAAGTAAAACTTTGTTACTGTTTTGTCCATGGGAAATCTCTACATTGGCTGCCAAAGTTAGAGCTCAGAGTTTAGTGAAATTGGTTAAATCCAAAAGGTAGAATTCTCATTAAAAAAAAAAAAAACGCACTGCAACTGTCAGAATAGGAACCCGTGTTGGGCCGCATGTTTGGTCATTTCTTTTGGATACAGAACTTTGATTTTGTGATCAACAGCAACAAATTCTTATGCAAACCATTTCAATTTGCTTTGATCATTAGCTTGGGGGGGGGGAATGTAAGCCTACTGCAACCCTAACTATAGTTTCACATTCAGAATACTTCCAATAGAAACCATAACATATCACACAGAGCGTAACATAGTGGTACAACTCCGCACATTGGAATTCATCAGAATTTGTAGATTACATTTTATTACAGAGAAAGAACAGAGCGGAAGGGCATATGTCTAAATGTTCAATATTCGTTGACGCTGGCTGTTAGCATTTCTCACTGTCCTTTTGTGTATCCTTGCCGATTTCATCGTTTACCATGTAATAATGCTTTTGGGGAGCCCCCGCCCCCTCATTTGCCCAGAGCAGCTGCCGCCCAGCCACATCAAGAGGGCGGGCCCCAGCCGACGCAACAATCACTTCCGCCGCCGCAGTCCCCGCCCACTGGCTCCGTTGCTGTCTGACGGGGGAGGAGCCCGAGACCCAGGAGCAGCGGCTGTGGCAGTGGTGGCGGTCGGAGGTCCGAGAGCTCTGCTCTGAGGAGCCTGCGGTTGTCCGGACAGGGTGAGTGGAAGGCCCGCAGTTCAGCCCGGCGCTGGCACTTGGGGCGATCGGCGGGGACGGGGTGGGGTGGAGGGTTTGGGGCGGAGGGGTGAGGGGGATTCCCGTGAACCGCTTTTCAGGTTCGCCCCTCGGGAAGGGGTGGGGCGGGCTCGGGACCTGCCTGCCCAGGGAGGCCCGTGTCCTCCATCGGCCGCTGGGAGGGCCCCGCAGCCTCGTCTGCGGAGCCCCTTCCTGGCGGCTCGGTCCTCGCTCGAGTGGCTCCAGTGGCTGTTGGAGAGGAGAGAGTGGTGATCGCGACCCTCGCCTACGTCCCCTGCATCCCTCCTCAGTCCCCTTGGCGGTGCACTCCGTGTGACCTTTCTTCTCTCCCCACCCCTCCCGATTTCGCTGCCGTTTTGCCAAATGGTTAACTGGTGAAGGATTTCAGGTACAAATGGTCTGGGGGAAAGAATTGTCGGGGGGGGGATTGTTCTTCAGGAAACAACTGTACCCCCACGCGCCCTTTCTCCCTCGCCCCATTCTCCCCTTGCCATATCAGTTTGGGGCTGCCCTTTGAGCAGATAACGTTTTCCTTTCTTGTTTTATGACATCGCGCTCCCTCCCTGCACTCCAGACCTGGGTCGCGCGTGTGTGGCACACACACGCGCGCGCACACACACCCCTTTCCATTGCGGGTCCCCTCTGGGCCACTCCATCCTGGATGTTCTAGTGCGTGGCCCCTCTGCCGCGCATGCGCACTCAGGCGCGCGCACACCCTCTCACACACCCTCTCACACACCCTCAGACCGTCCGGTGCCTTCCCCCTTGGGCTCACGGCCTCCCACACACCCACCTCTAGAACGGACCCTTTGCTCCTTCAGTGCTCTGGCGGGGGACACACACACACACCCACACACACACACCCTCCAGGACTGCCCTGTTTCTGTCCTGGCTGGCCACTGACACACCTGCACACATACTTAGGCTTGTTCCCATACCCTTCTCATGTGCTCTCCTGCTCTCTGTGTGCCATGGGTGTGCATTGATAACCCTCTGCTGGGGCCCCCACGTACACTCACACCTAAGTCCTCCTCCAGAGACCTCGCTGCCTGCCACAGTGACACATACAGGTAGTCTGATGGCTGGCCTCCATTCCCGCATGCGTGCGTTCACACACACACACACACACACACACGAACACACACCCCGCTCTCCACTGCTGCCCCCTACCCCGCTGATGCCTGTCATGTTGGCTCACATGGACAGCTTTCCGTTGTGTCTCCCATCAGGGTAAGCTGACACTCTCCCTTGCCACCACACCCTTGCTTCCTTGCCTGCAACATAGACAGCCACTGAGTAGCTCTCCTTACTTCCGGAACACCCCCCTCTCCTCTGAACCCTCCGACCCCAGGCCTGTCATGTTCACATGCACTTCCAGGATGGATCTCCTTGTGGCTGGCAGTCAGTCAGCCCTGCTGCTCCCTCCTTTCCACCTGTCCATCTCTTCTGGACACACATGCAGGCACGCATGCACACACAGTGATCTGTATTTCCCACTCTTCCAAACTGCATTTCTCCTGTGCGTCTGCAGGGCTCAGAAAATTAAAAAAAAAAAAAAGCGCATTAAGCACACAGCAGTCTTTTCGCTTTCCTTAGTTGGCACACTTTCACAGTACTTCACTTACCTTTCAACTGTCTGGTCCTCTCCGCCCCACCCCACCCCCACCACTTTGTGTCAGGTTCTCTTCTAAGTCTGGCTTTTCTGCAAAGCTAATCTTGCAATCGTTCTGCTAGCATCAAGAATGTGGTCCAGGTCTGCACCTGCCACTCGCTGGAATGTTACTCCAGGCCTTAGAAGAAAGTGAAAGTAATTTTAAAGACCCCCCCCCCCTGGTGTTAACCTGCCTGCTGAAGTGAAAATAAATCTCCCAGCTCCTTTATTCAGATCGATTGGACTTTCCCATCTCTAAAATGCGTGTGTGTCGGGGGGGGTGGGGGCAGGAGCCTTTCTAGCCCAAACCAACTGTGTTGGGAACGCTCCTGTTCCACTAGAGCAGTGGGTCAGGAAGGTAGCAAGCCTGCATGGCACAGGCTGGCAAGAGGGAATGGGGTCCCATTGAGGCAGAGGGTCTGGAAGGAGGCATGCTTATATCAGTTTCAGGCCAAGCAGGAGCCAGCAGGACAGGATTGCCAGCCAGAGAAGGACGACCTCAGCAGTCCCAATGCACAGATCAACCCCCAGTCAAGTCACCAAGAGGAGCCGGTCGCCATTCTCCACCACTCGTCGTACTTGGGACGGCAGTGAGAACTCGGGGCCGAGTCTGAATGTTGATAATGAGGACTATTCCAGGTACCCTCCCCGAGACTACAGGGCTTCGGGGAGCAGAAGAGCCCTGGCTTATGGACATATTGACTGTTTCGGGGCAGATGATAGTGAGGAGGAGGGGGCTGGGCCTGTGGAGCGACCGCCAGTAAGAGGGAAGGCTGGCAAGGTGAAAGATGATAAGCTGTATGACCCAGACAAAGGGGCAAGGTCTCTGGCTGGGGTGCCCCTCCAGTTCTCTAGCTTTAACCGTGACGTGAGAGAAGAACTTGCGAAATTAGAGCCAGCCCCTGCCGACAGGTGCTCTGTCGGCAGAGCTGAGTTCCTGCCGCAGCACTGCCTGGCCCCTCACAGATCTGCCGAAGGCAAGGGCATTGCCCACGGTGATCGATTGGAGAGGGAGAGACGGGAGCAGAATTTACCTGTGCGCCCCAGCAGGGCTCCTGCCAGTATTTGTGGTGGTGGGGAAAACACCCCCAGGAGTGCAGAGGAACCGGTGGTGAGACCCAAGGTCCGAAATCTGGCCAGCCCCAGCTGCGTGAAACCAAAAATCTTTTTCGACACGGATGATGACGATGATATGCCGCACAGTACTTCCAGGTGGAGAGATGCCTCGCGCGCCGACGAAGGCCCCTCCGATGGCCCAGCCCGAAGAGGCAGAGGCGAGAGTTCCACTGGCTACTGCGAGCCCTTCCCTGAAGACAAGAGGGAAGCGAGGAACGACCAAGTGAAGCCAGAGAAGGTGCCGCGACGGCGGCGCACCATGGCCGACCCTGACTTCTGGACATACAGTGATGATTACTATCGGTACTGCGATGAAGACTCCGACAGCGACAAAGAGTGGATCGCCGCCCTGCGGCGCAAGTACCGAAGCCAAGAGCAGCCTCTGTCTTCCAGTGGCGAAAGCTGGGAGACCCTGTCGGGCAAGGAAGAGCGGGAGGCTCAGCAAGTGAGAGGGAGTTCCAGCAACACCAGCTTCGGTGCTGGAACCAGCGCCGGGGTCTGTACCGGCGCCGAGGCCGGGCCTGGGGCCAGCCACGATGGCGACAAGTATCCTGAAGAAGTTCCTGAGGTGTCGGTTCAGGAGGAGGAGCGGGCGTCTTTGGAAGAAGGCGAGATCCCTTGGCTGCAGTACAATGAGAATGAGAGTAGCAGCGAGGGCGATAACGATTCTGGTCCTGAATTGATGCAGCCCGGGGTGTTCATGCTGGATGGCAACAACAACCTGGAAGACGACTCCAGCGTGAGTGAAGACCTCGAAGTGGACTGGAGCCTCTTTGATGGGTTTGCAGATGGGTTGGGAGTGGCCGAAGCCATTTCCTACGTGGATCCCCAGTTCCTCACTTACATGGCGCTCGAGGAACGCCTGGCCCAGGCCATGGAAACGGCCCTTGCGCACTTGGAGTCGCTCGCTGTGGATGTAGAGGTGGCCAATCCACCAGCGAGCAAGGAGAGCATCGACGCTCTCCCCGAGATCCTGGTCACTGAAGAACACGGCGCGGTTGGCCAGGAAATGTGCTGTCCTATCTGTTGCAGTGAATATGTGAAGGGGGAGGTGGCGACCGAGCTGCCGTGCCACCACTACTTCCACAAGCCGTGCGTGTCCATCTGGCTTCAGAAGTCCGGCACCTGCCCCGTGTGCCGCTGCATGTTCCCGCCCCCTCTGTAAAAGACCAGGGCAGTATCCTCCTGGTCCGATTATTTTCCCCATCAGAAATCCACAATATACTGCAGGAGCCCTCTCGAAATTACCAATGAAAATGAAACCAATCAGTAAATTAAACTAAACCTGTTGATTCCTTGTGATTCTTTCCCAGGTGAAAATGGTCGCGTACAAATTACATTCTAAGTCCTATTGTCTTTTAGAGGCTAGAAAGGGAAAATGAAGCTTTCTAAGATGCTACTTGAGATTGTGGGGTGAACATACCTTTTCTAACTTGAAAGTTAAAGTAAATCATATTTTGTTTTCTTTGGTAGACTCTCTGACTGTTATTGTCATGTCAAGTGTATCTGTTTAAGTAAGTCCGAGAGATGAAATCACTTTTGTTGCATGTTATGGGTTAATGTTCCTGTAATTGCAGTGCCGTAAAAAGCTTATTAAAGTTCTTCTTTTGGTTTTCCAAGGTGTAACCGGGTCGTTTGCCTTTCTGTGAAATGGTGCTACCCAGTGACTTTATCATTGATCCGTTGCATTTGCATCAAAAGTAGTTCTTTGCTGTTTTCAACAGCAGAAAAAAACTTCAGTCTCTCTGGAATTACTGACTTCAATGACAGCAAAAAAAAAAAAAAAAAAAAAGAGGGTAAATTTTTTTAAAAGTGGGATTTAAGTGTGTCATTGTTGAACAACTTACAGGGGAAAAGATCAAATAGGGAAGGAAGGAAAGAAACAATGAGAAAGCAAGAATACTGGTAGAAATAAATCCAAGCTGAGGGCAGATAGGAGTGAGTTAAAAAAATCACCTTTGAGAACATAGAGACTCTTGGAATGGTTAAAACGTGAAAGCTGTATGCCAGTTACAAGCAGCAACACAGTGACACAGATAGGGCTAGAAAAATATGTGCTGGAAAGAGCTGCAGAAAAACAGAGTGAGCAGCTTTGACATTTGGCCATAGTTGCTTCAGATTTCTCTTTGCCTCTCCTCCCCTCCCCCTCTCCTTTTTTTCTCCTCCCTCCCTTCTTCCGCTCTCTCCTTCCCTCCTCTCTCTCTCTCCCCGCCCCCTCTCTCTCCAATAAACGTTTTTCATGCACAGAAGTGCCTCACCCCATCATTTTTACCTCCATAGAGGTAAGCACTACCCAGCAAATGGTGTGTTTCCTTCTAGTCTGTCTTTGGACACACACAGAGTGTGCATGGATATATGTTATGTTTGTGTGTGTGTGTGTGTATCCAAAACCAATATAAAGTACTTACATTTTCCAAAGCGGACGTAATTGATTGCAACTTGATTTTTTTCACTCAACGTTGTTTTTGAGAATTAGCCTTTTTGGTCCATGTAGATGTAGTTTGTGCTTTTCAACTACTGTGTACAGAGTGCTTCATTCCATCAGTTACCACTGTATGTCCATTGCCCTATTGGTGAGCCTTGAAGATCTTCCCAGCATTGGGAGGGCATGGGATATACTAATAAGATATCCCTTTGTGCACATGTGTGAGTTTATAGGGGAGTAAATACATGGAAATGAAATTCTGGGTCCCCTATGGTTTGTGTATCTTCACCCCCAACTACATTTTACCAAGTTGTACTAACTGGTGCCTCTACCAACAATTTATTTTTTTAAGATTTATTTATTTTTTTAAAGATTTATTTATTTTATTTGAAAGTCAGAGTTACACACAGAGAGAAGGAGAGGCAGAGAGAGAGAAAGAAAGAGAGGTCTTCCATCTGCTGCTTCACTCCCCAGTTGGCCACAACGGCCAGAGCTGCGCCAATCCGAAGCCAGGAGCCAGGAGCTTCTTCCGGGTCTCCCATGTGGGTGCAGGGGCCCAAGGACTTGGGCCATCTTCTACTGCTTTCCCAGGCCATAGCAGAGAGCTGGATGGGAAGCAGAGCAGCCGGGACTAGAACCGGCGCCCATATGGGATGCTGGCGCTTCAGGCCAGGGCGTTAACCCGCTGTGCCACAGCGCCGGCCCCAAGATTGATTTATTTGAAAGGCAGAGTTACAGAGAGACGGAGACAGAGAGAGACAGAGACAGAGACAAGTCTTCCGTCCACTGGTTCACTCCCCAAATGGCCGCAACAACCAGAGCTGTGCTGATCCGGAGCCAGCAGCCAGGAGCTTCTTCTGGGTCTCCCATGTGGTGAGTGCAGGGACCCAAGAACTTGGGCCATTTTGCATTGCTTTCCCAGGCCGTTGAGGACAGCAGGATCGGAAGTGGAGCAGCCAGGACTTGAACCGGTGCCCATAGGGGATGCCAGCACTGCAGTTTACCTGCTATACCACAGCGTTGGCCCCCCCTTACCAACGATTTATAAGACCTATTTTCCCACATCTCCTACAGCCTGGATATTGTGACTGTTCCATTTCATGAGCAAGCAGTTCTTCATAATCTGTAGTTTGGGCTAGGAAGAGAAGAAACGGGAATACTCCTGTGCAATTGGTGTGCGTGGCAACTACAGCAGCCACCAAGCAACACACAAGTGTCTCACATCCTTCAGCCCAGCTTGGGTACTGTTGTGACGTGGGATTCATAGTAGGTAGCAGTTAAAACTGGTATGTAGTGATGCAGAATAGGGTCCCGGGCACATTAAGTCAAAACAGCATATGTACAGTCTTAATGTAAAAGAAAGCAAGAGTTAACTACATATGAAAAGGCCTGAGGGCAGGGCAGCACTGTGGCATAGACAGTAAAGCCGCCTCCTACAGTGCCAGCATTCCGTATAGGTGCCGGTTCGAGTTCCGGCTGCTCCACTTCCAATCCTGGCACAGCTCCGGCCATTGTGGCCATCTGGGGAGTGAACCAGTGGATGGAAGACCTTTCTCTCTCTGCCTCTCCTTCTCTCTCTGTATAACTCTGACTTTCAAATAAATACATAAATATTGTTTTTAAAAAAAGATGGGGCCGGCACTGTGGCACAGTGGGTTAACACCCTGGCCTGAAGTGCCAGCATCCCATATGGGCGCCGGTTCTAGTCCTGACTGCTTCTCTTCTGAGCCAGCTCTCTGCTGCGGCCTGGGAGGGCAGAGGAGGATGGCCCAAGTTCTTGGGCCCCTGCACCCGTGTGGGAGACCCGGAAGAAGCTCCTGGCTCCTGGCTTCGGATTGGTGCAGCTCCAGCCATTGATGCCAATTGGGGAGTGAACCAGTGGATGGAAGACCTCCCTCTCTCTCTCTCTCTCTCTTCTCTCTCTGTGTAACTCTGACTTTCAAATAAATAAATAGATCTAAAAAAAAAAAACCAAAAGTCCTGGGGTACTTCCAAAACTTTGTGGGAAATTTGGAAATCCATGCACAGTTTGTTCACTGTACACATCTTTGATGATTTTTGAAGAACTTTATGTATGAATTTCTGACTTTTTTGTGCTGAAGGAAACAGCTTTTAGAGCCCATTTTCTAAGAACTTTTGGAAATATCTTCTTAACCTAAGTGACAACGGTGGTCTCCTCTGTGGGGAAGGGACGGGGAGGGGAAGGAGCGAGGAAGGGGGCTTCTGATTTTTCACCTGAAGTGATGAATTACTTGATTTTCTTTTACCATGTCAGTGTATTAACAAAAGCCAAATCAAAAGTTGTCCGAGTTTTTTTTTTTTTTTTTTTTTTTGAGTTATTTATTTTACTTGAAAGTCACAGTTACGGGGCCATTGCTATGGCGCAGCAGGTTAATGCCCTGGCCTGAAGTGCCGGCATCCCATATGGGCGCCGGTTCTAGTCCCGGCTGCTCTGCTTCCCATCCAGCTCCCTGCAAATGCACCTGGGAAAGCAGTGGAGGATGGGCCAAGTTCTTGGGCCCCTGCACCCGTGTGGGAGACCCGGAAGAAGCTCCTGGCTCCTGGCTTCAGATCGGCGCAGCTCTGGCCATTACGGCCAATTGGGGAGTGAACCAGCGGATGGAAGACCTCTCTCTCTCTCTCTCTCTCTCTCTCTCTCTCTCTGCCTCTGCTCTCTCTGTGTAACTCTGACTTTCAAATAAATAAATAAATAAATCTGTTAAAAAAAGTCACAGTTACACAGAAAGAGAAGGAGAGGCAGAGAGAGAGAAAGAGAGAGAGAGAGAGAGGTCTTCCATCTGCTGCTTCACTCCCCAGTTGGCCACAATGGCCAGAGCTGCGCCGATCCGAAGCCAGGAGCCAGGAGCTTCTTCGGGGTCTCCCACGCGGGTGCAGGGGCCCAAGGACTTGGGCCATCTTCTACTGCTTTCCCAGGCTATAGCAGAGAACTGCAGCTGGGACTTGAACTGGTGCCTATAAGGGATGCTGGCACTGCAGGTGGCACTTTACCCGCAGCCGCAGTGCTGGCCCCGTTGTCCGAGTTTTCAAAGGGAAAGATGTCATTCTTCCTCTCACAGCAAGCACAGAAATATGGATAGAAACCACAGTCCCTTTTTCTGCAAAGGGTTGTACTGATATTCATGACTTTGCTCCTTTTGAGCCATTCTCTGTTCTCTGCTGGCCTTCAGCCAGCACCTCAGCTGGCCATGGAAACTCCAAATCTTTGGACTTGGAAATGTCCTTGGAGAATCCTTACTGGGTGGGGTTGTGGTGCTTTGCCATTAACCTTTCCTGTGGCCTAATTGGCACCACACAAAGAGGTATTTTAGCAGTAACTTTGGGTCCTGATCATCTTTCTCTCTGCTCCCACTGGAAGACGGATGCCTACCCAGTGCCCCAAAGTCCACTGTTGGTGTCAGCAGGGGGTCTGAGGAGCAGGCCTGAACGTTTGCCCCTGTGGTACTGTGGTGGCAGTCCGGGAGTGCAGTAGCACAGGCGCTATGCTGACAGTGCTGGTGGCCAGTAGCTCCAGTGGTAGGTTCTGACTGTCCCTGGCTGCCTTGTTCCTTTGTCGCTGCCCGTTTGATTCACCACCCTTCCCCCAGCTTCTCCATAGCTTTCCAATAAAACATTTTCTGATTACATTAACTACAGTTGGTTTCTGTTGTTTGTGATGAAGAACCCCAAATGGCACACTGGCTGAGACTGTATGTAGCCTGCTTTTGCATGTGTTTTCCTAGTCATATGAGCTATCCCAAATGACCAAGGGTCAGGCAATTTCTGTTTAGAATGGCAATGGACCCATTTTTAGCACTTGGAGCCAGGGTTCTAGAAGCGCAGGTCTTGGGGGCCTCTGGAAACAAGGCAGTCATTTTTGAAAGTGAATTGTTTGGCATGTTCATTGAAGGCACCACACACCACACACTACTTTTTTTTTTTTAAGAAAGAGTTACACAGAGAGAGAAGGAGAGGCAGAGAGAGAGGTCTTCCATCCTCTGGTTCACTCCCCAATTGGCTGCAACGGCTGGAGCTGCACCGATCCAAAGCCAGGAGCCAGGAGCTTGTTCTGGGTCTCCCACGTGAGTGCAGGGGCCCAAGAACTTGAGCCATCTTCTACTGCTTTCCCAGGCCATAGCAGAGAGCTGGATCAGAAGTGGAGCAGCTGGAACTAGAACCGGCTCCCATATGGGATGCCAGCACTACAGGCGGCGGCTTTACCCGCTGCACCACAGTGCTGGCCCCCATTGCTTTGGGGCAATGAAATGGGTAGTCCTAAATTTCTGTCACTAATTTGGAGCATAAAGTACTGTATTTTACAAGAGGGCACCCTAACTTCCTGTGGTTGTCTCCCCAGCTGAACCCTTCTCTTAGCCTTTCTGTTCCACAGACATGCCCAGGGATCTCTGGCCTGAAATGTCCTTTCCAGTCCTGTCCATCCCATCCAAAGTCCATGTGCCAGCTCCGGGGCTGGGGTGGGGGAGATACTCTGACAGCCCCTAGCTCCTTCCCTTTCTGTGACTCTGGCCTCTGTAAGTCCCTGAAGTCAGGAGCTGTGTCAGAGGCTTTCCTATAGCCCTGGCCTTGCAGTGATTGGCAAATAAGTGTTAAGCAACACGTGGCAGCAGGGTGAATAGATGAGGCTCCTGAAGTTAGGCTTGGACAGGGGCTGTGTTCAGACAGAGCTCGGGAGGAGCCCCGGGGAACTGACCCAAGTAGGTTTGTGTGACCTGGCATTAGCCTCACTTGCACCGCAGCCTCTTGAAACCCCAGCACCCCTCCTCCCTCCCTGCCACTCTCTCGTCCCCTCAACCTCTGCCCCACTTTCTGTTGATCCTAATGAGTTAGGACGAGGGTTCTCAGGCCCAATTCTCAGGTGTTTATGTGAAGATAGAGAAATCCATGGCCGTGAGCCTCAGCACACCCCCTCTGGGGCCTGGATTTGAACCTCTGACAAACATGGAGCTTGCAGGACATTTGCTCCATTGGCGTCAGCTTTGGACAAGGCCCGTCATGGAGCTAGCTGAGTTATGGGACCCCCCCCCCCGAGCCCCCTTTTTAGCCTCCCTTGGAGGTCACATCTGCATAATAGCACTTTGCATGCCTCCTGACCTGTTTTCCTCCCCGTGGACTCCACTGGCCAAGGAGGGTTAGTCAAACATTAGTGAGGCTTCGCAACGTCTTCCATTTGGATAAGAGGTCCCCAGACCCCGTCTTGTTCAGCCATTTCTCTGGGCTCTTCCAGCCACCCCAGCAGATGAGTGATAAGAAAGCCAAAGTTCAGAAGGGCAGTGGCTCTCTGGAGACAGGGTTTGGGTATGCATGCTTTGGGGGAAGGGCAGCAGGGGTGTCCTCTCCCTGCCCGTGGTGGGGAGCAGCAGGCAGGATCAGGACTTTGGCACAAAAGCTGGCTGTACATAGACTCCATTCAGGCCTTCTAGTGAAAGGTACCACGTGCTGCCAGCCTCCTAGCAGCCTGAGAACACGCTGACAAGAGGGTGGGAGAGGAGAGGAGAAATAAGACACAGATATGTCAAAGGTTCTTCCCCAGGAGTTGGAGACTTGGAGATGGTATCTGCTCGTAGGGGATCAAAGACCTGTGGCTGACACGGAGCCTGGGAGCCACCCTGAAGGCAGGTCTAGACTGAGGCACCAAACACACAGAGACCAACCTTTGGAGACCCAAAGGGAACCAAGCCCAAGGCACTGCTCGGTCTAGAACAAGCTGGGGATTCCAAGTTCACTAGTTGAGTTCAAGTATTTAGTGAGCTTGTGCCTATGATGTGTTTGGCCAGGGCCTGCAAGGCTTAGTCCTCTTGAAGTGTGAGAGATAGACTTGTAAAGAGGGGTTTGGGATTTTCCGTGGGAATTGCACTCACTGCGCAGGCCAACTCAGAGTGTGCTGGAGCCCAGAGCTCAGGGCTGGTTTTCTGAGGCATCTGGAAGGCGCCCACTCATTCTTAAAGTGGGGGCTGGCACCCACCAGGCAAGAACGGAGGGCGAGGGAACAGGGTGGGCCCTATCAACGTTGTCATTCTCTCACTTGGCACCATTTGCTTGCAGGGTCCTTTAGTGAAATGTATTAACATTTCAAATCCACATAACTCTCTGGCCCAGCCATTCCACTAGTAGGAATTTATCCTACATGAGTGAGGGCACAAGGTTGTTTGGATAAGGATATTTATTGTTGCATTGTTTATAGAAGCAAGAGATGGGAAGGCGTTTAAACATCCATCACTTAGGGCCTGGTTAAATAAATGATGGCACAGCCTGTACCCAGCGTGAGACAGCTCCATGGTGACTGTGGTCAAGAGTATTCAAAAAGCAAGAAGTTGCAACAGCAAGGCAGCAAAAGCCGGGCCCAGTTATTGTCATTTGTGGCTTCCCAAAGATAAGGAGCGTATCTGTGCTTAATTGTACGCAGAGATGTCTCTGGGAAAATACATCAGAAACAGGCCAAGGTCAGGGATAAGAAGGAACCATTTCACTCTGTTCTTTTTCCCCTTTGCTGTTTTTTTTTTTTTTTTCAGAATTGTTCCCTTCTCCTTCCCGCCCCTCCCCTCCTCTCTTGTCCTCCCCTCCCCTCCCTTCCCCTTTCCTTTCTTTCTTTTACCATATGTGTACATGACAGAGAGGGAAGTGGGGGCAGAGATCTCAGGCAAAGGAACTGAATGATCAAAAGCCTGGAAGTTTGACATAGTCTGGAGTGTGTAGTGTGTGTGTGTGTGTGTGTGTGTGTGTATGGCCTTGAATTGTGGAACAGAGACTCTCCCATCACTTCCAGGCACGAGGTGGAAAGTGGGTTTTCAGGACACAAGTGGTAAAATGGCTGATAGGACTCAGCCAACGGGCCAGGCTCCTTGGGAACCAGAAATGTCACGTGGAGCAGGCCTCCTCGGGGAGAAGGGAAGTGCTAGCTGGTCTCAGGAAGATGTATGTGGTCAGGAGCTGAAAGATGGCCAGCACCCAGGGCACATGCACCTGAGCTCAGGTCTGTGAAACAGGTGTCTCTGTTTGTGTGTGCTACAGAAAGGTTTCTTTCTGTTTTGGGGGGCAATTTTTTAAAAAAGCCCATGGATTATTTATTTATTTATTTGAAAGAGAGATTTTCCATTTGCTGGTTCATTCCCCAAATGACTGCAATGGCCAGGGCTGGGCCAGGCTGAAGCCAGGAAGCAGGAGCTTCTTCTGGGTCCCTCACATGGGTGCAGGGGCCCAAACACTTGGGAGGGAGCTGGATCAGAAGTGGAGCAGCCAGGACACAAACCTATATGAGACACCAAAGTTTCAGGTGGTGGCTTAATTCACCATGTTACAACATTGGCCTCAAGAGGGGTGTGTGTGTGTGTGTGTGTGTGCGTGTGTGTGTGTAGAGGGGCAATTCTTTTTTTTTCTTTGTTAAAGATTTATTTTATTTATTTGAGAGGTAGAGTTACAGACAGAGACAAAGAGAGAGGTCTTCCATCCACTGGTTCACTCCCCAAATGGCCACAACAACTGAAGCTATGTGGATCCAAAACAAGGAGTCAGGAGATTCATCCAAGTCTCCCACGTGGGTGCAGGGGCCAGAGCACTTGGGCCATCTTCTGCTGCTTTCCCAGGTGTATTAGCAGGGAGCTGGATGGGAAGTGGAGCAGCCGGGACTTGAACTGGTGCCCATATGGATGCCGGCACTGTAGGCTGCAGCTTTACCCACTATGCCACAACACTGTCTCCTGGAGGGAGCAATTCTTAAAAATTCTCTTCAAGGAGCCAGTGATTGCATAAAAAAGTTAGTTTTTAAAAAATATATTTATTTATTTGAAGTACAGAGTTACGGAAATATGAAAAGAGAGACATGTGCAGAGAGAAAGGTCTTCCGCCCACTGATTCCCTCCCCAAATGTCTACAACAGCCAGGGCTGGGCCAGGCCAAAGCCAAGAGCCTGGAACTCCATCCAGGTCTCCCGTGTGAGTGGCAGGGACCCAGGTACTTGGAGCATCTTCTGCTGCCTCCCCAGGCGCATTAGCAGGGAGCCTGATCAGAAATGGAGCAGCTGGGACTCGAACCGGCGCTTTGATAGAGGATGCCTGTTTGCACGTGGCTTAAGCACAAAAGCGTGGAGGGGGGAGTAGTGAGAAGACAATTGGGATGTTGCTGAAGCACTGACTGACACCTCTGAAGCCGGCATATTTCTGAGGGAAGCCAAATAAATCCTGGATGGCCATGCTGATCCTCGCTCAGGGTTGGGCAGAGACTTGGCCCCTGGGCACTGGGTCCTGGTGCTGGGTTGGGAAAGTTTTCATTCTAATTAGCTGTGAGCTTTGAATGAGACACGCGCCTGCTCTCAGCCTCAGCTGGCTTATTTATAAAAATGGGACACTCAAGGCCGTGCAGTGGCTATCGGGTAAAGCCACTGCCTGCGGTGCCGGCATCCCATATGGGCGCTGGTTTGAGTCCTGGCTGCTGCACTTACGATCCAGCTCTCTGCTATGGCCTGGGAAGGCAACAGAAGATGGCCTAGGTTCTTGGGCCCCTGCACTCATTTGGGAGACCTGGATGAAGCTCCTGGCTCCTGGCTTCGGATTGGCCCAGCTCTGGCTGTTTTGTCCATTTTGGGGAGTGATCCAGTGGATGTAAGATCTCTCTCTCTCTCTCTCTCTCTCTCTGTAACTCTGCCTTTCAAACAAATAAATAAATCTTTTTCAAAAAATGGGACAGTCAGAGTGAGCAAATGAAATCACGAATGGACAAAATTTGTCATGTGCACATCAGGGATTGCTGATCTTAAGTCATGCCTCCTCCCTCGCGGGCTGGTGCAGCAAAGAACCCAAGGTTCCGAAGAAGAACAGGAGCACTGGGTGAGTGCAGAGCCCCGACTCATCAGTCTGTCTGCAGCAGCTCATCCAGGCTGACTCCCAAGTCCTGGCCACCACGGGTCTGGAGAGTAGTGCTTCGCAGGAGGTCTCCACATTCCCTTGGGAGGCCGAGGGCAGCAAGATGGGGGAGGAGGAGGAAGCAAAATGTTTGCTATGTTTTTTTCTGTGCAGTTGCCTCTGCTGGCCGGGGCCCTGTGCTCACTGCTGTTTGCATGCACAGATGGTGGTGGCGGCGGCGGCGGCAGCCCTGTTGGTGGAGAGCTAGGCTTCCTGCATTGCATGCCCACCCCAACCAGGCCCGCTGAGGAATGTGGGCTGGTCCCGGCTGGATGGGCTCTGTGTCTCCTCCGGCCCCTCCCAGAGCCCCAGCCTGACCCCTCGTCAGGCCCAGATGAAGGAGCTTCTGTGTCATGGGGCCCTGCCCAATTAGACATGGCTGCCACTTCGACTCCGCCCTCGAAGGCTGGGCACTGGGAGGGAAAGAACGGTCCAAGGCTTGCCCGGACTCCTGCAGGCTGACAGGCTGGGAGCTACTCTCAGTCTGTGGGGGTCGGATGTGCCTGTTGCTCGCTTTGTTCCCAAGGGGAAGAGTCGCAGAGTGCAGGTTTGCAGGCCAGCGAGGGCAAGGAGGGGGCGTCCGGAGGAGGGGGGCTCCATGGCCCGATCCTTGATTCTTAAGGTGCACACGTGCAAATCTGATGGACCTCCTATCCCCATCCGGTGCTGGCTCTGCGGAGCTGGTTTGTGCATTGGTTGCATACGGGTAGCTAGCAGGACGTACATGGGCACCTAGAGAAATGCCGCACACGAGGGGGGTTAAAATGGACCTTCTTCCCTTCCCTGAATAGGAGGGCTTCTCTGTCTTTTCTGTGTTTTTCCTCTCCTCTGGGCTCAAAGGGTTACTTGACCTCTCGCAGCCTCAGTTTCTGCATCAGTAAAATGGGGGAGTTCACCTCATGGGCCACGGGGGACTGGCGCAGCAGCAGCACGCAGAAGGCACTCCTCAGGGCTGCTTCCTTCCCGTATTTATGAAGTGCTTCCGTTTGTGGAGCACTGGGGAATCCAACAGTTAGGAACACAGGCTCTGCCCTCAAGCAGTCTGATGGGCTGCAGTCCTCTTGGCCCTTGGCCCAGACTGACCCTTGAGCCCTCATTGGCTGGAGCACACCGTCTGGAGCCAGCACTCCCTGGGCAGCCTGCAGCCCGCTGAATGCTTCTGTAAATATCACAGCCTAGAATTCCCACAACAGCTCTCTAAGGAAGATGCTCTGGTCACTAGTCTCAAAGATGCTGGCCTTCAGGTCCCAGCTGATCATTTCACTTGCTCTGTACCTCGGTTTTCTCATCTGTAAAATGGGAGTTAAATCATAGTAGCTCCCTTTGCTCTTTTTGTTCTTACAAAGATTTATTTATTTATTTATTTATTTGAAAGGTACAGTTAGAGAGAGAGAGGGAGGACAGAGATAGAGGTCTTCCATCAGTTGGTTCATTCCCCAAATGACTGCAATGACTGGAGCTGGACTGATCCGAAGCCAGGAGCCAGGAGCTTCTCTCACGAAGGTGCAGGGGCCCAAGGACTTGGGCCATCTTCCTCTGCTTTCCCAGGCCACATCAGAGAGCTGGATCAGAAAAGGAGCAGCCAGGACTCAAACCGGCATCCATACGGGATGTCAGTGTTGTAGGCAGCAGCTTAAGCCTCTCTGCTTTGGGCCCCAGCCCCTCCCTTTGCTCTTGCTAACTGCTTGGCTACTGTCTGCTTCCTACCGTTGAGATTTCTGAATTCTGTGCCTGTGTTTCCTCTGACAGACAGGCCTCTGCTAGCTAATCAGAGCGCTGCTGGATTTCGCCAGCTGGCTTCTTGACAGAGTCATTGCAAGCACCGATTGCCATTTTCTTGTGATCAGACCTGCTGCCTCCTGGACAGGCTGGGTTCTTGTAACTCCATTTATCATCAGACCCTGTGTAACTCCACCTTTTAAATAACGACATTAACAGCACTAAGAGACCGCCTTGCTACCTGACAATTTAAAATGGCCACACATTTAATCCTGCCATTAGTTGTACGAGGTAGGTGCAATCATCACCTCCATTTTTCATACCAGAAAACTGAGGCCCAGAGAGTTTAAGTGCTCGCTCCAGGCACACACAGCCAGAATGCAAACAGCCTGGCAGGCTGGCCCCAGAACAACTGCTGCTAACTGTTATGTTTTGGCTGATCCAGTTGGCCGCATGCTCCATGGATTTCGTCACAGCTAAATCTTAAGTGGCTACCACAGTGGCTGGCATGCGTAAGTGCTTACTAAATAGTGGTTGAATGAGTGAATGAATGAATGAATGACGGAATGAAGCCAGCTAAAACAGGGTGGCAGCCATGAAGCTGAAGAAGTGAGCCAGATTGGAGAGAAAAAGAGAGAGAGAAGTGACCAGATTGGGAAACAGCTCCAGCGGTGACGGGATGATGAGGTCATTGACTGAGATAGGAACCCCAGAGGAGGGACAGAATGCTGGGGTGTGGGCAGCGGCACGGATGAATTCGGTTCAGGATGTGTGGACTCAGGGGGTGCCTTTGAAACACGCAAGGGGCCGGCAGGCCCCTCCCCCGGGCCCTCCCCCTTCAATCACGCACTACACTGCAGGGCCCAGCGCCATCGGCCCGTCCTACTGGGAAGGAAAGGAAGGCCCCTTTGATGGTGGGAAGGGGAGGGGGAGGTCTTTATAAACCAAACAAACGCGTCCACAGTGCCTGCCCACCTCCCCGCCGGCCCCTGCCGCCTGCTCCCTGCCAAGGTGAGCTCTGACAGGGCGACTTGTCATCTTTTCAACACCTCATTTTCCCCTCCTGACTCACTGCCCAGGGAGAGGCCCTTCCTGTTTGCACACCTCGGGGGCTAGGCCGGGAGGAGGAACAAAAACAGCCTTCATGGCGGAGGGGGAGGGGAAGGGCCTGGGAGAGGGGCTGAGGGAAGAGGAAGAGAGAAGAGACGAGGCTGGGGGTGGGGGGGCGAGGGGAGCAGAATTAGGGATCCAGAGCAGGGTTAGGGACTCCGCTCCTGCCTCCCCCTGGCCCATCCTGGGATCACGCGCACGCGCACCGCCCTGACTGCTGATTCCCAGGTCAGCCTGTGGAGGTCAGGACCCGCGCTGAGCTTAGAAACGCGCCACTGTCACGTCCTTCCGACCTCCAGCGGAGGCTTGGGCCTAGACTTGCCTATCCCAGAACCCCTTGCTCAGTTGCCATTCCCTCAGCCAGCTTAGGCCCAAGGGATTTTTCCCCCCCAAGCTTCCCCGGACCACCATTTTTCTCTGGGTCTCTAGGTCAGCAGTATGCATCTCTTGGTCCTTAGGCCCAGGGCTCCTCCCCAGCGCCCCCATCTCCCCCTCCTCGGAGCCCCCCCCCCACCAGCAGCCCCCGGCAGGTAATCCCCGTCCCCCCCCCCCCCCCCCCGCCCCTTGCCCTGCGCTGGGAACAGCTTCGCCCCTCCCTCTCCCTCCCCCTATCGGCTCCCACGTGGGGAGCCGGGCTCCCAGGCTGGGGCTGCCCCATTCTCCGCGCGCTCCTCCATTGTCCTCCGCCTGTCACTCACGCATGGCATTAGCATTTCTAAAGCTCCCTCCCCTCCTCGCCTCTTTGGCTCTGCCTGGGCCAGGGAACTTAGCCCTATAGAAGGAGGAACAATTACAACTAACCTTCGAGAGCACTTTAGAGTATATAATTCACTTTTCTATATAGCCCTTTCATTTACTTCGTCCAGCAGCTCTGGGGGGGGGGGGGGGTAGCGCAGGGGGCGGTGAGACGGGATACTGCTGACATCCACCAAAGTTCCCGTGAGTTGCCCAAGGTCATGAAGTAATTTCCAAAGCCAAGATTTCCACTCAGGTTTGTGTGTGATGCCAGCGGCCACATTCTTTCCACTACACCACCTTGCATCTCTGTCAGGCTGCTTGCTTCTGCTTGGCTGGGCTTGCTTGCTTTTTTATTTTAAGATTTTATTTTTATTTTATTTATTTGAAAGGCAAAGCTACAGAGAGAGAGAGACATCTTCCATCTGTTGGTTCACTCCCTAAATGGCCGCAACAGCCAGGGCTGGGCCAGGCTAAAACCAGGAGCCAGGAGCTTCTTCCTGGCTTCCCTAATGGATTCAGACCCTGTCATCTGGGCCTCTGGGTGCCTCCCATTTAATTCCCCAGCACATAGCCCAGAAGTGCACGCACATGCATGAGTGTGTGTGTGTGTGTGTGTAGGTAGGGAGTGATCTTGTATACAGTGAAGGAAGGGACCATGCCCCTCAGGGAGCTGAACTATATATTTTTATATATTTATTTTTATTATTTATTTGAAGGGCAGAGTTAGAGAGAGAGAGAGAGAGAGAGGAAGACAGAGGGATCTTCCATCCACTGAATCACTCCCCAAATGGGTGCAATGGCCAGGACTGAGCCCATCCAAATCCAGGAGCCAGGAGCTTCTTCCGGGTCTCCCATGCGGGTGCAGGGGCCCAAGCACTTGGGCCATCGTCTGCTGCTTTTCCCAGGCCATAGCAGAGAGCTGGATCGGAAGTGGAGCAGCCAGGAGTTGAACCAGCGCCTATATGGGATGCCAGCGCTGCAGGCGGCATCTCTACCCACTATGCCAGAACACTACCTCTTGGCTGGGCTTTCTTAAAAGGTGAGCATGGTGGTTTGGTACTCCTGGGAGCATTAATCCTGGAGCCAGCCCACAGAGGAGGCCTTGGGTTTCACCACGGCCAGCAAGCCTGGGCTCAGAGGGGATGCATTCTTTGGGCCTCAGCCTATGCAACACACCCCGGGCCTAAAATGCAACTGGGACAAGTGGTTAAAGACACCCAGGCTGAGCCAGATAGCCAGATTCATATCCCGGCTCTGTCATTTAGCAGTTTGATGCGCTTGGCAACTTAATTTATCTGTGGCTCAGGATCTGCCTCCATACGGCCAGGAGGATGATAATGGAACTACCTGATAGAGCTGTCTTGAGCATGAAATGAGTCTCTCTGCATAAAGGACATAGAACAAGGACCTAGACAGTGCCGGATGAGCCTGTTAGCATTTCTTGTGCACAATGCTCCTTGGAGCAGGTGCATGGCGTGAGCAGAGTAGCATTGTTATCCGGCAGCCTGGGGTTCAAATCCTGGCTCTGCTGCAGATTAGCTGTGTGGCTTTGGCTAAATGACTTGACACTCTCTGGGTACCTTGGTAGTAAATTGGAGATATTTATAGTTTCTACTTCCCAGAGTTGTTTAGAAGATGAACATGTGCACACGTGTTTTTTGCCTGGGAAAGCAGTAGAAGATGGTTCAAGTGCTTGGGCCCCTGCACCCAAATGGGAGACCTGGAAGAAGCTTCTGGCTCCTGGCATCAGCCTGGCCCTGCCCCAGCCCTTGTGGCCATTTGCGGAGGGAACCAGCAGATAGAAGATTCTCTCTCTCTCCACCAATCTGCCTTTTGAATACATAAGTAAATAAATCTTTATTTTAAAAGGTATACACTATAGAGCCTATATACTTTAAACATTATCATTGGATCCACTGTTGGGGCATAGCAGGTTAAGCTGTGGCATGCAATGTTGGCGTCACATATCTGAATGCAGGTTCCAGTCCCGGCTGCTCCACTTCTAATCCAGCTTCCTGTTCTTGTGTCCGTTTGTAATTCCATTATCTCATGGGGTCCCTCCTTGTGACCCCTCTGGGGGCTCTGTAGAGCAGTCTCTGTTAGCATCGCCTTACAGAGGGAGGGGCCACGGGTCAGAGAAAGGATGAAACCTGGCTGAGGTCCCATAGCCAGGAGTGGAGGCTGAACTTTTCGAAGACCCCTTGTATGCATGGGTTTCAGAATTTTGCAACAAAATAAACTTATCGGTTCATTCCATATCCAATGAACTTTTGGAAATATCCTCATACAGCAGCCCATCCAAAGATTTTATTATGGTTCATGAACTGGAAGTAGAATACCTATTTTAATTCTACAGCAGCATGTGACGTTTGTGATAAGGAGGTCAATGGACTCCATGGTGACTGTAAACAGCCTATATTTTCTCTTTTTTTTTTAAAGATTTTTTAAAAGCTTTCTTTACAGAGGCAGAGTTAGAGAGAGAGAGAGAGAGAGAGAGAGAGAGGTCTTCCATCCACTGGTTCACTCTCCAAATGGCTGTAATGGCCAGAGCTGTGCCGATCGGAAGCCAAGTGCCAGGAGCTTCTTCTGGATCTCCCATGTGGTTGCGGGGGCCCAAGCACTTGGGCCATCCTCTGCTGCTTTCCCCAGGCCACAGCAAGGAGCTGGATTGGAAAAGGAGCAGCTGGGACCCGAACTGGCTCCCATATGGGATGCTGGTACTGCAGGTGGAGGCTTAACCTACTGTGTCACAGCACTGCCCCTCGCCCAAGGCTATATTTTCTATAGCAGAATAATACTAATCAGCCAACATTGCTCCAACTGGATTATAACTGGCTCAGATCATTTGAAAACACCCGGTCTTCTCACATCTCAGGATTAAAATCCTAGTAAAAACATTTCTCAAGTGGAAAAAAAATGTTTCTGTTAAAGCCAATGAATGACTGGCTTTAACAGACTGGAGGTAGGGATTGGGTGGTGGGAAATCGCAGAATTCCCAAGGGTGTGTGTAGTTTGTAAACACACATCCGTGGTGCCTCATGCTCTCTGCATGGGCTAACCCCCAGAAGGCTCAGCTTGTAGCAAACCCAGGTTCTGGTTGATGTGGGAGCCACAGAACCTGGAGATGAATGTGTGTGAGCGAAGACTGAGAAACATGGAGCCAGCAGGGTGACTGTCCAAGGCCAAGTGCCACCATCCATTGGTTATGAGGAAGGAAGGGCCAAGCTTCATGTAACCACATATATTTCCAGAAGAGGCAGGAAAGGCCACCTTTAAAAAAAAGGATTTACTTATTTTATTTGAGAGGCAGTTACAGACGGAGAGAGAGAGAGAGAGAGAGAGAGAGAGAGAGGTCTTCCATCAGCCATCTGCTAGTTCACTCCCCAAATTGCTGCAATGACTGGAGCTGTGCTGATCTGAAGCCAGGAACCAGAAGCTTCTTCCTGGTCTCCCACATGGGGTGCAGGGGCCCAAGTATTTGGACCATCCTCCGCTGCTTTCCCAGGCTCACCAGCAGGGCGCTGGATCGGAAGTGGAGCAGCCGGGACTCTAAACGGCACCCATATGGGATGGTGGTGACATAAACCTGCTATGCCACAATGCCGGCTCCAAGGCCACCGTTTTATGGTCAGGGGATATGGGGCGCTGCAGGTGCTCATCATGCTTCGTGAGTACTGCATCACTTTGAGAACTTCTCGGCCTTTACTACTAGCTAAGATAGCACGTGCCTGCAGGCAGACAGGAGGCAGGCGGCAGTGCAGTGTTGAAGCTGCAAGGGTCTTTAGGCCAGTCCTCTCACTGTAGCATCGTTGTGATGTTTAGAGACGGCAAGGACCTTACCACTCCCTAGTGACTTAGCATTAGCACCGAGAGTCGCTTAACTCCCAAGTCCCTATCTTTCCTGTGCTGCTTGCACAGTACACCCACCCCACTTCTGAGTCATTCGAGTTATCCTCTGTACCCTGGGCTCCTTGCCCACACTGTGACCCTGGATCTCTGCTGTTCAAGGAGGTGGCCGCTGAGTCCTTGACATGGGCCTCGTTGGAGTTTGGAAGACTTAGCGTGGAAAGAAAAAAGTCAAATATCTCTTAAGTAATTTTCATATTGATGACATGCAGAAATGATCATATTTCAGATATGTCTAGTAATGTAAAAGATATTATGAAATTGCATCTCACTGGAATGTGTTTTACACGGTTTTTTTTTTTTTTTAATTTTAGCTACTAGCAAATTCCCTGTGTGCCTTGCCATTATATTTCTCCTGGACAGCACTGTGTTAAATCTCCAGTGGAAGTAGCAGTGTTGTCAGCAGAGGT